>NC_007272.2:660000-990000 GCF_000002725.2 Leishmania major strain Friedlin | reverse complement strand
CTCATGGTGTGCCTGGACAGCGGCAGCATGAACTACTCGCAGGTGTGGCTCACGACGTCGCTGCGCGGCGTTGCGATCGGCGAGCTGACAGTGCAGACGCTGACGGAGAGCATGCACAGTGGCGTCGCCGGCGGCGTTGTGCCTGACACGTTCCGCATCACGCGCGAGCTCCTCAGCCGCATCGAGGACTGCAAGACGGGCGAGGTGACGATCCCGGAGGCCCACTGCGAGATCCCGCCCAACGCGGTCAAGGCGGCGGAGGCGATGAAGACGGTGCCGTTCAAGGAGCAGTTTGCGATGGCGGCGGGCGTGGCGACGGTGCCTGGCGACAACGTCGAGCTGGCGATTCAGAACTTTTGGAAGCCGAGCCTTACCGTGACGGGCGCCAACCTGCCGGACCCGCAGATCGCCGGCAACGTCATCCGCACCCACACAACGGTGAAGCTTTCCATGCGCCTGCCACCCCTGGTGAAGGCCGAGGCTGCACTGCAGGCGATGAAGCGCATCCTGGAGGCGGACCCGCCGTACGGCGCCAAGGTGGCCTTCAAGGGCGTGGGCGCCGGCAACGGCTGTGCTGCGCCGGAGCTGAAGCCGTGGCTGCAGGAGGTGCTGCACGAGGGCAGCACCGAGGCCTTCGGCAACACGTACGCGTGCCAGGGCATGGGTGGCGCCATCCCGTTCATCGGCATGCTCATCGACATGTATCCAGAGGCGCAGTTCGTCGTGACGGGTCTCCTCGGTCCGCAGAGCAACGCGCACGGGCCGAACGAGTTCCTGCACATCCCGTACGCTAAGGGGTTGACGTACAGCATCGCGCGCGTCGTGGCGGCGCACCTCCACAACACGCCCAAGTGAGGCAACGCGCCACGTGCCGGGGCGGTAAAAGAGGGCTGCAGGGGAAGCAACGAGAGAAGCGCCGGGCGTGATGGGGCAGAGGGGAAGGATGGGGGAGGCGAGAGGGACCCCAAGGCCACCGCCAAGTCCCAGCCCCTTCCCATCGCACCTCCTCGCATCCTGCTGCCGCTCCTCGTGCTACGCGGCTTCTCTCGTCGCTGCCCGTGGGCATCTCGCTGGTGCTCCCCCCCTTGCGCACTTTTTCTTTCGACACACGCAACGCGCCACCGGAGAACTGAGCGGCTGGTGGAGGAGCGGGGCTGGGGTGTGCATGGCGGAGCCGACAAGGCGCGAGCTCGGGCAAGCGCGTGCTTGACCGTTCTGGCGTGGGAGGGGGGTCCTCATACGCTCCCCTGCTGCGTTCTCCTTCCCTCTGTTTTGCACTTTGTCCCCGTACACACCGTATCGGCTACTTTCCCATGTTGCCCGATGCCGCCCAGCGGGACGGTCGTCTGTGCCCCTCGCCCGCCCCGTATTCGTGCCCCTTCCTGCCCTTGTCGAGTTAGGCCGTGACGCCCCCTCTTCTGTTTTATGGGCGGCAGTGCGAGCGTTTTTTCGTTCTCTGCGCGCTTCCCTCTGCTTGGGTGTGGTGGTGATGGCGCGCACGCATGCAGAACTGCTCGGCGTGTTGACACCGCTACGGCGCGGCAGCATACGACCGAGGCCATCATCCGCAAAGGTCGAGCTACGCATCTCCTCTTCGGTTTTTTTGTGCGTAGGTGCGCATGCGGTAATGTACGTGGCTATGTAACGGATGCTCCTATCATTCTTCTTCTTCTCTCCACACGCAACACACTCATGTGTTGTGGTGCGAAAGCGTTGCAGCTCACTGCTCCACTGGAGATGGCGTTTTTCTTTGTGGTGTGTCTCGCTGTTTGCGTTGCACTGCAGGACTCTTGTATACGCGAGACGGGTGATGTGAGAGGGTGATGGTTGGCGTCAGCACCGCCCTTCCCTCGCCAGTGCGTGAGAGAGAAGGAAGATGGGGATGTGCGTTACACGGAGGCCGTCGAGCGAGCCGGCGCATACGTCTCCAGCGCTCCGACTTCTGTGGAAGTGTGTGCGCGATCACTCTGCTGGCACCGAGGCTCGTGCCTATGCACGAACCAGAGTGCGGAGCCAGCCGTTCTTCCAGTTTCCTGTTGCACCAGGTGGAGACACGAAGGGGTGGGGCCTGGAAGGCGCATTGGTGTGTGGAATGCGGTTGTCGCTCGCAGTGGGCAAAGGAATGTGAGAAGAAGGAGCCCTCCGTCGTCCCTCCCTCCCTCCCTCCCTCCGTCGGGTCTTGTGGCACGTGTGTGTCCCGAGGAAGGCGAGCAACGGATCCACACAGACACGAAAAGGAAATCAATAACGGGAAAACCTCCGCAGGGACCGGCGCGCACTCACTTGCTGGCGTAGGACGGAGAGCAGGTACGGAGGAGAGCGAGCGACAGTTGGCTGTCAGCACCCCCTCTCTACGGTGCATCCTTACAATGCTCTGCGTATGCGCAGGATCCTGATATGCACAAAGAAACCCAAATAACGTTGCAGCTCATGTCCCAGTCATGATAAAACTGGGCGAGGGAAAGTGGGATCACCCTGGTGTGTTCTTACGAGTCCGACCCCTCCCTCAACACACACACACAGAATAAAGTGCAGTGTGATACCCGTTACGCTGCCAGGGCGCTTCCCTTCGTCTCCAGCGACATTCTCCACCACACATGACACCCATGCGAGGCTCCTGTCCTCTTCTACGACCTCCAATAGACTTATCTCTGTTTCTTTCTTTCTCCTTCTCGTCTGTTCTTATGCCTCTCGCCTTGTCATCACTCTATGAATGCATCTCTGCTTTCCATGCACGTCGAACTGGGCAGGTGTACTAGCATCTTAGGAGGTGGTCATTCACGTACGTGCACGCGCATACGCATACACCCTCTCACTCTCCTGGAATACACTCCTGTGCGAGTGTGGGGGCGGGCTTGACTGCACTTATCGGATCACTGCTGGACTCCCGCTCGCTCACGGTGTGCGCGTCGTTCTCTGCCCCCTCCTCCTCCTCCCCTGTGTGGGTGCATGTCGCTGCTCTCTTCAGCCCAGCCCTTCTGCATCATTTTCTCGTCTCTCTTTTTTTTTGCTGTTTTTGTTTGTCGTTTGGAGGGGGTGCGCAAACCTTGTGTTGCTGAGAGGCGGTGGTGACGCGCATACAACCGCAGACACTGGCATCCCCGCGCCCTCCCTTCCCTTAGCATATGCTTTCTTTTATGGTTGCTCTTGCTGCTCCTCTTTCCCGACAAGGTTGTCTCGTCTCATTTTCTCTTTTGTGTATCGGTTTTAACGTATGGGTGGTGGGTAGGTGTGTCCCAGAGTGCCCCCCCCCTTTTCCCAACAAGTGTGCTATACTTCTAGTGACCATGTGTCACGGCGGAGTTAGAAGCTAGTCAGCCTTTTCCACGCACTGCATCTGTTTTGTTGTTGTTTGTTCTTTTGCTTGCTCCCCCACCATCACCACCATCCACTCACTCACTCACACACACACACACGTCATACACCTCTCACCCTCTGTTCCAGTTGGTCTTCATCTCTCTTATTCACCGCTCTGCCTCTGCGCTGGTCGCTCACAACCAACCTCGCAGGTGGGGTGGGCAATCCAAAGAACCAGCAAAAAAAGGGGGGTACAGAGGAGAGCTAACAGAAAGACCAACTAAACCAGCGTGAGCGGTAAAGTCTCTCCGTTTTTGTGTGTTTGTGTTGCGTGCGTGTGTGTGCGTGTGTGTGTGTGTGTGTGTGTCCCTGCTTCCCTTTTTTTCGTATAGCCTCGCGCCAAATGCTTGTCTAACTGCTCGTGACTCCCCCTCTCTTTAGTGCATTTTTTTACTGATTTTCTAGACTGTATAACGACTCCTCTGTTCCCCTTGGAGCTGGCACGATTCAATCATCGACGGAGTATTTCTCTCCCTCCATTGTGGCCCATATTTTTATCAACGTACTGCGCCGTCACCCAGCGGTTTCCCTCCCCTCTCTTCGACGATCAGCAGCTGTGTGTGTGTGTGTGTGTGTGTGTAGCTCCGTGTGGGGGTCTGTGGGTGCTTCCCTTGTTTTTCCTCCGCTTAGCCGTCGGTGGACGTGTCAGCTGCAAATCGCTTCTCGTGTGAGTCTGCGCTGCACGCACTTCTGCTTTGACGTTTTTCCCCTGGGCTCTTCTATCCGCCCATCCCCTCTCTCCCCCTCACTCCTCCCTTCTTGGGGTCTGGTGTCCCGTGAATTCGTTAGCTCAACGTCTCGTGTGCCTCTTTATGAGGCTCATCCGTGCGTTTTTTTTTGTTCACGTTATTCCGTCATCTATCGTGCCTATCTTCCTCGTGGGCGACGGCGTCTGGGTCGGCGTGTACGGGCTTGGTGCCACGGCGTACTCGTTGTCGGCACCGCGACGCTTCGCCCCGGCCACGGCAAGTCTCGCCCTCTCCCCGCAAAGTGTCTGGCACGGATACAAGTGAGCCGCAGCGGTCAGAGCCAGAAAACGAAGAGAAGTCGGCGGTGGTCCTCCCCTCACGCCCCGAAGCAGTAACAAGCCTACTGCGTTTGTTTGTTGTGTTTTCTTTCTTATAGCATGGAGTGCATCAACCAAGAGAGCGCGAGCGCACGCTCGGCAACTAACGTGGCCAGCGGTGTAGATGAACCAGCAGTAGCTGCAGTCCCGTTCTCACCGCTTCAGGTGGAGCTGCAGAGGCCAGACCCACTCTCGAAATCCCTCTGTGAGACGGTGCAGCGCTCTCAGTCATCGGCGTCCAACGCCGCTGAAGCCAACGACACCGATGTCCCGCCCCTCCTTGGCGGCGACCCGGCCGCGGCGCACTCCTCCTCTATCATATCCTCACACGACGCGTCGTTCTACAACAGCCTCATGGTGAGCCGGGCAGAGAACCTGGATGCGCTGGAGAGCTGCACGAGTCGCACTGGACGCAACTTGATTTCACAATCCGCTGGTGCGGCAGCAGAGAGGTACGCGCAGGAGCAGTCGCCTTCAGCCGAGCTGCGCCTCTCCACACCCAGGCGCCGACTAGCTCCAAACTCTGCGGTTTCGCAAGGCGGTAAAGAGGAGGTTGCACCCAACGTAGAGGCAGAGACCGCCTCACAGCAACACGTCTCATCCGGTGCTGCGGTGAGGGCAGTGGAGTCAGTCGTGGCAGCAGCAGGCCCCCACAGCGTTGGTGCCGAAGACCACAGCAGCGGCTCGCAGGCGCACGCGCACGAATGTCTGACGTCGCCAGCAGGCAATGTGAAAACGCTTGAGGGGCTCCTGGACTGGCGCGCGCACCTTTCCGCTTGGCAGCAGTCTGTGGGAACGCAGGAGAGCCACCATACAGATGGCAACAACAACACTGTAAAACACATGTGCAATGATCAGGCAAGCGAGAGGAATATGGTTGGACGTGTGAATCGGAAGGGAGCGCTGGCGTCGGAGGGCTCGCAGGTATCTTCGCGCTCAGAATGTCTGCAGGGCTGCCATGGTGGCTGTCACAGAACTCCAGCAGCCTCATCGTCCTCTCCCAGCACAGATGCGATTACATCAGCCGAGAGTAACGCTGCTGGTGGGGACACCATAGCGGTAACCCACAACCCTCAAGGCCAACACAGCCATCCCCCCAGCGGCGCGGCCAGCCAGACGGAGGTGGTAGATGCCTTCTTTACCAAGGAGTCCTCGAGCGCCTCCTCTTCGCATCCTCGCAGTCCGGCGCAGGTGGACGGACACCCCTGGAGCACACAGCTAAGTGCCCATCTAGAGCAGCACTTCTCTACGGGCGACAATCTCGCCACACAAGCGCCGCCCACAGCTCACGTCACCATCATTGACGGCCGGGTCTTGAGGGAAAGAGGAGGAACGGGCAAAAGCGGTAGACCACGCGGTGCGGGCTCGCCAACGTTGTCGTTGTCGCGGTGTGTGGAAGGCATAGGATTGGAGGATCACCATCCACCAAACAGCACTGGGCACAGCTCGCCCTACAGTCACTCCGCTCTCCCGCACGGAGTTGAACGCCGGTCATGGGTGCGTAGTGCTCTGCCACCATCAGCACCCACACACATTCTCCTGCACTCCTCGCCGGTAGGCGGCTTTGACGGCTGCCGAAGCCGCGACAACTGTAACAACCCTCACTCCGGAAGCAATAAGAGCACAATCGGCAGTGCCGGCATTCAGCGCCAGCACTCCCGCGAGGCGTCACTCTCGCAAGCAACGCCGCGTACGCCGGAGTCCTGGCGCCACAGAGTGAAGGCGATGCCTCCTATGGCGAAGCCGTTGAGGGAGCTGGCAGTGGAAGAGAAGTATCCAGTGTTTTCAGTGCCGGTCGATGAGGAAACTAACAAAGCCGTGGTGGCGTTCGTCTCTGGGCTTGTCCTGCTCATCTGCCTGGTGTTTATCTGTGCCATGTGACGGCGCGTTCACGACAACGCACTAATGGATGCATCGCCCCATCCACGTTGTATGCGTGCCAGAGAGTGCGCGGCGGAGACGCAAGAGGAGGATGAAAATTTCGCTATATGCATCAGATCCTCGTCTTCTGGGAAAGGCCCACCTCCGCCCCCCCCCCTTCCCCTCACTTTTGGGTCGTCTCTGTTGTGTGAATCTGTGCTGAGCTGGACAGGGTAGGGATGTGTCGGTAAAACGCGTAACGTCCTCTTTTTTGTTCTGCTGTGCCACCGTGTCTTGCATGCGTGTTGTATCTCCGTAGTGTATTGTGTGATCTTCTCCGTGGGTCGATGCCCTTTTCGTCCACGCGAAGTGCGCACTTTTGATGATGCTGCCGCCTTGGCGTGTGCGCCCTCCTCCATATCCGCGTGATTTCCTTGTGTAGAAATGTGGGTTGTGTGTCTGTACTGCTTGATATGTTGTGTGCGTGTGTGTATGCGTGTGAGGTGGTTTAGCTACCTTTTCGTTTCCTTTTTTTTGATCACGTGCGCGCTGTGTTTTTCTCCGTGAGCCTTCCGCCTTCTCCGTCCGAATGTGTTTGTATTCCACCCAATGAGTTAATTGGGTCATGTGGTGACGGAGAGTAGGCAACGTCAAAAAGTTCGACAATACACAACACAATAACGGCCGCGCAGCTCGAATACCGTCTCTACTGCCTCGTCGCTTTGCTCACAGAGTGTGTAAGGAAGAGGGGGCGAGAGAGAGAGAGAGAGAGAAAGCACCAGACGCGGCAAGAGCAGAATGGTGTGCGGCACTTTTTTGTTTTGCCAGCAAGCCTCATCAGCAGACATGTGGCAAGGCGATGAGCTGTGCGTGCTCTCGGACGCCTCTCCAATGGCGTGCGTGTCATGCGTGCCGAAGTCGATCCAAATGTGGCGCCTTTGCGGCTTGTTCGACAAGAATCGATGTGCCGAGTTGCTCGGCAGGCCTTGGAGTCTCCGTTTTTCGGCTTTAATTACCCTTACTTGCACTCTGCCTATTTCGTCGCTCCCCCTCCCTCTTCTCTGATCACCTACACAACAACTTTGCAACACGCTTACTCGTAAAACTAACATATTCGTGCACGGTAACGGCACGGTCCCATCTCGCTGTATATGCTCGCAGCTAGCACACGTCACGCCAGGACACTGTTCTCTAGTAGTCTGCGACGTTGTCTCCTTCATTTGAGTATTTGTACCTCCCTTCATCTCCATCTCCCCTACTCTCTTGACAGGAGATACGCACCGCAACACACTGGTGTTCGTCTTGTGCCACCATCGTTATCATACAGCAGCATCATCGTTATCATCTGCGCTCGCTGTTTTGAGCGCTTGCCCCCCCCCACCCCACACACACACACAAACACACTCACACGTGCACTCCCTCTTTCCATTCACCTAGCTCCTGTGACTGTTTACCGACACAAGCTCTTTTTTTGTTGTTTGTCTGTTCGTCTATTTCCTTTCTCCTCCTGCCCCCCCCCCCTCCTGTTCGCCGTTGTGCGTGCGTGTGTGTGTGTGCGTGCGTGTGCTTCTCCTCTCCTTGGTGGAAGTCTACCCGCTTGGTCACCCTTCAAATAAAAAAACGAAAGAGGAAAGATCCGCCCCCGTCCGCCCGCCACCCCGCCACCCCTTTCTCCTGCCCTCGCCTTGCCCCCGCCTCCTTTCTCTCGCTCCTCGAGGTATACGCAACAGTGGAAACCCTCTAGGACACGGTCTCCTGCAGTCCTCCCTCCCTCTCTCCCCCCCCATCTTATTGCTTCTTCTTCGTACGCTTGTTTTCTGTCTTCATTTTCTTTCTTCAAATTGAACAACACCCGCTTGACTGTCTCTGCTCCCTCGCCTCCCACCCCACCCCTCTACGCCACACACGTCCTCCATTGTTTTTTGTGCCTCTATGCACACGTGAGCAGACAGCCACTGTCGTACGCCGGCCGGTGGTCTGTAGAGGCTTGCGTCCCGCTTCCTCTCCCCCGTTGCGTGTATCCTGGCGCGTTTGTTTGCTTCGGCACGCAGGCTTTGGTGCTTGCCCCCTCCCTCCCTGTCTCCCTCTCCCTCCCTCCCTCCCTCCGAAGCAGGCACACCTTTATGTATAACGCGGCTGCTTTCTTCGCTGTAGGGACTGTGAAGGTGCGTCTCTGAACCGCACCCACACAATACGGAACTCAACTAAGTTTTCGCATCCTTTGTCGTTCTATGTGCTTTCCGTTTCGTTTGCAGACGTTCCGAACACCGACAAAAGGTGCCGACATCTCGCAGCACACGACTGCCCCCCCCCCTCCCCCTCCTCCTCCCCCTCAGCACCCTCTTATCATTTCCGTCTCCTTTTTCCTTTTCGTGTGCGCTTCACTTTCATCTTTGTTGTTTTGTCGTGCCCGCCCGCCCTCTCTTGCCCGGAGCAAGTTACTCGCAGAGGTCGCCGCTTACCGAAGCGAGCCATCCTTTGCAAGCAGTAGGCGAGATGTCGCATGTGCCCGCCGTGCTGTGGCGTATGGAGCTGTGGCTGTGTGCTCTCTTCATTTACGCAGCTTTCACCACAGCCGCGGCACCGTCCTCGTGCGGGCACAGCCAGATCGTCCACAAGCAAGGTCACCTCCCTCTCACATACGCAGCGCTGCGCAACAATGGCAACGGGCTGCGCTATCAGGTCGAAATGGACCTCGAGCGATGGAATGGCTCAGCCACCGACGAACAGCGTGCCGTCGAGCCACAGGCCACTGTCACGATCAGCAGCGACAGAGAGGACTCGGAGTGGGCCCCCATCCGCATTGCTGTCTTCATGCCCGATCTGGAGGACGAATCGAAGTACTGCACAGCCATTGGTCAGATGCGCCCCGATTCCAGCGGCTCCCTGGTACCGTGCACCAGCAACGCTGATCTCTTGACGGATGCGAAAAAGACCGTGCTGATCAACTCTATACTACCCCAGGCAGTCAACATGCACGCGCAGCGACTGAAGGTGCGTCGGCCGGCGGCCAGCACCTCCATCGTTGTGAACTCCATGCCGGGGTCATACTGCGGCTCCTTCACCGTCCCGACAGCGCACCGGACAACGGGCGTGCCGGACGCGGATTTTGTCGTCTACGTGGCAGCGGGTCCGACATCTACTCCGAAGAGCTTCATTGCGTGGGCTGTTACTTGCCAGTATTACCCCAACACGGCCACGGTCACGAGCCGCCCAGCTGTGGGAGTGATGTACTTCAACCCGCGCTACCTGCCGACCTCGGAAGGGGAGACGCAAGAGCACGTTGACCGTTACGGAGGCAACCCGTCTGGCAGCACAAATCGCCTTCGCCGCGTTGCCAGCCATGAACTGCTGCACGCGCTCGGCTTCACCTCAAGCGTCTTCAAGGCGCGCGGCATGTTTGCCACCGTCCCGTCTCTGCGTGGAAAAAGGAACGTACCGGTGCTGAACTCATCGGCTGTGCGCGCGGCTGCCAAGGCCAAGTACGGCATCTCTGACACAGAGGTGTTTTACGGCGTCGAGCTGGAAGATCAAGGCGCGCCGGGCACGTCACTTTCGCACTGGAAGCGCCGCGCCGCGAAGGATGAGCTGATGGCTCCTGTGTTCGGTCTGGCACGCTACAGCTCCTTGTCGCTCGCTGCCCTGGAGGATATGGGCTTCTACAAAGTCGACTTCAGTAAGGCCGAGCCTGTTGCCCTCGGCGCCACTGCAGGGGGTAAGCTCTTCACAGAGCCATGCTTGACGGAAGGCACCTCCAACACCCCTACGGTGTTCTGCGACAGCCTCAGCGCCTCGGTGCGCAGCTGCACGGCGGACCGGTTGAGCATTGGTCGGTGCGCCCTCACTACCTACTCCTCGGCTCTGCCAAGCTATGCGCAGTACTTCCCTAATCAGCCGACCCTCGGTGGCTCTCTGTCGCACAGCGACTACTGCCCCGTGATACAGCCCCTCTCCAACACCGGGTGCAGTGGCGGCTCGCTAGGTGCGATGCCGGGCAGCATCACTGGTGATAACGCGCGCTGCTTCGACGCAGACAATCTGCTGGTAAAGTTCACATTCACTCAGCCTGGTGCCATCTGTGCCAAGGTACACTGCAAGAACGCGTCTCGCACCTATGAGGTGCTCGTGATCGGCGCGAACAGCTGGCTCTCGTGTGGCGCCGGTGGCACTGGGGTGACGGTGCAGCCAGCAGTGAGTAGCCCCAACGTGTTCCTGAAGGGCGGCCGTATTGCCTGTCCGCCTTACGACGATGTGTGCTACGCGAACCCGGTCGCCTTCGCGGAAGTGGAAGCGCCCCCCACCACCTCCACAACAGCCTCACCAAGCGCGGCTACAGCTGCCACGCACGGAATGGTCGTTAGCGGCCTTGTTGCTGTTGCTGTGTTGCTCGGTGTGTGCATCTGCTAAGTAAAAGGCGGTGTGGCGGAGACGGGCACTGTACAGCTATACGCGTCTACTGCCCATCCTCTTCTTCCACCACCTCTTACTGCTCCCGTGTGTGTGCCTTCCACGACTGCCTCGCATATGTATACAGTGTATACATGTATGCATGTCCTTGGCAGGTGTACCGAAGGCGAAGCACCGGCACGCGCTCCTCCATCACCATTGTCGTCTCGCGCACCTTTCCTTTCTCCCGTCACACGTGACGTGTGTGGGGCAGAGCAGGACAGAAGTGACGCATGTCAGGCAGGGGGAGGGGGAGACCCCGAGCGAGAGAACGAAGGAGTGCATGGCAGCGCAACCCTTCCCAACCGAAATCAACTTTTTTCTCCCCCACTCCCCCCCACCCCACCCGCGCGCGCACTCTTCGTTCCTTCTGCCACGCTTACGCACGCGCAGGCTCCGCTGTCTCGGTGCGACAAGTATTGCGGCCGTCTTGCGTGAGTAGTGCACTCGGTGCCACCTGCCGCCAACAGCAACGGCAGCAGCAGCAGCAGCGGTATCAACACACGCATGCGCGACGAGGTGCAACAGACAAAACCACTACTTTTCTATGGTTTGTCTATTGTTTTATTCCGGGAAGCCCCCTCAAATGCGTATCGCCGAGTCCTGCAGCATCTTTGTTCTTGTTGGTCTCAGCTATGTACATATTGTTCAGCAGCAGCAGCAGCAGCTGTTTCCCCCCCCCCTCCTCCTCCTCCCTGTTTAGCTTCTATTCTTTCTGCGTTGATTGTGCCCTTTTCTTTTGTTTTCCCTCCTCCTCCTTCGCTTTCGTTTTTGTTTTTGCGTGTGTGTGTGTGTGTGTGAGTTGTGCGCCCGTTTTGCAGCCCCTCTCCCATATCGGCACTTAGGCGTGCTAAGGCGATTGCTGGCCGGCTTAATAACGAAGACGTCACCCCCTGCCCCTGCAAGCCGACGCGCCACGCCGTCACTCACTCCCTCTATAAGCATCTCTTCGCCGTCACTGTGCGAACAACGTCTCTCCCGTGCTCATCAGGCTCAAGTCAACGCGACACATACGTGTGTATATTTCTGTGTGTGTGTGTGTGTGTGCGTGTACTACTCCGCCGATGAGAGGGAAGCCGTCGTGTGGCACAGTACCCGGCTTCCGTCACCTAATATTCTTTCCTGAATGTCGTCCCTAAGTCGCGAACTCCTCTAGCAGCACCCTATACCGAAGCCCGCCTTCCGTCGAACATCATCTTGACGTGAGGCTCTCGTTCCCTCACGCTGACCTCAGCCACACGTTGCACACACACACACACACCGTTGTGTTTGGCTGCAAGAGCCTACCCCAGCGCACCGGCGAATAAACTCACCAGTCTGCTGCATTCGCTCATCTGTCACTGATTGCATGTGCCCCACATGTACCATCCTTTCCAAGTGCAGAGGAGACCCTGGTTCATCCATGTCGATGCGGTGCCGGGATGCAAGAGAACGGTGCACCCCTGCGGCAGCCTCTCTAGGGATGTGATCCACAACGCTCACAACTCGCTTCCACTTCCTCCACTCCATTGCGAACCTCCACACTGTACGTCCACTATCCCACACCCAACGTGCAGCGCGTCAACGGCGACATCTCGTTATCGACCCTCTCCCCTCATTATCGCTGCCTCGCTTTGAGGCCAGAACACCATCGCCGCCTCGCACACCACCATCGGGATCGCAGAGGCAGATTTCATCCTCTATCTCTCCGCGGCCCCGATTCTCGTAACGTCATCACCTGGACAACGACCTGTCAAGTACTTTAGCAACGGTCGCCCCTCCGCCGGCATCCTCAACGTGTCGCCCAAGGGCATCGCCGCCTACCTGCAGACCGTGCACGTCCTCACACGAGGCGCGGCACGCGCGCAGCTTCAGCACCAACACCTTCTCGGCACACAATGTGATCCTCAAGAACCTTCGCGGCAATGGCTACGCTCCAGCCAGCCAACACCGCCAAGGTGGCCGAAAAAGCAAAGGTGCAGTTCGGCTGCAGCACGCAGGCATCTATCAACACCAACTACAGCTCTGACACCCCGGCATCCTGCTCAGCAACACCTACGGCATCGCGTCACGCCGCTTCCATACACCGGCCTGCGTCGCGCAGGGCTACTAGTCGAGGCGCATCGCGATGTCAGCAGCGACGCTAGGGTCGCAGACTTGACTCTTTCCACCGTTTGCGAGTTCGTTGCCTCTGCCTGAGATCTCCTGGGTGTGTTATTGGTGACGTAAGCCGCTGGCACTCACTCTTTTGCTTTCACACCTCTGTACTGAGGCCTTGGCCTGATTTTTGCTCTCTTTCCGTTCTCTCTTCCATTCCCCTCATGACGGGGAACACCTCAGCGTGGCATAAAGGGGAATGGACATGTTCACTAAAGGTATCTCTTCCGTTTACTGTTGTGCTCCTCGCCTTCCTCTGTACCCCCTCCCCCCTCCCCTGCTCTCACCCCCTCTTCTTTCCTGTCTTCCCCTTTCTCTGGCTTGTTTTGCCAACGCGCATTTGTCGCCATATGCGCCTCCGGGGGGCAGAGGTGACAACCCCGTTACCCCGCACAGCGCCGCCAGGGGCAGCCCGAAGACGAAGCGAATGCCAAGCCGCGTTGTGCCCCCTGCCCCCGGCCAGAAAGCGAAGCTGCTCTTCAGCTGCTGAACTCGATGCTGCCCCTTCGCTTGGGAGAGAGGGGGCGATCATTACTTTCCAATGCCCCCCCCCACCAAAAAAAAGGGGGGCCCTATCCGCCAGCACCATGCGCGCGACAAGATCGGCGGCGCGCTCCTTTTCTTCCGCCTCGCCCCGGCGCGGCGCTTCCCCTCGGTCGCTTTCCCCTCGGTGGCCGCCATTCTCCTGCGCCAGCGGCCCCCGCTGGCGGCGGGAAGAGGGCGCCGGTGCGCCTCGGGCCAGGGGCAGGCTGCCCACGCCCCGCAGCGGGGGGGGCGGGGGGCCCGGCGCCCCAAAGGCGGGCATGCGCCGACCCCCCACCACCCGGTGGCCAGCCCCCAGCCTCGACCGCGGCGCAGGCACCAAAGCGCCCCGCCCAGCGCCAGCTGCACGCCGCCCTTTATTTTTACCACGGCAACGCCCCACCACGCCATTGATTCGAGGCCATAGCTTGGCAAGCTTTCCGGCCTCGACGCAACGTGCTCAACCGAATCGAATTTCGACCCCATTCACTACGCGGAGACCTACCCCAAGAGCAAGGGTATCGGCTGTGTTCTGGTGTATGGCCACAGAAACCACAAGGCACACATTTGAGTCATTCCACAAGGGGCCAACGGTGAGATGCAGGTCGGCATTGTACCCCTGGGCACACAGAAGTGGTGTCCATCGACAGACAGAAGTAGGACGCAAACTTGTTCATCATGCAGGATGACAAGGTCTTCGGGCGTGACGGAACCGGTATGAAGGGCTTCGTCGCGGTTGCTGTGTCGCTCACCTCAGTGTTTCTGAAAATGAAGCGTATGGAGTCGGTCCGCTACGCCTTCTCCTCCGACGAGGAAGTCGACTGCATTGGTGTCCCATATCTCATCTCGCACCTCAAGGAGCACGGCATTATGGCAGGCGGCTGCATCACAGAAAAGGTGCGGCTCGCATGGCTGTGTGCACTGCGAACACGGGTTTTGCTTCACGGAAGGTTGAGGTAGAGGGTAAGGTGATTCGCTCCTCTTTGGTGGCAGGCAAGAGCTGCAACACCATCGAGTACACGGCTTCGATCATTCCCAAGATCCGTTAGGTGGTGCTTGGGCTCCGCGAGCGGGTCGGGGTGCACGCTAGCCCGCGCCGCTGCAGCGCCGGTCGACTCCCCACAGTTGCCCCCTCATGCCTACCGGTATGATTGAGCGTGGCAGCGCCGCAAGCACGGTCCCGGCAGTGCGCAACTTCGTCCTCCGCGTTTGCTTCACCTACTTCGTCGTGGCCACGAAGACACATTGATCACCGAAATTAGCAACGCTGTACTCCCGAAGATGCGGCAGAAGCGCCTGGACGCCACGGTAGAGCTTTTGAACACGGTGCTTATCGAAGCCCTCAACGGCAACAAGGAGGCCGCATTCACGACGGGTGTGCGATGCCTCTGCAAGGTTAAGATTGTATGGAAGAAGAGCGACAGCATTGACTCGGGCCTCTTCCAGGAGTGCCTCGAGACTCCCTTAGCGATTGTGACACCAAGGTCGATCCAAGTGGGGCACACAGCAAGCAAGTATGTGCATGTGGTCGTGATGGAGCATTGCTGGATTGTAAGCAGGCCATGACTCCGTGTGGGGGGGTAGGGGTTTGTCTCTCTTTGTTCTTTTCAGCATTGCAAGCGCCTCGTACTTGTGCCGCTAAGCTCGTGGGACATGCAGATGACGTGCTCTGCGGGTCTTCGCAGCGTTCGATGTTTGTATTCTCTCACCTCAACCTTCTGCTCTTCATTGATCAAGGGAAGGAGGCGCAGCGTGTCTAATATCCACCTTCTCTTCTACTTTTGTTCTTACTCCTGCTCTTGAGGAACTGCGCGCACCCACGTTGTACGCTTTCTCTCTCTTGGTTTTCCTTCCCTTGCTCCTTCCCAGTGACTCTCGCTCTTCCCTGATAACCTTTCGGCCATACGATCACGATCCTTGCGCCACTCTAACAATGGCACTGCTTACGCATGTATTGACAAAGATAGCATGCAAATCCAAACACACACACACACACAGGATAGGCTGCAAGCCACGTGCATGCAGCCTGGGTGCCCATGCTGCAGCCGCGGTCCGTGGTAGCCAGCTGCTTTATCGTGAAAGAGGATCTCCGTCTGCTTGGCATGCCGATGATGTGAATGTGATGCACATTTGGAGGCGCAGGAGCGACTCGCCCGTCTCTCCCCTCTTCCGTGCTACCGTACACCCTTCAGTCCTTCCCTCCGTTCCTCCTGTTTTCATATGGTGTTGCCCTTGACGCTCCGCCTAGTCCATGTCGGTCGTCTTATCACCCACATCGATACACTTGGCGGGACTAGCCTGTCAGGTGCACGCGTTTGCGACACTGTTGCCTGCCCTCTGTACACGGCGTCTGTGCAGTGGAGCCTCTGTGCACACCAGCCCCTCACACACAAAAAGTGACGGAGCGTGTCGTGGCTTTATCTTTGGTCTGGTGTATGTCTAACGTCTCTCGCCTCGACGTTGTTTTTCTTTTGTCGACGCGTACACCATCATTCCTCTCCCTGTTTCTCTTCTCAAAATCTTCTGGTGCCTGCTTCGTTCTTTCCCTCAATCTCGCGGCCGCCTTTCTCTAGCGGCGGTTTAGTCGGCGTTGCGTGTGAGTATGACTCGGTTCTCTTATGTATCTCCTTCTTTCCGTCCTCTTTGTTTTCTCCTCTCTCTCCCTCTCTGTCGGTAACTAGTGTGCTCTCCTGTGCTTCCCTCTCCCCAACCAAGGGCTGCCTACATCACTGTTGCACCCCGTAACGCAGCTGCTTGAACGGCTGCCCGTTCTTCAAAGGGAGCGCCAGTAAGCGAGAGAGAGAGAGAGAGAAGGCAAGATCTGCCGTTTCATGAATGCCCAGGTTACATGCTCCTCCACTCAGCCACATTTGTGTTGAACACAGCAAGTTGCGCTGCCATCTTCCCCCGATTGTTTACGCCAGAGGGTGCCGCCACTAACGCAGTCGTTGGCAGGTGCATGGCTCGTCGCAGCCGAACTCTTCCAGAACCACCCACCTTACGCTCCTCGTCGAATAGCACGCGTGAACCTTTGCAGCCGCGGCAAGCGCCATCGCAGGCGCACACACCAGCGCATCCGCCAGCCCCCACACGCACAGGAGAGCCATCATCGTTGCGGCAGGTTGGCAGCGTGCAGCCAAGAGTCGAACCGCTTTGCCTCAATGGCGGTGTCCTTGGAGCTCTCGGGCAGCCAGGTTAGCAGCGAAAAAGGCCCCCGGCGCCAGGAGCGCTCCTTGGTGTCTGACCGGGTGCCTGCAGCTGTGTAGCTCGATGAGCCCAAGGCCCATGTGCTGGCGTGCTCTCCGCAGCCTCGGCCCAGTTTGCCGAGCGTTGAAGTAGCCGTCGCGGCTTCTGGTGATGCTGAGAACGGAGAGGACAGTGTCGCTTTTGAACGAGAACGCAGCCTGCACTCGAGTGAGCTTCAAGAGGCAAGAGAGAACCGTCGATTCATGAGCTTACATCGCTGTGCTCGGCGCGAGCGCGGTCGTCAAGGGAGCTCCAGTGCGAACCGCCTTCCCACAACGCCGCGGCACACCGAGTCAGGCACACCCTCCAACGCTCAAGAGGGACCCCGGCATCACCGTCGCCAGCATCTTCACCGCACCCCCTTCACTTTGCTACCGCGCTATTCTGGCCTGACACCGCAACGTTTCACCACAACAGATGGTGCTGAAGTGCGGTGCGGAGGTCAGAGAGATTGCGGCCTGGACAGCGCGTCCCTCGCATCACCGCAAAACCACCGAAAGCGGACAGGAAGTGTGTCATCCAGGTCGGTGCGCTCCGGCCAAAGCCCCAGGATAGGGGATGCTGGTGCTCCTTCAAGCATCACAAAACCCAATACAGCACAATCGGTGGTGGGGGGCGCTCGTGCGGTGGCGCTCAGTAAAGCAGCGGGCTCCACTGCCCAACCAGGCGACGTGAAAGGCCCCGGCGTAGACATCATCATTTTGATCGCTTCTCAGGGAGTTCAGCTCACTACGTCCGAAGACGCCCTCTGCCGTGAAGCTCACCGCTCGACATCGCTCATGTCCGTGCGTAATGTGCGTTGTGCAAGCCCGCACTCCGGTCGAGTTCTGGAAGCGGGGGAGGCGGCGGCTGCAACCACATCATGAGTTGCCACTACAGCATCGCACACAGCAACTCATGACAGCGTCTCCACGCGGCGAGAGAGGCGCGCAGATGCCTTCCAGTGCGAGGAAGAGGATCTGTTGGAAGTCATTCAGAGCTCATGCTGTGCAGCCGAAGCTCCATGGCGGCTGCCCGTGCCGACAACGATGAGCGAAGGAAATGCAACGCAGCCCACACGTCGCCACTACCCCCATCTCTCTCGTCTGCCAGTGGCGCACCACAATTGCAAGGGCCTCCAAAGGGCGGTGCGGATGGATTGGTGGTTGATAGTAAGAACAGCAGCATCACCGCTAACACACACACACACACGTCGATACAGTTCATCGTCGGTACAGCCATTGCCCATCAAGGCATGTGAGCATACCGATACAGCGAGTGCATTGAGCACAGCCCCATCTGCTCTTTCAGGAGACAATGCACCCGCACATGGAGAAGGCGATGACGGCGCCATGAGCCGTCCGGGAAATCGCAGGAGTCCGAGCAGTATGCGGCACGAGAGGTCTCTGAGTGGCTGGCCGCAATCCCCTCGTGACGATGCTGTTTCAGTGGCTCCGTTCCGTGTGCTGTCGCACTCGCAGATGGCCTCGCATAACCAGATGCTGCTGTCCTTTGTCTCCGGTGAGTCACCGGAGGATGCACCGCAGTCAACATTCGGGGACTGCCCCGCCACTGGCGAACCGACGCCGCCCCGCAGTGGGTCACCGGTGTCCGCGCTGTGGCGCCGAGTCAACAGTTCCAGGGCTCTGCATCCTGCTTCCAGCGCGCGCCGCCTGCTGACATTGTCCCCGCAGAGCCACAGCAACGACCTCAATGTCTTGGAACGTGGAGACGGCGGCGTCTCGGCCGACTTCTCTAAGGCGTCCGGGTACAGCTTTTCGCCCTTGGATACCTATCTGCTGCCGCCGTCGACGGAGTCGCCGCAGCGGCCGCAGCCTCCCCGGCCTGCAAGCATCGGTCCCGAGTACGCCGTTTTCCGACCTTTGGTGCGCTTTACCTCCAACGGCATGGCCAGCCATCACACCACGCTAGAGCAGGACCAAAGTATTGGCGCAGGTGAGAGTGTTGAGCTCAACGACGGCAGACAGAGTGGGCATCAAAAAGCTGCAGACGCATCCAGGCCTGCCTCACTTCACACCAGCTCCATCGCAGAGTCTGCTATCACGCCGGCGGCGCGCAGAAATGCCGCTACCGGTGCCGAGAGAGCACCGCAGCCCCAGCCGGAAGTCCGCCTTCGCCTCCCTGTGGCCAAGGAAGGAGTGGCGCTGTTGAACCCTATACACAATGTGCCGCCGCAGGGGGAGTTGCACCGGCTGCTCCGAGTCTACCGCCGCGAGCTGCTGCATCAGTTTCCTCAAGCTCTGCGTGGTCCTCCACTCGTTGTGAGGCTAGCGGATGGCGCCGAGGCCAGTGAGACCATTGACGAAGCCGAGTGTACGAGTGACTGGGAGGACTACACTAACGGTGCCACGAGCGGGGCCGGCCGCGGCGGTCTTCATCGATATCGCACCCCTCTTGCAACCACTGCCGCTGTCGATGTGCCGACAGTAGAAGTTAATGCAAGCCGTCCCCACGAGCTGTACAGTCGCCTTGTGAGTGACCCTGTCGGCTGTGCTGTGGAGGTCGTTCACCCTGGCGCGGCGACCGCATCTGCAGCGTCTTTTATGCGATCCTTGAGTGTTCCTTGCAGCACGCGACAAACTGGAGGCCGCGGTGGTTTCCATGTGAATCGGTCCTCGGGCGCCGCCGTGCTTGGTGTCTCTCGAGGTAGTTGCCTCAGCGGTGGCGGTCGCTCAGCCTGTGAGGCGAGCTCGAGTCGAAGCAGCAGCCAGGGCAACCCTACTCACGGGGACGGCGCCATGCCTGTGCCTTCGCGTAGTTGCGCTGAGTTGGTGGCGAACGGCTTCTACAACGCCGAGGCTCGCGAGAACAAAGTGCAACAGGACGAGCTGCAGCGCCGAAGAGCTGTTGCTGAGTACGGAGAAGCGTCGTACTACAGTCTGGAGGCCCCCACGGACGGCACCACACAGATGAATGGCTTGCAAAGTCGCTCTAGCGTTCACGTCCTAGGCGTCGCGAAGGCTGCAAGTCTCAGCGACATCCTGTACGAGGAAGAGCAACATATGCAGGGGCTCATGCAGCTCCCACAGCTGAACTGTGCGCAGTGCGCGGCGGGGTGCAGCGAGCCCGTGCGGCGCCGTATCTCTGCCTCGGCGATGGTCTCACCTCAGTCGACGCCAGCAGCGCTACAAGCCTGGATGCAGCGTAGGTGCCGTTAGCCGCGGAAGCGTCAGCGGGTAAAGCTGCCTTGAGACTGTGAGGTGGATGATCTTGTGACAGGCGCAGCAAGTGCGGCTCCCGGAACTCCTGGTGCGACGGAACTCTGTCGACGGTGCACCCTGGGAGCAGGGCCTGCGCGGCGGCAAGCCACGAAGCCCCGTAGCACCTGTGACAAAACAAAAGCGCCCGCTGCGCGATCACGGTCAACTCCACGGGCTGTTCCGAGAGGGCAGGAGCCGGAGGAGACGGCGAACACCAGAGACAGCGGTCGTTTTCGCCATATCCCTCTAACAGCGAGACCAGCTCTCCTGCAAGCACAACGGCTTCGGTTACACCGACCACGAGAACCAGTGGTGCATCAAGCTCAGGGCAGCATCCCAGCAGCTCGAACGAGCCAGCCGCTTTATCTGCTGGCGGCCTGGCGCACGCGCACGATTCACGGGGCAGCCAAGACGTGCTTGTTGCCGATGACTTTACCACAATGTTGCGTGCGCCTATCTGAGAGAGAGACACACACACACACGCATACAGCGAGAGCGAGAGCGAGAAAGAGAGGAGAGGATGATGCCACCAACACCAGATATACTGTTCATATGAGCCTGGAGCTCTTGTTGATGAGATCAGCGACTGCACCTTTTTTTTCTTCATTCTCCCCTGGTGGTTGCCGACGTTTTTGTCCTTGGTTGAAGTGCGACTCTCAGCCTTTCAACGCGAATGCTAGTCTGCCGCACCCGTTTGCCATGCGCAGGCTTTGAAAGGCAGCCAATGTATTTCTCTTTCTCGTCATTCGGCTCTTCTGCTTGCCTCGGCTGCTTGGCTGCGTGGGCGTGTGTTGTTCGATGCAAACACACACACACGCACACACACACACACCTTTGTTCCTCTGCCCGTCTGCATGCGCTGCGCTTTTCGATGCCGTCGCGGTGTCTCCTCGACTCCTCTGTCCTTTGTTTGTCTGTTTCCGCCCCCCCCCGCTGTTGTCCCTCCCAGCGCTTCCCTCGTTGTCCGCGTCTGTGGTTCTACGCGTGCGGGCATGTGTACACGGTGGTGCCACGTAGTTCTCGCTTTTCTTCCATCCCTTGCTTCCTTTTGCCCTGTAAGATTCGTAATTCGTCTCCATGGAGGTGCACAACGCAGCGAAGGAAAGAGGTAATGTTACCCCTTCCGCGTGCTTCATTGTGTGTGTGTGTGTGTGTGTGGGTGGGTGTGTGGGTGGGTGGGTGTGCCGATCGGCACTCATCTCGGCTCTCAACTCCCTGATCTTGTGTGTATGTGTAGGTGCATCGCTGCACATGTACCCGTGCGCGGATATGTGTCTGCGTGCGTTACTCTCGAGGGAGCACCGCTTTCGTCCCCCTCAATCGGAACTGCTCACGAATACACCGTGAAGGGTTGCAAAACAAAAAAAAAAGATATATGGCTCGAACGCACGTGCGCTGGCCCCATCCAGCGGATGGGGCGGAACGAGGTCGGCCATACACAACAGCAAAAGAAGGAGTGAAACTGTCGTCGCAGCAGACGAGTTGTGCGCCTGAAATCCGCATTCTTCTAGCGCGTTCTTCTTTTTTTGTCGTTTGGTATTGTGTGCGCTTAGCGCAAGCCTTTCCTCGCTGTTGTTGTTGCTTATTCTTTCTCTCTCTCTCTCCCCCCGCCCCACCCACCCCCGCGGCTACAGCACTCATCATCATCCCTCGCCTGTCTCCGTTGACGAATGGACTTCATCGTAGGTCAAAGGAATTGCATGTCATCGCCAGCAGGGAGCAGCAGCGTAGGGTCTTTGTCTCTCTCTCTCTCTCTCCCCCCCCCCTCTCCCTCTCTCCTCCTCCCCCTCCCCTGAGAGCTCTACACAAAAGACACCTGCAAGCAATACTGCCACCGTGAGCCGAAGGAAGATGTCCGCTGACGCAGGAGAGGCGTGGGAGAGGGGCTGCTTTTCTCTGTCCGTGTAGGCTTTGTTCATAGTCGTCTTTACGAAGGCCGTGATGTGCCTGATGTGGGTGCAAGTCGTCTTGAGGATGTATGCATCCGCGCGTGGCGTGACCCTCCCCCTCCCCCCTTCACCGCCACTACCTTTTTTGTTGTTGTTTTTCTGGGTTGGCTTTAGTGCGATGCGCTGCTTACTCGGATAGAGAGCAGCAAGCTGTCACACGAAAGGCTTGTGCTCTGGCGTGTTTCTTCCCCGCTCTGCCTCATCTCCCTCCCTCTCAACTTGTCTTTTCGATGATATTTGTTTCGTGTGTGTGTGTGTATTGCAATACCAAGACACGTCTGTGTCTATGTTAGCATTGTGTGCGTGCACGTGTCCCTTGTGCATCTTTTCATTAGTATTATAATCTATGTGTGCTTGTAGGTGCTTCCCCTTCCTACGAATACGACAGCTGCTACTTCTGCAGCCTTCCCCCACCACAGCCCCCCTCCCCCCCCCTCTTCCCTCTTCCCTCTTTTCTCTTGCGATTCGCGTCTATCCCTGCCCGCGAAGACAGGTGTCATTGTTGCTGCCTTTCTTTGGTGGTTCTCTTTGGCCAACACCACCGCCACCCATCGTGCCGATGGCTTTCCTTTCTCTGCTGCCTTCGCCTCCGTGTGCATGTGTCTGTTTAACTTGAGAGCGGTCGTGTGCCTAGCGTGGCCGCGCACTCCTCAGGCACATTCACCTCTGCGAGTCGACGTCTGCGGGCGGAGGGAGTGGGGCAGAGGAAAAGAAATGGCGTGGGAGGGAGGTGAGAGTATTGCCCGTCCGCCTCTCTACCGTCATCTTCTCCCTCCGCCATCCTCCCTCTGTCTCTGAGTCTTTCCTCATCCATTGAAGCGAGTGTGCCCCCTTTTTTTTGCCGCACCGGCGACGATGGCGATTCCGCCTCGGTGTCTCCCTTTTCATTGTTTTGTTGCCGCCGGTGTTGATGCTCCTTCTCGGCACGACAGATGCGCGTGCGACGGCTCTGCGCAGCCCCTCTGAGCAGCGTGCAGAGCGAACACCAACAAACGAAACAGCGGCATAGAACGCATGCTTGGGGAGGAGGGAAGGGGGAGGGGCTTCTCTCACTCTCTGTCTCTCTCTCCCCTCCCCCCTCACCCATCTCTCTGCTATGATCATCATGTTGCCTCTGCGGCCCCTTCGTTCAGGCCTGTGGACCTGTCTGCGTACCGTGCCATGGAATCAAGCAAACATCGACAGTGAGGGGCAGAGAGAACGCTTGCGCGTCTTTCCATGCGTTGCAGCAGTCGTAGCCCTTGGTGCGTCCTCCGTCTTCTGTTTTACGTGCATATGTGTTGTTTTGTGTGACAACACTGTGCGGTGTGCGCGTAGCCATGGGCGGAATACTCTGCATCCTCATCGCTCGTACCCCCGCCCCTCCCCGTCTCTCTCTTCCCTGATATACACACACATAGACACATGTGCATACGATGTATGGCGGATGGCGCTCCGATAAAGTCGCGGGCTACGCTGTCATCTCCCCCCCCCTCCTCCCCACTCTCTTCTTTCGCTGTTCTTCCCCAGGCGCAAAGCGATGCCCGGACTAACCACGAGCTCTGCACCCACCGACGCCGTCTACAACCTCTGGTCAAGCGTCGCTGTTGCCCTGTGTAACCCTCTGTTGTTTTGTGTTGTAGGCGTGTGTGTAAGGCGTTGCCACCGTGGTGGGCGTCGCAAAGGGCGCGTTGACGACGACAACAACAACAACGGCAACGCTGCAGCGATGGAAGTGCTTTCCTCGAGTAGAACTCTGGCGCCGTTCCACCAAAAAGAAGGGAACGGGGACAAGCATGCCTCCAAACCGGTCGCAGGTAACGCAGCGACCTCTCCCCCTAGCTTCACAGCGGGTGGGATGTACGCCTGCATGGATGGCGTCGCAGCAAAGCAGTGCCCTACAGAGTCCTCTCCACCTGTTTGGGATCACTGTAGAAGCCGTGTGACCGGCGTGACTCATGAATGCGCGCCACTTCTCAACGGGAGGCACACGTATGGTACAGCCACAAGATCTTGAAATGCCGATAGTCATCGAGGCTAGCCTGCCGCGCCGCCACCCTCGATGCGCTACAAGTCCTTTAAGTCCGAAAAAGGGACGGCAGATGGACTAGATGAGTAACACGCTGCTATTGCGGACGACACGAGCCATTGGAGGGGGGGTCAACGCTATCCCACCTCCGAGTTCTGTCAGCGACACCTCGTTCTCCCCTTCCGTTCTCCTCTCAACCGAGCACTGGTCAGGTCGCAGTCCTGTGCGTACATTGCTCGGTGCTACTAACATGTTCAATACAGCTGCTATAGCTGCAAAACTTCAGGTTCTACAAGAACCAGCCTCACCCAACGTGCGCAGCGCCAGTAAAGGAGCAGTGAAGTCCGATTGACGTCAGCATGTGGCAACGATGCTGCAGTGACAGTGTGCCCCCTGCGACCTCTCCTCCACGCGCCGGCGATGGCGAGGAGACTGCCACAACAGCGAACGACCTACGCACACACCTTCACACCATTCTTGCAGCGATGCCAGCAAGAGCTGAGTAATACGCTCGAGTCCACGAAGCGTGCCAAGCCGGAGAGGGTTCGCGTGGCACAGGAAATCGGTGGCATGGAGCTTTACAAGGGGGCTCTTGATGGCTTAATGGCCTTCACGCTGACAGAGCTCGAATACGCTGAGGCGGGAGTGGAGGAGGTGGTGGAGAAGCGGTCAAAGGAAGTCCGCAGCAGCATGGAACCGACTCGAAGAGATGCAGGCAAGTCTGAACTGTGGAGCCGCCTCGTGGGACACCTCATGTGGCCGTTGCTTGTCTGCGTATCAATAGAGGCCTTTTCGTTTCCCCTCTCCCGCAAACAGGTCTGTAGTGGTATTGTCGCCCAACGTTGTTTTGCCCTGTGCGCTGTGGGGCGATGTTACGGGACAACGTCAGCATCGTCCCCTTCCTCGTCTTCCTTTGCGCGGTGCCAGAGCTTTCCTGTGAGTGCGCCTGCGTGCAACCACATGTGCATGGCCACCACCTCCGCCCCCCCCCCTTCTCCCTCCTCCTCTCTCGCTTTCGCCATCTCTCACGTAGATACTACCTCGTCTTGCTTTGCAACATGTGTTCTTCTGCTTTCTTTATGACTCCCTGCCGTTGCTGTCTGCTCTTTCCTTCAGCGTGCCCGCTTCTCCGCCATGCATCATGAGCCCAGCTCCACTCTACCACCCCCTCCAGGCCTGTCACACAGGCCCCCATCGCGTGGTGCGAAGCAGCGCTGCACACACGCGTTACAGCCGTGCACCGACTCAGTCACCTGAGCGTGGCCGCTGCCTCGCACTCTGCCCACACGCCTCACAGCAGCGTCCACTATTGCCGATGGCCACCTGGTGCATCCCCCTCGGGGTAGGCTCAGGCTCCCCACACCAGTTGGCGGTGTGAGGGACGTGGGTGGGATGCGCTCGAGCCACGCTGACGCCTTGCCCATCATGTGGATGGCGCAAGCGTGTTCGCCGTCGCAGGTTACTCCAGCGCCACACCATCCAGGACCTGACCGCCGACATCCGTAGCGGTACATCGCTTGGAGCTCGCTACGTCGTAGGCACCAGGCCGTGTCAGCACCAGAAGTAGCTCGGCATTGGCAGGGATAGAGGGGGTCGTGCTTGGCCGCCCCACCGAGTGTCGGGGGAGGGGAGGTGTACCAGCCGCTGAGATACGACGCGCTGAGAGGTGTGCTACCCCCTCCCCCTCCGTCAGCTCCTTTGATGTTCGAAGAATCGCACAAACAGAGAGAAGGACTGCTATGGTGGTGCAGTGGACATTCTCGCCGTCATGATGCGCCATCCGCTCGATAAACCGGGCACTCATGGACCCGTACATGGGTTGGCGGGTCTGGCCGTCGCTTGCGTATGCAAACGCCTTCGTGGCGCTGACCGTTTGTCTCGTTTTTGCTTTTATGCGACGCACTGCGGCGTCGCTCAGAGGCCGCGGAAATCCCTCGTACATGAAGCGAAGCATTGCCCTGCGAGGCAGTACTCGTGGGCCTGTAGGCTGCGTGAACAGAGAGACGCTGCGGAAGGATTCCAAGGCATGTGTGATGCTGTTCTCTGAACTGCAAGGGCCATGCAGCGTAGACGATGTTGCCTTCCGTGAAGCACTCGTCATGCGGCTCTTACGCACCCAGACCTGTTGCTGTAGCAAGTCCTCCATGGGCCCACACGCGTTCCCGTACGGCCCTTCACGTCTCCGTGAGCATCCCTCACCCCAACTGTCTTTCTGTCTCTCTCTCTCTCTCTCTCTCGCCAAGTTGTGTGCCATTTCGTGCCTCCCCCCCCCCCGTTGGTGTCGCCCATGTCTTCTCGACACGAGTAGTGCTGCGTTTTTCGGTGCAGAGCCGCTCTGCCCCACGCGGCCTCGCTTCCGGCTTCCATGTCGCATCTGTTCGAGAATGCGGCAGTCGAGCTGCTGCGCAAACAAGGTACGGTTGCCGCCGCCGAAGCCCTCGCTGGCAAAAAGTACGTGCTCATCTACTTCTCCGCCCACTGGTGTCCGCCATGCCGCAGCTTCACGCCAAAGCTAAAGGCATTTCACGAGAAGCACCACGTAAACCACAACTTCGAGGTTTTATTCGTCTCCAGCGACAGTTCACCAGATGAGATGAGGACGTACTTCAGCGAAGCGCACGGAGACTGGTTCGCTTTATTATACAAGGATGCGCAGACGATCGGCCGAGACTTGGCCCAGCAGCATGGGCTCTTTTCGATTCCGTCGCTGCTAGTTTTAGAAAACAACGCCGAGCGACGTGTCGTGACGAGCTATGGTCGCGACATGGTACTGCGTGACCCTGACGCACAAAGCTTTCCGTGGCATAACGCCGCCGCCATCATCAACGCGGCCCGACGCTCCTTCATGAAAAAAATGGCGGTCATTGTAGTACTGGCGATCCTCCTGCTGGCTTTGCTTATCCAATAAGTCTTGGGCACGGGAAGCAGAAGAAGTGTAAGCTCTCATAGTGTTGCTCATTCCTTGATATGCCCCCTCGTGAAACAATGCGCGCAAGTCTCTTCTTTCGTAGGGCACTCGGGCGCGCGTGTCGCGCTAGTCAGTTTTTGTTGCCTAGAGTCTTAAGACCGAGGGAGGTTTCTCATGGCCAACGAAAACCTGTGAAAGAGTGTTGTCAGCAGTTCGTCAGCTCCCTGCAACAGGACTATCACAGCTCGCTCAGCAATACCAAGTAGTACGAGGGCTTCTTTCGGCCCCCAGCCTCACTCGCGTGGTGCTGCAGACCAACACGAAGATGTGCATCGCCCTTTCCAGTTTGCTCTGCATCTTTTCTTTCTCACGCTCGTCCACAACGTCTCGCGAGTGAGTATCAGCTGGCCCTCACGCACATGCGCTCCAGCTCACAGCACGCCGCACGCTCAAACGTACGGCGAGGGTGTATCCTTACCCGCGCACTAACAGTCAACTCTTAGTGGCATGCCGCCGTACGCCTCTGTGGAATCCCCGTGGCGGGGTCTTCGCTTTCTATTCGACAACGCATCTCTTCTCTTTTCCCTTGCCCAACGACCTCATCGGTTCTGTTCCACAAGAAGTCTCCCTGCAGCCCCGTACATCAAGGCGGCTTCACCGTGAGTCTCCGCCAGGCCTCGCGCACGAAGCAGTACGTCGTCGTTCACATTGTGCGACATGGGTGGGCACTGCCCTGCGGTGTCACCGCACAGTTGAGCACATTCTACAGAAAGTACTGCGGCTCACACATGCTCGAGGCAGTCCTGAAGTTAACGGATCGCCTCAAGGATGCTATGCTTAGCTTCGCGAAGTGCACGCATAGAGACTAACCCTGTCTGAAGTACGAGGATGCAAGCAAGCTAGAGACACAGGTGGCAGAGGATGCACACCTGCACCCCCAAGCAAGTGTCGGCATGCCTGGAACCTTTGAGCTAGAGCAGCCGATAAGGGGCTCTTCTGAAGTTCTCGAATCTGTAACGGTGAAAGGGGCGAAGCGCAGCGTTCGTGCGGACAGGGACTTTATGCCTGTCGCGTCTGTACACTGCGCCTCGCTGCATTCAAGTCTCACTCTGGAGTGGCTGCCCGAAGCACTTGTATTTCACACGCGGGTCGGCATGCAGCTGAAGCCCTTCAAGCCTCGGCAGCTAGGACTGAAGAGGCAGCAGCAGAGATGCCTACAAGGATGCGGCTAAGAAAGGCAAGGATGGGAGCAAAACAGCCCGGGTGTGTACCGCGCTGCTGCTGCGAAGAGAGATGCCGATGCGACAACGACCGCTGCCTCTGCTCAAGCTCTCACTCAACGATCCGTTGTGCTGCACCACCATCCTCATCACATATACAGGGAAGAGGCGATGGACGAGAGCGGCACGAAGGCAAGCCTTGCTCAGCCCCCGTGTTCTGAACAGGGCGGGGAACAACTGCCGGCTGTCATGGCTCGACCATCCTTGGCTCCCTTAGCGGAGGGCACACGAGTAGGGGAGAGATAGGCTCTTTAGAAGCCCCAGCCACTTCTTCGATTCCTTGGCGCACAGCTTCCCCCCCCCCCTCCCCCCTTCCTCACGTTTTCGCCGCTGTCGCAGAGACTGCGCCTGCTGGGCAGTAAAAATCCACAGTCGGTACGAAAGCCGCGGTGCAGCTAATGCAGCATCGTTTTGAAGGGCTTGATGTCTGCCGTGGCAGTCGTCGATGCAGAGGCGGCGCTTCGTGAGGTAATCGAGTCAGAGAGAGGGCGCGCAGCGGATGTCCTTCGCCACAGACGCGTCGGAGGCCCGCGGCTATCGGAGACGCGAAAGCGCGACCAGCGGTATGAGTGCTACACATGGACAAGCGTTGCGTTTCATGTCAAGAGCGCTGGCTCACAGTGTCTGTTGACCGCAGACGATGCCCCGTGCTCATCTTCTGTTGCGTGTTCGTGCGCCGAGGCACTCCTGGTTGTTTCCGTAGTTGTCCCCTCCCCTCCTTCCCTTCTCCAGCTTCTTCCCCCCCCCCCACCCCTTCTCTTTGCGCGCTCCCGTCATCCGTTGTGGGTTTCTCTCACTCTGTGCTGTTGCCGCTGCCCGTGCTGACACTCCAGTTTTTCACTCGCGTGCATGACCGACGTGTCTCCTTGGTCGCCCGTACGCGATTATTTCCTCGAGCGCTTGATGACACATCCGGCACTCTGTCCTCTGTATGTGTGTGTGTGTGTGGTTTGTGTGTGTGTGTGTGTGTGTGTGTGCTTGATGACAATATCCGTGAGTGACTCGCTTAGCAGCGTCACGAAGCGCTGTTTCGGTTGCCCTGCGCGCCGGCCGAAGCGAGGCGTTATCGAGATGCACGCAGGCACCAGAGTCGCGACTTCTTTTCTGCCCGAGTGCCAACGCCGGTGTTGTGAGCTAGGCGGATACGCAAGAGGATGCACAAGGCAAAACGTAATTGGGGGTGCAGTACGAAGCGCGTCATCCAGTGATGCCGCGGCAGCCCCCGACTAGGGATGCGCCGTTGTGGGGAGTCGAGTCAGATGTGCGCTGCTCGTAAAAGAGGTAGCCCTTGCTTGGGGTGGCCGCAACGCTGCCGGATTTTTCACCACCACTCTCGGCTCCCTCGTGTTCGCCTGCTACGCGGCGCACGGGATGTGACACAGAGATCCCACAGCAGTCGAGCTCAGTACTTTATGTACTTTCAGTATCCTCCCCCACCCTTCCGCCCCCCCTGCTCTCGTCCTTGCTCCGTACGCTCCCTATCAACGGCGTGGCGCGCGGTGCTGTCCCGCGAGCGCCTTGCTCGGAATCGCCCAAAACAACGGAACAACGAAATGTAACGGCAGAAGCGTCTCCCTGTTGGTGTGCTTTTTCTTCGTTTTAGCGTCATCCGTGTTGCTGCTGCTGCTGCTCTCTTCCCCCCCCCCTCGCCCCCTCGCCCTCGTTGCGCGCAGAGACACGCACTCTGACATACTGCATGGAGCCCAACTTCTTCAACAACTCAGGGCTCATGCTCCTCTGCAAGGACGGCAGCGCCGTTCGTGCCATCGATGTCTTGAAGGACGCCGAGTACGTGCTTATGTACTTTTCCGCACACTGGTGCCCGCCGTGCCGCACCTTCACTCCGATGCTGAAGAGCTTCTACGAGACCCACCATGCCAAGAAGAAGTTCGAGGTTGTGTTCATGTCATCGGATCGATCTGAGGAGGAGATGATGAGCTACTTTCGTGAGTCGCACGGGGACTACTACTGCCTGCCGTACGCGGATGCCAGGTCGATGGCGCGGGTGTGGGGCGACACATACAAGTTCAAGACAATTCCTACGCTTCTTGTGTTCGAGAACGCAAATCCGCGCAAACTGATTGCGCGGTGCGGCCGGGAAATGGTCATCAAAGACCCGCTCGGAAATCTTTTTCCTTGGCCCGATGCGGACGCGCAGCAGCCGGCTGAGTCATTCATTTTCGACTACACACGTAAGGCAGCCATTGTACTGGGCATCTCGGTACTCCTCTACTCACTGATCAGCCGCAGCTTGTGATGTACGCTGAACTAGTGCTGATATGTGAATACAAACGGGTCGATCAAATACGAGTGAGTGGGAGGGCGAGCGTTAGATTGAGAAGAGCACCGTCCTTCCTCCTCGTGCAAGATGTGATGCGCTTCAAGCCGACCACAGCGGTCGGCATCGCTGACTTCTCTTTCTCCCGCGCGCCAACACACACGCACACACACTCACTCTCTCTACGCCGTCTTTTGTTTACCCCTTCCGGGAGGAAAGGACGTCATGGTACCGACCTCACTTCCCATCTACGCGGCCAAGACGTCGCGCACTCTCTTACACGTGCCCATGCTGGCGCGGACTACTTCGTCAAGTATGGCCTTCTGCCTCCATGTTGTTGTATACCTGTCGCGCTGGGTTCTACCAGGAAATGAAACCATCTTAGCAGGGAGCTTCCGAAAGAGTGGGCGATGTTGCTAGCCTCGACGAACGGTAGTGCGCCCGGGTTCCACGATGGTTGTGTGCGTCGCAGTGCAAGCGCATGTGAACACGTCATCGACGACAGAGTGACTTGATCTTCGCTTCTCCTTTTCCGGTTGCTGCCACAGTACTCACGACTTCCTCTTCTTCTTTACTGCCTCCTTCTCTCCATACCTGCAGCGGTTTCTCAATGCCGCCCACCCTATCGTATTGCGGCCACCACCTGCGGCATAAAAGCAACGCTCATGTGAGAGAGCGAGCGAGCGAGCAACTAGCGCGCTTGCATTGGATTCAACCGGATTCAGAGGAGCGCATCACCTGTTCCTGCTGCGAAGGAAGTGATCCGCGCGGGGGGGAGGGGGGGGGCATGCTGCCGCGCCTCGCCGGAGCGCGCTCGCCCCTATATTTCGTGACAGTCGCATACACGCGCGAACCACGCCCTTCCATGCTTGTCCCTGTTGAGCTCCTCAACCCGGATGTGGTCTGCACGCCACACCAACTGCCGCTGCTGCCAAGACCGACTGCAGTGCGAGGGACGTTCTTTGCTGCTCTTATCACTTCCTCTTATGCGTTTCCCCTCACCCGGTAGCTTGCGCGCCGCGGCGTCGAAACGAACCCGAGGACTCTAAAGGAGAAGCAGCTGCATATCCAACCTCTAGAGCGTTACTGGTGCGTGGGAGCATGAGTCCTGGTGCACAGTGGCGCGTGGCGCACGCCCACACGCAGCCTCCAGCATACACACACACTTCCGCATGCGGGTAGGCCACGTTTCGGCAGCATGTGACGCGCCGCATTGCTCTTTCACCAGGCCCCACATCTCGCGTCCCCGCGACTCCGTCCCCATCTCTCTCTCTCTCCGCAATCCTTCGCTTTCGGTGTCTCTCTTACTCTCGCTAATTCATGACCCCCACCCCCACGTCCTCTGCACACGAGGAACGCAGTCTGCTGCTTTAAAACGACAGTTGCATACATATAGCCGCACAGCGATAGCTCTCCACCATTCATCAGAGTCTCGAGCCAAGCGCGAACGGAAGCAGCGTAAGCGGAGCGTCAAGCGCTGATCGTTCCGTGTCAGGAGGTGCGGCGTGTCTGTATTCTTTGATGGTGTTTTGTTTCGTCTGTTGGTGATCACCTTTCCTTGCTCGCTGGTTTGCCCGGCCTCTCCCTCTCTCTCTCCCTCCAAACAACAAACAAAAACGAAAGAAGCAGCGATTGCGCGAGAGGCAACGAAAACCCTCACAAGACAGGAAACGTGGGTCTATCGTCATCTGTTCGCCCGTTCTGTGTGTTGGGCGGGTTGGTGCTCTTCTCGCTAAGCGCCCACCTCTTTTCTTCTCGTGTCTTGCCATTGTGCGCGTGTTCGACCCTTGTTGGGGACTTTAGTACTCGGGACTCTCGTGAAGCGCCTCTTTTTGGTTCTGCTGTTCGTTGCGCGCTCTCTTGGCCCCTGCCATGCATACAATCTGCTTTGTATGTTGTTTTTCCTGTTGAGCGCACTTGTTTTGGCCGTCTGGGGTTTGCTTCGACGTGGATTTGGTCACTCTCCGTGGATTGGTGGTTGTCGTCGTTGCGCCCCCCCCCCTTTCCCTCCCTTGCCCTCCAAAGTCTTCTTCAGTCCTTTCTCCACGTCCTCTTTCCTTGGTTTGTTTGCTGTTGGTGTTTCCGCGGAGTCGTGTCTGCTGGAGTACGCGTCATCCCTTCCCCCCTCTGCCACTCTCTCCCTCCCTCTGAACTTCACTTGTTTCTCATTCCTGTTGTGTCCCTCTTCTCTTTGGAGTATTGCGTGCGGTTAATTCTCTTTCCCCTTGTGTGCCGCCTTCTGGTTCCATGCGCTGAGGTCCAGGGGTTTGAGTGCCGCTCCCCTTTCGCGTGTCTGCTCCGCCTGTGTGTGTGTGTGTGTGTGTGTGTGTGTGTGTGTGTGTGTGTGTGTGTGTGTGTGTGTGTTTCTCTCTCCGTTTCTGCTCGTTTTTGTTCTTCCGTTTAGTAAGTTTAGGACGAGCGCGTCGCGACATTCTCACTGCGTATGTTTGGGCTATCGTTTGTTTGGTTCGGTTTTCTGTTGCTGTTGCCGTTGTTGTTGCTCGACTCTCCGCGATCACAGCAGAGCTCACGCACGTCGATCGACTTCTCTGCGGTTGATATCCGAAAGCCGCTGCCCCAGGGCGCGCTCGCGCTTGTCGTCTCTCGTTGACCTCCACCCCGTTGTGTGTGTCTCTCGCGGTGCCTTCTCTCTCTCTCTCTCTCTCTTCCATCCAAAAAAAAGGCGCCCAACAGACGCGAGAACGTCGTTTGTTTGCAGAAACGTGCGTGTCTTGCCTCACCACAGCGCGAAGTCCAGCTCGCTCGGTTAGCCACGCTTGTTTGATTGAAGGACGGCCAGTGGATGCCTTTTCCTCTTGTATCTTTTACTTTGATCTGTCTGTGGCTCTGGTCATTACCTGCGTGCGCATCCCCCCCCACACACACACACACACCACCACCACCACCTAGTTGGATACCCGTCGGGTTGCACAGGTGACTGTGTCTACACCTCTCAGAGGTCTCGGAGAGCGGAGGGGGAGGCCTTTCGGCTGTGCATAATCGTTTGTTTCCGTCTCGTCAGACTCCGGTCACCCGCCTGTAGAGGCGCTCACCATGAGCTCGCTCATACTCATCAGCAGCATCGCTGGTGCTATTCTCGCTATTTCGAGCATAATCTGGTGCGTGACTCATGCCTACAGCGCCCTGCGCGCGCCATCGCGCCGTGTGTATGCGGATGCGGAGAGCGTGACCCTCCAGGAGGAGAGTGCGTTTGGGGAGGCCCCTAGTGCGCAAGTGGGCGTGGGCAGAGGCGATGACGGCGCCGCCCACAACAGCGGTCAGAGGCCAAGTCAGAATCTTCGCGACAACTACGCCGATCGCGACGCCATCGACTATCGCGGGGAGGGCAACAACAACTACTATGGCCTCGATGGCAGTGTGCGGCCGGCATCGCCAAACGCGGAGCGCGTGGAGGGTATCCCCATCGAAACCCGTGTGCGTCCACGGCGCAATCTGCCACGTAATCGAATCGTCGTGCATCATGGTGACCAGGACGTGTGTCTTGATTTCCGCGGTGTCGAGCGTGTGCCCCAGGCCGGCCCTCCGCCGCTCACCGTCGAAGAGAAGCAGCGCCTCGAGGATGAACAGAATCGCATTGCTTCACCAGAGTTCTATGGCCGCGCGGAGTACGAGGGCCGGCGAACCTCCGACAGAAACACACCCAACATGCGGCTCAGCTCTTCCTTACTGCAGGAACTGCAGCTTCAGTACAGTATGGCGTCAGCCTCCAGAGGTGCCCTCCACAACTACGCCACCGAAAGCAGCATGGGAAGCATGAGCTTCCGGCCCGGCTCGCCAGCCGGGTCGGCGCGGCACGCACGGCACGGCTGGCAAACCCCTACTCCGAACAGTGTCAGCTTGCAGAGCGGCAGCATTGGCAGCCTCCACTTTTTTCGCCGACGCAAGAAGTCGCCCACGCGCCATGACGCAGGTGGCAGCACGAGCCCTAGCCAGGCCCTGTACCAGGCGAACTCCTTCTCCTCCGCGCCGCGCAACCGTCGGGAAGATCTCGAGAGCACCTCCGACGACTTCGAGGACGTTTCGCTGCACAACGGCCCCGTTCATCTTCGTCTGGGGCAGCTGAGCGAGTTCTTGGCCAAGAAGGAGCAACAGACGCTGAGCCAACTATCCCCAACGTCGAGGCTGGGAAACGTAAACGGCTTTGACCAGATTAGCCTGCACGGTACCTCTCCCGTCTTCTTAGATCGCCAAGTGAGCACCAGGGCATCCGTAGCGAGCGTCAGCCCGGTCGGGCTCGGTGGAGGGTGTGCCGCAGCTGGCATCATGACGTCCTCGTATGACCAAAGTGTGGCGCCGTATCCGCCCCACCATCCGACCATGGCCGCTGGCCTGCCGCCCTTGAATGCCTCCTTTCATAGCTACCACTCTTGGCGCTCCGCGTCTGTCAACTCTCCCGTCGTGGGGCTGGCAGGGGCGACGTCCTACCCGCACGTGGACTCGTCATCACCGCTTTCCGGCACCCACTCTGGTGCGGAAGGGGCAGGTGTTGACGCACGCGCCGCTGTCCAGCCGCCCCACACCGCTTTGTCACCGAGGAAGGCGGCTGAAAACGCACACCATCAGACTTCGCTTTCAGGTGCCGGGCAAGGACGCGGCAGCAACGCTGGAGCGCATGCGTGTCATGTCGACACGTTCTCTCCGCCGTCGAATCGCTGGAGCAGCGGCCTGCGCTCGCCCTTTTCCCTGCCTGGAAGTGACCCAGTGACAGCACCCTGCTCGGCAAGCTCTGGGGGAACGAGAGCACAGGCTTAGAAGTTGGTCTCGCCTCTTCCGTGCGGTGGTGCGGACGGCGACAGCGGATGTGCCCGGCGCACCGTTCGGCAGAGACGACACAGCATATTAGGGCACGTGGACGGCTCTTCTTTTTTGTTGTTTGTTTCTTCTTCGTCATGTGCCGAACGTGAAAACGCAACGGAAGCGACGTACGTGCAAGGAGTTCTGTGACCGTGCAGGTCTGTGTGTTGTATTTCAGTGCCGATGCGCCCCTGCGATAGGTCAACAATGTTAGTCACCGCTCGCCCCCCCCCTCTCTGCCCCCTTAGCACGTGCGAGCCCATAGGCAAGCTCCAACTTTGTGCCTCGTGTGGGTCTTTCAAGCAAAAAAAGGACGAAAGAAGCAGCGCGGAGACGTCAGAGATGCCAAAAACGGCGCAGAGACAGCTCGTGATCCTCTTTCATAGTGGATGTAGTGCTGGCGATCGCTCGAGCGGTGGAAGAGAAGGCACTCCACACTTTTTCTTCCTCTGCTTGACCTCCTACAGCGCCAAGGCCTGGACCGTTGCCACTTCATGGTGTGTCTGCTCCTCACTTCAGCTATATCTCGGACATGCCCATGAATGCTCACTCGCCCCATCAACTGTTTCTCTCTTCCGGTGTCTATCAATGTGCGCCGTGTTTTCTCATGCCGCGCTCCCTGTCGAAGACGCACACACACACGCACACGCCTGCTTCCTTATTTGGCACTACGCCTTCAAGTACCACCTGTCCCGCACACACTCTCACCCCTCCATCCTACCACTCACCTCATTAGAAATCAGATAGCCATAGCACGGCTGTGCTGGTACGTCGATCGTTTCTCTGTGCACGTGCGTCGGTTTGTGTGCCTGTTTTCCAGCTTCAAGCACCTGTTACTGCGGGGCATCGCAGCAGAGGCATCGAGAGAAGCCAGACAAGCATACGGCGCAGTAATATATGTATATATATATAAGTTAATACATACTTTACGCAACGCTCAGACGCATGAACTTAATGTTTAGTTGTTGTGGTGGTTAAGCCGATACGTCTAGCTCGCGCCCTCTCTCTCTCTCCAGCGAAACGGACGACGCGATACGAGCCATCTTTTTGTTGTCGCCCGATGGTTAATCCTCTCCATAGACTTTGCCCTTGTCACTGAGTCTTCCCCCCTCCCTTCCCTTCCCTTCCCCATTTTCCATCTCCCCCCTCCCCTCCCCCTCCTGCTTTCCTTTGCTGTTACTGTTTTTTTTTTGCGTAGCGCATCTGTGTATGCGTCTCTTTCAAGCAAGTAGTCTCCACGCGATAATATCTGCATAAGCAGTCTTTCTCTCCCTCACCATCCCCACCCTCTCCTCACGCACAGGCACACGACTCTGTGTCTACTGCTGACATCTGCTGCTACTGCTGTGTCACGACCTCCCGGGCTGTCTCGCTCGCTTCGCTGGGCTCGGGCGCATGGTACAGGCAAGAGGCTGCTCGCCTCGTTGAGAGAGACGTGCGCACTTATGGTGCTCTAGCGGAAGAAGAAACTCGTGAATACCGGTGGAGGGTTCTGTGACTGTCTGTGCAGTCATTCGTTAGAGCGTCGTTCCGAAACAGGTTTGAACGGCACACAGTCCTGCACCAGCGAGTTCACTCTCCCTCTGCCTACACTTTCCCTGCTCATCGATCCCCCTCCCCACTCGAGATGCATCTCTCTGCCACAGCAGCCGCCCTCCTCTGTGTTGTCAGCGCTGCCGCCTTAGGCTTCGGCATCATTTTTGCTTTGTTTGCGTTGATGTACTTCGGCTGCCTCAGGATCCCAGACGGTGGCGTGGCCAATGGCAACCGCCGCTGGCTGCGCGAGCGCAATGCCCCCGAGCAGCTGGGCTCGTCCTCCAGTGGCGAGGCGGCCGCGGTAGAGCGTCAGTGGAAGGGCATTCCGCTGAACTCGCGGCCGCCGCGCCTGACGCCGGAGCAGGAGATCCTGCGTGAGAAGGCGATGGAGAAGTACAAGCGCCGTCGGGCCCGCGAGGAGCGCCGTCGGGCCCACCAGGAGCGCCGCAGTCAGTACCAAGCTGCCCGCGAGGCACGCATGGCAAGTGTGCGCGAGGGCGCCAGAGAAGGCGCGGTGAGCGAGGACGAGTTTGCCGGCGACTCCTCTGACACCAGTCAAACGACGCTAACGTCTGGGGCGACGACGGTGCGGACGACGTCGACTGTCGCGTACGGGCGCAGCTCCTATCTCCGGCCCCCCTCAGGTGACTGCACGGTGCATGTAGACGAGCATGATGATAACGATGACCGGCGCAGCTCGCGCAGCGGAGGTTCGCGAAGCAGCCGTGGCTCTGCGCGCAGCCGCGCCAGCCAAGGCACAGTCGCCACCATCAAGTCGTACTTGCGTCACCGCCAGCACCAGCGCCTGCGTCGCCGCGAGGAGCAGCAGCAGCTGGAGCTGTTTAACCAGTGGACATATGCGCAGATGGTATCCTCCTCGGAGCTGTCGTCTTCCTCAAAGTCTGTCTCTGCGTCGTCACAGCATGACGGGGAGAGAAGCGCGACTGGTGGAGGCGCTCGTCACCGCACCCGAACGGCCTGTGGCAGTCGCAGTTGCAATCATGCGCATTCGGGCCGCACGGCCAGCGTGGCCAGCTCAGCACCTCGTCCTCTGGAGGACGTGCTCGGTACCGACTGCGAGTCGTACCCATTCCTTGTGAACGTCGAGCGCGGCAATCTGGAGGGTTTCAGAGTTGACACGCAGCGCCCATCGCTGCACCAATCTGCGCCCACTGCAAACACTAGCAGGTGCGACACGGTATTCCCCGGTGCGTTTACATCCTCGAAAGGCACGACAGGTGCAACCTCGCCGCACGTGGCGTCGGCGGAGCACGTCGAATATGCCGGCCGTGGTGAATCCGGGATGCACGCTGGCGAGCACGTCGACCATCGGCAGCCGCGCCGCCACAAGCGCACGTGGAAGGATGTCGAGCACAACGTCGCACTCAGTGGTTTCTTCAATACCTCTACAAATAACAACATGGCCAGCGTAGACACCGCGTCTCGGTCTCACTACAACGATGGAGAGGCGCCAGCCCCATCCTTAAGCGCTCCTGAAGAACCGGTGGACCGCTCCTTGGGCCTCCACGAGCCGATTTGCCATGAGTGAGCATGGATGCCGGTACGAAAACAGGTGTTCAACGGATGAGACAGAGACGAGATGAAGCCTCACCACGAGGTATGCGATCGTCACCGCCCCAGAGGGCCTCCCTCTCGACGTCCCCAAGTCTTCGTCCCCTTCTGCGTCACGGAGGAGGCAATCCCGCCAGCGCCGGTATTTAATGCCGCGCAGTCACCGTTGACTTTCATGATAGACTGGAAGGTATTGCAGCTGTGACTTGCACAAGTTGGGTGGATGAGGTTGAAGAAGAACCTCCTAGCCCCGCGGGAGAGATCGCTGATACGCGCCTGTAGACCTAAATCGCCCCGGTCGGCATGACAGCCCGCGTGCGCGCGCGTGTTGCACCACAGAAAAAACGGATGTGTGGGAAGAGGCTGCCAAGTGTAGTCAAGCTGCCGAGGTCATTGCACACCCAAGCCCAGTTGCATCCTATGTGGTGCATGCATCAATGTCTCTCTCTCTCCGTTCGGCTCTGTTTGCGGTGTCCCTCTATCCCTCGCCGTTGCCTTGGTGTCTCTTGGGTGCCCTCTTCTGGGTCTGCTGTCGTGCGGTGCCCTCTGTGCCTCGTGATGCCAGCCACCGCAGCGCGTGGCACCACAAGGTCTGGTACCCACACCCCGTGTGTGTAGGGGGGGAAGGGAGCCAAAGAGCCTGCAGCCTGCCCTTGGGTACGGCCGCGGCCTCGTAGTGTCGGCCGGACAGGTCTGGGCCGGCGCCTCACCGGGGAGACGCGCCGTCACAATCATGCTTTCGCCCGCCCATGGCGGACCGTGTCAGCGATTCAACGCACGTGGGGTGAAGCGATCCATAGCCACCAGCCGCACAGTGCGTGCTTGCAAAGCGTGCGGCATCTAGGTCCGACCGGGCGGATTGGTGAGTCGCAGATGCCGGATGCGTGAGGGGAGCGCCCCGAACCCGCACCATCGATCCGCTCAGACGCCCATGCGCATACACACCATGCCACGGCATACCGCGGCCTGAAGCGACTGAGAGCGAAGCGTGGCATGCGAGCAGAGCGCAGGGTCTCGGAGGGCCCTGGCCTGCGGCTGGCCAACTGCCTCCCTGAGCTCATGTGGCACGCACCTGGGTCACCCCCTGCTGCCCGCGCGACAGACGTCACCGCCACCGCACCGGAGCAGGGCTCTGGGCGCTGCCCGCCTGGATCAGGGCGTGCAGTCCACCCAGGCCCGCGTGGTGCCGGCGGGGCAGCACACATGGGAAGCGGGGACGGCGGAAGGGCAGGACGGGCTCGTCCTAGGCGGCCACGATGCAGCCGTGGTTCAACAGAAGTAGATGAGCGGTGGTTGTGTGTGTGTGTGTGTGTGTGTGCGTGTATACGTGTTTGGCCGGTCTGTGGGCGCATGACACGATGACGACAACATAAATTTTTCTTCTGCCACATCGGGGAGTGGACCCCCTCTCCTGGCCTCTTTAAGCTGCTATGTGTGTCGGGTGCGCGTGTTCGTCCGTGGTGACAGTCATCAGCTCAATACACGCGAGCTAGCCACGCGCATGGTGACAGACAAGATGTTGCGGACCACGGTGGCCTTTCCGCGCCGCCTCGCTGTCCTCTTCCTCATTGGTGGAGGTTGCTCTTCTCGCGACGGACGCAGCAGGTGAGGGCTTTCCTTGCTGTGGTGTCGTTCGTTTCCTTCCCTCGCGTGTTCGTTGTATGGAGTAAGCCCGTTCAAGGCCCACGTTGAAGGGGCAGCACGAGGCGCTCTGTTCTCCTTTGTTTTCTCTTGTTCGTCTCGGTAGCGAACCTTTTTTGGTGTCTTCCTCTGTATGTCTGCATGTGTGTCCGTGTCTTCGCTGTGTATGTGTGTGCGTATATGTGTGTGTGTGTGTGTGTGTGTGTTCCTGATTCCGTTGCTCCACCTCCATCGCCCTTCCTCTGCCCTCCCTCCCGTTCCGGTCCTCCTGCTCTCCTTTTCATCCCGAGAATATGCATTGTCGATACGCATGTTGGGGGAAAGATTGTAAGCGGAACCGAGATGCGAGGGGAATGGTGGGATCGGTGCGTAGGCAAGGTCGGGGGGCTGATGCATAGCGCTGTGGTCCCGTCGCTTCACGTTTCGCCCCTACTCCACCCCCCACCCACCTCCCGGTTAGTGACCTCCTCCCATTTTTACTTCATTTTATTTTGCTCATATCTTTTCTATCTGCATCGCTGATGACGCGTATGTTACGCCGTCTGCGTGCTTTCCGTTTCGCTCCGTTATTTCTTCTGCCCCTGCCTCAGACTCTACCCACTTTCCACCCAGCTCGCAGTTCGACTCGCGGTCGTGCCCACTAGTGTCGATGGCCACCTGGTGCATCCCCCTCGGGGTAGGCTCAGGCTCCCCACACCAGTTGGCGGTGTGAGGGACGTGGGTGGGATGCGCTCGAGCCACGCTGACACCCTGCCCATCATGTGGATGGCACAAGCGTGCTCGCCGTCGCAGGTTACTCCAGCGCCACACCATCCAGGACCTGACCGCCGACATCCGTAGCGGTACATCGCTTGGAGCTCGCTACGTCGTAGGCACCAGGCCGTGTCAGCACCAGAAGTAGCTCGGCATTGGTAAGGTTAGGTGGGGGGCTTAGTGGCTTCCCCACCAAGAGTCGGCGCAGTGGACCCTGGGATGCCACACACTGGGGTGCCTACCCGTCGTCAGGGCCGTGGGGCCCCACACAGAAGAAAAGCCGCTGATGCGGCCCGCATGAACGCGTGCAGATACACCTCCGAAACGACCGTCATCTCAGTCTGCATGTGCGCCAGAACGGAGCTCACTCGAAGCGTCGCGGCTCGCTTCAGAGGGCACTTTCTCTCTGTTGTCCCCCTCCGCGTCTTCACGCGATTGTGTATCCTCTCCACATCTCTTTCCCTTGCTCTCCCTCTACCTCTCTGGCCCACTTCATCGTTACGACGGCTGGATGCCACATGTCATGCCCCTCACCCCTCCCCATCCCACACACAACAGCTGCCTCGCGAGTTTTACAGCAACGACCACAATTCGTGTCCTGTCGTGCTGCTCTGGCCCACGCTTCCTCGATGTCTGCTACCTTGTCCGCTCTCTCCGCGCCTCTCCTGTTATCTTAGCGGGACCGCAGGCAAAGAGGGCGCACCTCTCGTGTAGGAAGTGGTGTGAATCGCAGCTTTCCATGGACACGCTACCAAGCGCGTGCCTGCCGCCGCCGTTATTCCTGCGTTAGTCCAGAATGGCCTATAACCAAAAGCAGCTGGAAGCCTACCGGCAGCTCATTGCAGAGGGCAAGCCCTTCCGCAGCATCACGTGTCCATACTGCAATGGGCGCCGTGACGCCACTGTGAAGCATGTCCACCCCAGCACAAAGCCACCCAGTGCGTGGGGTTTTTGGAATGATGTGCTGGTGCGCAAGTACGCTGCGGTGCAGTCACCGGCGGCTCGCGCAAACATGGAAGCCACCATTACGGACTCCTCGGCGGTTAGAGGAGCTCCGCGGCGTGTCGCCGAAGAAGGGATGAGCCACGAGGCAGCGGCAGGGGCGCTGCCTCTCGACGCCACCAGCGGCCCTCGCATGTTCCTTGTCGGTCCGATGGTCGACCAGAGCGAGCTTCCGTTCCGCATGCTGTGCCGTCAGTACGGTGCCACCGTGGCCTATACGCCGATGCTGCATGCAAAGAGCTTTGCGGATGGCGCCGTGTACCGATCGCACTTCCTCTCCGTGTGCCCGCCAGAAGAGGTAAAAGCAGCCATGCAGGCGCCGCTCGCAAGCCCCTCCGTCGCAGCTGGCACACACGGCGGCGGCAGTAGTATGAGGGGAGGTGTAGGGGCTGGTAGCGAGGCTGCCGTAGCCGACACCGCGCTTGTGGATCGGCCGTGCATTGTGCAGTTCTGCGGAAACGACGCAGACACAGTCTTGAGGGCTGCCCGGTTTGCCGTCCTCGGCGAGCAGGCAGCGGCTGCGGAGCAGACAGGCAGCAGCCGCGGTGCTTCTGCGGCTCCTGTGTACCCGGTGCACGTACGCGTCAACGGTCTGTCGTGTTCAGAGAAGGCGCCGGAGCACCTTCTGTATCAGTGCGACGCCGTCGATGTCAACCTCGGGTGTCCGCAAGGCATTGCCCGGCGTGGCCACTACGGCTCCTTCCTCATGGAGGACTGGGAACTGATCCACACCATCGTGCACACCCTCCACGTGGAGTTGGAGGTGCCGGTGACGGTGAAAATACGCGTGTTCGACCACCCTGGGCACGCGGAGGCTGCCGGTGACAACCGCGAGTGTGCCACCGATTGCAGCTTCGCCGCGTTTGAAGAGAATGACGCTGTCTGTGCTGCTGCGGGCACCTCACGGGAGCCGCTGAAGGAAGCCTTCGATGAGGCCCTCACAATCCTCTACGCCCGCATGATTCGCGACGCGGGAGCACAGATGCTCTGCATTCACGGCCGCACACGCGAGATGAAGGGGCAGCAGACCGGGTTGGCGAACATGGAGCTCATCCGCCGTGTGCGCGATGCGCTGGGCGGCACCATCCCTGTCATCTCGAACGGAAACGTGCGCACCTACGACGATGTGATTGCCCACCTGCAGGAGACGAGGTGCGAGGGCCATATGTGCGCCGAGCCGCTGCTGTGGGACCCGAAGCTATTCAGTAATCCCTCCCAGCCCGTCATGCCGGGACGTACCCACGGTGCCGACAAGGCGACGCGACTCTCAGCGCTTCACACGGCGCTTGTGTACATGCAGTGGGTGCGCCACTACCCGGTCGATATCGGATTTGTAAAGGCGCACCTCTTCAAGATGTGCTTTCACAGCTACGAGCTTCACACAAGCTTTCGTGAGGAGCTAGGTCAGCTAAAGACTAGCGCCGCGAAGACAAAGAAGGTGGAAAAAGGAAATGGCATGGAGGGGATGGGCGCGATGCGATTGGGTGCAGCACTGAGAGCCGGTGACTCGGCTGTACCTAGTGGTGCTGTGCACGAAGAAGGGGATGACGAAGAGAGTGCCGCTGTCGCTATGGCTGCAGCAGCGGCGTCTGTGTCTGCCTCTGCTTTTAAGCAGTGCGTTGACGCGATCGAAGCGCACCTGCTGGCCCTCGTGGAAGCGGAGCGCCGATGCTCAGTGGATGGAGAGCAGCCCAAGTCTGCGCAGACGGAGAAGGTGAAGGCAAAACAGGAAATCGTCGATGTGTGGGCGGAAGGGGATAACCTAGGCATCGACTTCTGACGAAGGACCGCCACTACAAAGTCGCGCGACGGACGGTTTGTCGGAGGCGACGCACCCACTCTCCGCCACACTCGCACACTTCATCCGTGTCTCAACCCCCCACCACCACCACCCTCTCCTCCTCCTCCTCCTCTTCTCTTCGATGGGTATCAAAACGGTGCCGAGCGGCTTTTTTCGTGTGCATGAAACGTGTGTGCACGTGTCTGTGTCAGCGCGTGTACGGGGTGATTATGGGTTATGTGCGGTGCCCCGCCGGGCTTGAAGGGTAAGACGGCGTAGGGCTCGCATCCTCCTTGTCCGCTCTTGGTCGAGAGTGTCTCTCCTCACGGCAGCAACGAGCAGAACCCCCCCCCGTACGTCTGCGAAGCGCCAGCGAGCGGAGTTATGCGGTGGGCTAATCCCTTTCTCTCGCCCTGTATGTCTATATGTATATGTGTGTGTGTGTATGTGTGGGTGTGTCTGTCAATGTGTGTGGGTGTTTGCCTTCATAAAGATGCATGGGAAGCGAAACGGGCGCTGGAATAACGAACGAAAACAAGGCGCCAGCAGCTACGCACACGGCGCACTCCACCTGCCCAGCGACTCCAGTGTCTCATCGTTAGCAGAAAGGGGGTCTCTCGGTTTTGTTTGCTGTGTCGTCCCCAGTGAGCTAACGTGACTATGGGGAGGGGGGCTCTACATGTCAAAACGCAACCTTTGCTGGGTCTTCCCCCCCCCCCTCGTGCTTCTTTGCTCGAGCTCACGCTCTCATGCGTTGAGACTCTTGCCGTCTCCCTTCCCACTCTCGCCCTCGCCCCCGTCGTGTCTTTCTATGTGTGCAACCTCGATGGGGTGTTCCCTCCCACATACATACGCGGCATCAATGCGGACTCCTCCTCCTCCCCTACACAAACGAATTACACGCATATATATATATACATATCTGTGTATATCCACAATCATGCGTACATGCCAAAGGTGAAACCGCCGTGCCCTGCCCCGTCTCCTTCCACCACACATCCCTAAACACACACTTTATTTTCTCGGCTTTCTGTTTGGTTTCCGCTGGTTGGTGTATACGGTTTTCCATCTCCTCTGGTATTTCTCTCCGTCTCTGCGCCGTCCCTGTGTGCTCTGCGTGCTGTCCCTCACAAAGCAAACACGCATCGAGGGCGCATAGGTGTGGCATGCACACGCACCGACTCTTCTCCGTCTGCCCGTCTGAAACTCTGACTTTGGGGGGAAGCCTCTTTACTGTTGTGTGCTTGCGTGCCGATCGCCTTCGATTTCGGACCGTCGTCGCGGTGAAGGGCGCCCCCTCCCCCCTCCCGACTCACTGCAGCATGTAAACTCACAAGCGTAAACGAACACGAGAACTTGTGCTCACATTACCACCACCTCTTTCAGCTCAATCACCTGCTGCTTTCCCTTTGTCTGTGCTGATTTCGAGGCGGTGGCGCACTTGCAACTCTGCGACCTGCTTTCCCCCGCATTCTTTCTTGAGTTAGATTGAGAGGAGAGCGTCACACGCTGCACAGGTGGCACATCGGAGGTCAGGAAGGGAACGCTCTGGTACTTGTCTCTTGCGCTGCACGACTTGCCCCTTCTAGCTCGAACGAGCTGACCGTCTTTTCTTCCGTCCGCTGTGCTGCTCTGCCTCTCTGTGCCTTGTCGTGTATTCGTCAGTGTGCGGCTGCGGACTGCCAGCTTCCGTCTCACTTCTATATTACCCCCACTGGGGCGTGACATCAACGCCACATGCACGCGAGCCTTCAGTTCTTTCAGCTCCTGCCTCGATCTCAGCGCACACCGATGATGCGGTTTCACGCGCGTGCGCGTGGGAACGCGGCACCTATGAGATCGCGCGTCTCTACCGCCATCACCGCTGCTCTTCTCTCGCTGCTCGTCGTCGCTGCCTGTTTGGTGACCACTACAGTTTCAGCCACTCCTCCGGCGGATGCTGAGGACAGGCAAGGAGCCACGCTGACGCTGCTGGCGAGTGCTACCGCAGCGAAGACGGCGCGACGTCAGACGTCCGTGCTGGATCGATTCTGGCGGCACAGCCGTGAAGAACAGAACACCCTCATCGAGACCTTCTTTGGGGTGCCGCTCACCAAGGTCAACATCGACACGATTTCTTACACTGCACGCGAGATAACTCCAGTGGCGGATCTTAAGCTAGACGCGCATCCGCCCGGACAACTCAGCCGGAGTCCCATGCTGACTGCGACTGGTAGCGGGGTGCAACTTGCTGCTAGCCTGTCTCTTCAGGAGCATTTAACACTGACCACTCAAGCGGACGCCTCCAATGGGCGGCTTGTCTCCAAGCTGAGCGTGGTGCACGCGACGTCGGTCGCAACGATGAATGAGCCACCGAGCGCGGCCGTCGCGCAGGCCCAAGACCCAGCAGCGCAGATGTCTGTGCTCCAGCAAAACCACAGAGTCGCATCTCCCGCCATTACACAGCCGCGCAGGCATCTGAAGTCATCTGCTCAGGCGTCTGCCATCGAGTCTCTTCGCTCTGGCGCTATCGGGGTGAACAAGAGCCATCTGAGGGTGTCCGGCATCGCGTCACGGAGGTGTACAGATTTGAAACGAGAGGCGGAAAAGGTCGTGCGTGCGGTTGCCGACGCCAAAGGTGGCTACAGCGCCATCAAGGATTACAGCAGTGCCAAGATGCTCGCCGCCAAGAAAGCCGCCGGCTCCTTGATGCGCACAATGGGAAACCACGTAAAGGATACGCTAATTAATGTGAACAGCACCAGGGCTCTGCTCCCAATCACCATCGTCGGCAGCGGCAACACGGTGGTGAAGTTCAACGGAGAGGCTGGCAACATGATCGAGGCTGTTGTGCAGCTGAAGGACCACCGCTACGACAAGCTCGTGAGGAGAGACAACTGTTACGGCATGTATTTGCAAGTGGAGCTGCGCAATCATTACAAGCTCGACGACGGTGCCTACAACTCGAAGGACACAGCAACTGTGGTGGCCATGACGCAGACGCGCGATTACGTTGGCCGAAACACGTGGATAAAAATGGAGAGCTCGGCCAAAAACAGCGACATCGACGACAACACCCGCCCAGACGTCCCGATACAGGAGGAGGGAAGCAGCCGCTGGGCCGACTTCTGGGACACCTTTGCCCCGATGCTCGACAACAGCGCGATGTGCAAGGTGCTGCAGAGCGTGTCCATGCGTGTTGAAAAGGTCCCGGTAACAGAGCCGTACTACATCATTCTTCACTCCACCACGATTCCGTCCCTTGAAAACCCGCAGAACGACACGAGCGCGTCTAGGACGCAGGTCAGCAGATTCGACGACTCACACTATACGTGCGAGCTAAATCTTTTTTTCAACGAGGAGCCGGCGGCAAGGCTGGGGCGGCTGCAGCTCATCTTCGCCTTTGTTCTGCCGCTGATCGTGCTCTTTCTGCCGCTGCCCTTCACGATGCGGCGGGCCGACCTGGTGCAGCAGTACATGGTGGAATCCGATTTTGCGGAGTGGATATGGCTGCTGCCGCTGCTGCTGCGCAGGAAAATGGTTGAAGCACTGAAAGCGGCAATCGAGTGGATTTTGAGTCTCCGCTCCGCCTATCAGCAGCGCGTGCTGCGGAATCAGCTGCTGCGGCAAGAGCAGGCACACCAAGGCACAGTAGCGGCGCAATCAGCCACCGAGCAGGAGCAGCCGTCACAGCAGCCAGGAGTGCAGCACTTTGGATGGGGCGCGGCCGCGACCGGGGCACCGTCGCTCGAGACACCAGATCTCACTGGCTTCCACGCATCCGCGGCCGCAGATGCACAGACGGAGCCGTCGCCGCCGCGGCAGCAGTACGAGTCTTGTACTCAATGCCAGTTCCACGAGGAGGACGCCAGCTTTAGCACGCGCAGCAGTAGGAGCACCTGCTCCACGCCCACCCGAGCGTCCGCGGGGTCATATTCCGATGAGTCACACGACAACGCTTACTTTCACGACCGCGGCCACCACACTCATGGCGGAAGAAACGTCGGCGCCTCGATGGCGTCTCACTCGCCGTGCTCCAGCGACGCGCTCATGGGGGACGTAAGGTGCCGCTCGTCCATGACGGGCCGCACCCACGGCACCCGCCGTCATCGCCATCATGCGGGGGAAAGCCATGCTGTGTGCGAAGCTGCCACGGCAGTGTCGGTGCATGTTCCGCCTGAGCCGGATGTTACTGGGCATTGGTGGGAGGGCAATCAGAGCGGACCGCGCGCGCGAAGCAACGGACATGACCTGCTCTTCACCACTGAGGAGCTAGTCGATGCTGGGTGCAGCCTTCCAACACGTAAGCAGCACCAGCACGCGGCGGGTGCGCAGCGGCCGACCGCAACTGATGCTATCCAAACTGTGTCGATGCGACCTCGTGAAGAGATGGAAGCTGTGAAGTCATGTGGGGGCGCAGTCGATGGCGTGCCTGCCGCAGGAGCTTCTGCCCCCATGTGCACCGGCATCACTGCACCGTCGGCCGCAGCAGCAGCGGCGCGTGAGCGCGCGCCGGTATCGAGCGCCGCAAACGCCGTGCCACACGAGGTGGAAGAGGAAGAGGAGTCATTCTGCCGCATATGTCGCGAAGGGAGCGACATCGCGCCGCTCATCGTACCCTGTGCCTGCACTGGCTCTGTCCGCTTCGTGCATGCCATGTGTCTTGACCGCTGGCGGATCGAGAGCGCGAAGCGCAACTTGGCGAATGTCAATCACTGCGAAATCTGCAAGGAGCCCTTCCGCGTCAACATCCAGCGGTCGACGTTGCTATGGGAGAGCTCGCAGCAGATTCTGAACGGTGTCTGCTTGTTCCTGGCCTGTCTTATCATGATTGTTACGACGACGACGCTAATGCATATCGTTCTTGGTGAGATGTCGTGCTCGGCGAGCTACCACCAAGTCGCCTATAGCGCCATGTTCCGCTTCGAGGGGATTTCACTGACGTTCTTTGTGTACTGCCTTGCAGTGCTGCTAGTGCTTTTCGCCAACTTCATCGTCTACAGCTGGTTCCGCAGTCAGCCAGATGTGGAGGAGTACGTGGAGGAGATGCACATCGTTCCTCCCTTCTACACGCGGCGCAACGTACTCCTCATTGTGCTCGTGTGCTTCGTTCTTCTAGCGCAGGCGCATGCGATGGGATACCTGCTCAAGTACTTTCTGTACAGAACAAGCAATATTGCTTGGAATTGGGAGACATCTCCGCTGATGGGTGGCGTCCTCTTCTCTGTCTTTACTATCTTCACCACCATCTTCTGCGGCTGGGTGCGGGACATGTACACGGTGCACGTTGTCCACCGCGACCGTGGTGATGCGCCGGCGACTGATGTCGTGGTAGTGCCCATTGGCGATGCTGATCGTGCAGAACCAGCGGCAGATAACAGCAACGATGGTGCTGCCCCTGCACCGCTGTCTCAGTCCATCATTGTGGCAGGCACGGCCGCACCTCCTGCGTCTCTAACAGGAACGTCCGTCACAGCAGCATCTCCCCCTCCGCCTCCGTTTCCCTCCCCTGCCACCCCTGGTGTGTCCCCGTCGTCGCCGGCGTTACCCACGATGCCGGACAGCGCAGCGCAGCAGCGTCCAGCAGATGAGGATCCGGACTACACTCGGCACTTCGGGATACCGCCAGACCAGCGCGTCATTCATGCCTTTGAGTACTGCCCGCCGCGGCGGAAGATGCCGCAGAGGTGAGGTGACGACTCGGCAATGAGCATCAGAATGTGTGGGCGCGTGTGGGTCTGTTGCAGGATGAGGCAATAGCAGGCGAAGCAGATGCGGCCTACGGAGGTTGTTGAACGCGCATGTATACCTCTTCCCCCCACCACCTCTCCTTCGCCTCCCTTCCACTGTGTCTGCGCACGTTGAGAGGAGAGCGCTTCCTGCGAGCGCCTCAGCGACCCTTTTGCGGTGGCTCCCCTTAAGCCCTCACACTTTCTCCGCCCCCCCCCTCCCCGGGCCACTCACGTCCGCCACAATGGCCTTCTTGTATGCTCTCCTCTGTCTCCCTCTTTTTTGTTGTTGGTTTGTTTTATAAGTATTGCTGTTCTTTGCTTTCTTGCCGTGCGGCTTCGACGAGGTGGTGGTGGGGGGAGGGGGGAGGGGAAGAGTAGTGTGTGTGTGTGGGTGTGTGTGTGTGTGGGTGGGTGGGTGGGTGTGGTGTGGTGTGGTGCAGATGTATGTGGGTCTCTCTCTTTTTTTTTCTGTTGCTTTTCCTTTCTTTTTTTTTCCGTTTCCATGCTGCTTCCTTTTACCGTGACGCGCTCTTCTTCTTTGGTTGTTTGTTTTGGGGGGTATTGTTGTTGCCTGCGCGCCGCCGTCCGTTTTCTTTTTGTTGTTGCTGTTGTTTTGTCTCAGTGCCTACTTCGTTTGGCTGCAGATGCTGCAGACTCACGCATCATGATGCAGGGTGGTGGGACGACAGCGATACCACTCTCTATCTATCGCGTTCCATCCACCCTCGTGTTTCTTTGTTGCTCGTTGATGCACTGTTATTTTCGGCTCGTGTGGCGGAGGAGAGGAGGAGGGGGTTGATGTTTCTGCTGGCGTCTCTGTGCTTCTCTACCTCTCTCAGTGTGTGTGTGTGTGTCTGCGTGCGTCTGTGCTATCACTTCCTCCTTTGCTGTTGTTCCTCTCTTGGCCCTCGTTGCATCGAAGCCACATCGCGGCTCGGCCTGCGTTGCCGCGGGTCATTATGTGTCTCTGTGTTGCTCCTTTTCTTTATTATCATTTCTTCGACTGCGACGAGCCATCGCTCAACTTCGGTTCACTTGGTGGCAGTCTCTTATTATGAACTCAACTGTCAGCTTACGGCGTGGCGGACGGATGTGAAAGTACACGGTGGTGAAGGATGCACCGTCGACAGGGGGTGCTGACAGCCAACTGTCGCTCGCTCTCCTCCGTACCTGCTCTCCGTCCTACGCCAGCAAGTGAGTGCGCGCCGGTCCCTGCGGAGGTTTTCCCGTTATTGATTTCCTTTTCGTGTCTGTGTGGATCCTTTGCTCGCCTTCCTCGGGACACACACGTGCCACAAGACCCGACGGAGGGAGGGAGGGAGGGACGACGGAGGGCTCCTTCTTCTCACATTCCTTTGCCCACTGCGAGCGACAACCGCATTCCACACACCAATGCGCCTTCCAGGCCCCACCCCTTCGTGTCTCCACCTGGTGCAACAGGAAACTGGAAGAACGGCTGGCTCCGCACTCTGGTTCGTGCATAGGCACGGGCCTCGGTGGCAGCAGAGTGATCGCGCACACACTTCCACAGAAGTCGGAGCGCTGGAGACGTATGCGCCGGCTCGTTCAATGGCCTCCGTGTAACCCTCTCTCTGTTCTCTCCCTTTCTTTCTCTCGCTGGCACTCGCTACGATGTTTACGTGCGGCTCATCGCCCTTTTCGGCCCCCTCCGTCTGTGCCCGCCATGGTTGTACGGCGTCGAGGGCAGCGCGAAAGTGCGGTGCATGGCGCCCCCTCCCCCTCCCAAACAACGAAAAAGCGGCCGTTGACGTGTTCCACCCACCGTCTTCTTGTGTGCGTGTGCGTGTGTGTGTGTGCGTGTGCGTGTCTGTGTGTGCGTGTGCGTGTGTGTGTGTGCGTGTGCGTGTGCGTGTGTGTGTGTGCGTGTGTGTGTGTGTGTGTGCGTGTGTGTCTGTCTGTGTGTGCGTGTGCGTGTGTGTGTGTATATATATATATAAGGCGTTCCTCCACTATCGCTGCGTCTCCTCCCCGCTTTTGTGCGCTCGCGTGTCCGTTTCACAGGGCACGCCCCTGCGTGTGCGATGGCGGTCTCGGTTGCGGTGCATCACTTTTGCCCATTCTCTCGTCTCCACTCTTTGCGTTCATGGACTCTGCCTTGGTGTCTCTTGGGTGCCCTCTTCTGGGTCTGCTGTCGTGCGGTGCCCTCTGTGCCTCGTGATGCCAGCCACCGCAGCGCGTGGCACCACAAGGTCTGGTACCCACACCCCGTGTGTGTAGGGGGGGAAGGGAGCCAAAGAGCCTGCAGCCTGCCCTTGGGTACGGCCGCGGCCTCGTAGTGTCGGCCGGACAGGTCTGGGCCGGCGCCTCACCGGGGAGACGCGCCGTCACAATCATGCTTGCGCCCGCCCATGGCGGACCGTGTCAGCGATTCAACGCACGTGGGGCGAAGCGATCCATAGCCACCAGCCGCACAGTGCGTGCTTGCAAGGCGTGCGGCATCTAGGTCCGACCGGGCGGATTGGTGAGTCGCAGATGCCGGATGCGTGAGGGGAGCGCCCCGAACCCGCACCATCGATCCGCTCAGACGCCCATGCGCATACACACCATGCCACGGCATACCGCGGCCTGAAGCGACTGAGAGCGAAGCGTGGCATGCGAGCAGAGCGCAGGGTCTCGGAGGGCCCTGGCCTGCGGCTGGCCAACTGCCTCCCTGAGCTCATGTGGCACGCACCTGGGTCACCCCCTGCTGCCCGCGCGACAGACGTCACCGCCACCGCACCGGAGCAGGGCTCTGGGCGCTGCCCGCCTGGATCAGGGCGTGCAGTCCACCCAGGCCCGCGTGGTGCCGGCGGGGCAGCACACATGGGAAGCGGGGACGGCGGAAGGGCAGGACGGGCTCGTCCTAGGCGGCCAGGATGCAGCCGTGGTTCAACAGAAGTAGATGAGCGGTGGTTGTGTGTGTGTATGTGTGTGTGTGTGTGCGTGTATACGTGTTTGGCCGGTCTGTGAGCGCGGTGAGGCAGTCGAGCACAACGTTCTCACGCCTGGTTGACGTGTCGATCGGTTCGGCCGTGTTCCGGTCTCTCTGTTGTTGCATCGTCGCTGTTCAGTCGCTATGCTGTTCTGTTGAGCAGTACGCATTCGTCTCGCCTCTCGCATCGCTCGTGGGCACGTCGAGGTGGGCCGTTCGCTCGTTCTCCACCCTTGCATGCCTGTCGGGGCTTCGTCGGCTCCTGTTTGCGGTTTCAGCGAGAGCTGGGGAAGCGGCGGGGCGCACGTGCAAAGCGATGCCTTTGGGCGGCGGCGTCGCAGCACACGTTTGGAGCAGACGCATGAACTAGTGCGAATTGGTGTCCCTTCTCTCTCTATAGGCACGTATATTGTGGGGGTGTGGGGGCTCAGGCGATGAAACGCACTGCTCTGCACACTAGTATGTCTGCGTCGGGGAATGGGATGGGTCGGTGGGGCCTAGCGCTTGCTTCTGTTTCTGTCAGCTTTGTCTTTTGATGGGCGTGAACCATGCACATCGATGGAGATATGTATGGTGCAAGTCGGACAGTGCACGGCTGCCTTGGGCGTGCGCTCGGGTGTGTGTACCTATCCATTTTTTCGTTGCCTTTTCCGCTGCTACGAGAATCAACAAACTACCATATCTGCCCTGTAGATCCCCGGTCCGCTCTCGCTCGTATGCCTTTCCCGCTTGGACAGTGTCGTACAGATGAGGATGTGCTCCTCATTCTCAACCACGGAGGACCCTCTCTTCCATGAAGACAGGAGACCAAAAGGAGTGGACTCTCACGCGCACTGTATAGTGTGTGCCGATCGTCTTTCCTGCATTTGTGAAGGCATCAGTGCATTCTTGCCGCCCATCCGTGATTTTCGCTTGCCCCGCCCTCTCGATACTCGCCGCTTCCCTCATTATATCTCTCTTGTCGTCTTCTCGACATCGCGCCTCCCCGTGTGTGTGGTGTGACGTGTACCAACGTCGAATCGGTGATGGCGGTGGCAGCGGATGCGCCACTCACACGCGTGTGCATCCATCGTCTGCTCTCCTGGCATCCTCTACAGCCGAAGCGCAGCGCCCAGCAGGTCCCCAGTAGTAGTCGCACACGCAGACGGACGCACTTGTCATCCTCGAATTTCGAGTATACTTCTGAGTTTTCGTGTGTACCACAACTGCGCGTGCTCGACCATCTTCTCCAGGCGCTCGATCCCTCTGCTCGTTGTTTTTTCTTGTGTGATTTGTGCATGTTAGCCCCTCTTGTCGTTTCCACTTCTGTTGTTTATTTGGAACGTCACTCGTGTCGCTGTCTGTCCCCTTGTACTTCCCCCTTTTACGTTGCATGACCTAGCGTCATCATCTCTGTCTGTATATCTTTTTGGTTGGTCTTTCACCACCACCACCCGCCTGTGCGCAAGCGCTGGGTCGATTGTGTAGTACGTCATACCCCCTCGTGCGGATCGCCGCACCATTTCGTTTTTCGTTGCTAGTGAATCGGCAGTCATCATTGATCAGAGCGTACAGACGGTCACGAGCAGCGTGGCCCCGTGGGACGGCAACGGGCATTCGACCTTCTTCGGCTTTCCCAAAGAAGAGAGTCTTCACACTCCTCCGACACCGATGCTGCTCGGCAGCGGTGGCGTGGCCGACGGTGTTACCGCTGTTGCTGCTACCGATTCTATCGGGTACCCCATGGAGCGGCCGCCAGCATCCGAGGGAAACCTGCAACTGCAGCGGTCGAAAGCCGCCCTACAAGACGCGTTGGAGGGGGAAAAGCATCGGCGACTGCAAACTGTCGACGTCGGCGGCATGGTGGGGTACCGCCGCGTCACGCGGCCTCGCAACGAGTCGGTCTACGGCGGCCTCGCGCCGTCGTCGCGGTCGACAAAGAAGCAACTCACCGCTGCCGACGAGCAGCTGTGCAAGCGACTGGCTACATCGCACAACAGCAGCAGCAGCACCTTGCAGCATCACTCTGCCCCCGGCGTCTCCTCAAGTGTTGCATCGCAGAAGGTGTGCAATGGCAACTCGACGTCTCTGCTCTCCTACAAGGGTGCACGTCAGCAAGCCACCAAAGAGGACCGCGATACTGACCTCTCCGCCGCCGCCTGCGGGGGCGCAGTTGTGGACTTGCGAGAGTCCTCTGCGGTTGTGCTGCAGCCACTCGACACTCTGCAGGATCCCCCTCTGGACGAGGGCAAAGTCCACCCCAATGGTAAAGGCGATTATTCCCCAAGCCTCACCAGCGACACCAGCTATCCTGGCACGGCAGCGGCGGCAGCAGCGATACAGGTGCCAATGCTGGAGTCTAGAGGCCAGCCCTCTTGCCGGCGGTCTTCACGCGTTTCTTCGCTGCTTAGCTCTCACGCCACGTGCATCACAACGGCCAAGCCATCATTCAAGAGCTGCAGCGCCCAACCCTCGGGCTTGCACGCGGTCGGGTCCTCTCGAAGCCTGACAGGCAGTCGCATCAAATGCCCCAGGAGCGTGCCGGGCAGCGCGGTCGTGTACGCCGACGACGTAACTGGGGTTAATGAGCGGCACCAGCTCCTCCGTCGTATGAGCTCTTCATGCAACCTGTCGATTGTCTGGATTCCGCCGCCGCTCTGTGAGTGGGTGAAGCCAGGCGAAGCGTGCTCTGTCAAAGCCAACTCAACACAGTCGCGCCGCGCTTCATCAGCGGGGACACCTGTGGCGCAGGCTCGTGTGCTTGGAGCACCTTGCCGCCTCCCATCAACGACGACGCCACATAAGAAGCAGGAAACCTCACGAGCCCGCTCGTCGCACAGTGAGGCTTCATCGGGGTTTGCTCACATGAGAGAAAAGAGCGACGAAGAGCGACACATATTGCAGTGCTGGCTTAGTGGCACCTGTGGCTCTTTCACGCATGCAAACAAACCAAAAATGGCGCCGGCAGCAGAAAGACTCCCTATCGGTCATGCAGCAGACAGCGACCGCAACGGCGCGGACAGCCATCAGTTGCCATTCCGTGAGCAAGCTGCTCGAACGTCAGAGTCGGCAACACAAGACTCCCCCTCGGCGTCTTCTCGGCGCGAGGCGCTCAGTGCCGTCACGCCAACCCTTGGCGAGGTGCTGGAGAGAAACCGTGCTAATCTCAAGGTGCAGCCCAACGCCCACCCTGATGCGGCGCCATATTCTCCAAGTGCAGCCTACACTCGCAATGGCAACAGATGGGCTGCCGCACAGGCTCATCTTCCTGCGTTTACCTATTCGGCTGTCTGCGCCGCGGCTCAGCATCCGTATTATGCACCTGGGCAGCAACAGCAGCACCCTGTGCCCTACGGGCACACGTATGATGTTGCGTACCACGACGACAGCCAGGCCTCCTCGGCAGAAGCGGAGGCAAACCCCTACATGCATGGTGGCAGTGGGGGTTTCCTTCCAGCGCTGGGACACGCGAAGCCGTCGTGCGTGCGCCCGGTTGGCGGCATCAAGGCAAACAAATGGCGGGCACCGGTGCCCCCGGCCAAGCACCGTGTTGTTTTCGAGTTGCTCGACCCGGTCATCCCTGCCCGCCCCAGGCCCACATGTCGTCAGTCTCAACTACCTCGCCGGCCATCACAGCGCTTTCCGCAGCGGTCGGCCAGCAAATCGTTGGGCAGCAGCCAACAGGAACGCATCGGCCTTGCCGAGGTCGAGGCAGGCGCTTCGCCCATACAGCCCGTGCACCAGCAAGCGCTGTCGCTGCAGCGAGAAAACGCACCAGCGGCAACCAGCGACCGCGGGGACATGACACTTACGGACCTGAGTGAGGACGAGGAATGTGCTTTGGCGCATAACTACCCGGCCGTGGCGCCGCCGCGAACGGCTGCTGCCGCTGACGATACCGTGTACGCCACCGTAGCTCGGAAGCGCAAGCGCGACCTCCACAAGAGGAAGGCACAGCAGAATGTGCGACTTTGCCGTGTGTTTGCTCCATACATGGCAAGCCTGCGGGCCGGCCCCGGTGCGGGCGGGCGAGGCCGCGCGATGCAGCACAAGCAGAAGCGTAGGAAAAATGGTCGTTTACAACACCAGCGCGGAAGCAGCAACGCACAAGACAATCTACGGTCGATCAACTACGCTGCTCTGGCGACGGAGTGTGACCCGCTGGATCACCTGCTGAGTCGACATGGATTCTGGGGTGAGGCAATGACGCGGCTCTAGGGGGGTGCAAAACAGGAACAGCTCTTTTCAGCAGCAAAGACGTGCACGCGCGTAAGTAATGTGCCTGTGTACGTGTAAGTTTAACCCGTCTCGTCCGAGGGCCAACCGCCTTTTCTTTTTTTTTTCGATCGGGGACGGCGAGGCTCATAATCGAAAATTTTCAGTTCGCCGCCTCCCATGGCACATCCAAGCAAGTGTAGTAAGACGTCGTTCATCGCCTCTGTCCCCCCCCCACACACACACACACCTTCGCTCACGCCCCCCCCCCTCTTGGATGTTTCGATACTCTACTACTCTTCTCTACTGTGACCCCTCGAAATGCACCTTCGCACGTTTCCTGCCGGCTCTCATGGCTAAATTTCATTTTTTTCTTTCGAGCTCTCCTTGCTCATACAAAGCAGGGTCTCGGAGGGCCCTGGCCTGCGGCTGGCCAACTGCCTCCCTGAGCTCATGTGGCACGCACCTGGGTCACCCCCTGCTGCCCGCGCGACAGACGTCACCGCCACCGCACCGGAGCAGGGCTCTGGGCGCTGCCCGCCTGGATCAGGGCGTGCAGTCCACCCAGGCCCGCGTGGTGCCGGCGGGGCAGCACACATGGGAAGCGGGGACGGCGGAAGGGCAGGACGGGCTCGTCCTAGGCGGCCAGGATGCAGCCGTGGTTCAACAGAAGTAGATGAGCGGTGGTTGTGTGTGTGTGTGTGTGTATGTGTATGTATGTGTAAGTGTGCGTGTGTTTCTCCTTTGTTTGTTGTGGCCGTGTGCGCGCGATTAATCGACCGTGTCTGCGTGGTGGTGTATGTAGGCAGAGGGGGAGGGAGGAGGAGGACCCCTCCCCTTCCCACTCGCTCGCTCACCTGCTCGTTTCTCCATCACGAGAGGGATACGCGAACGCTTTGAGTAAAGACGGGGCACCGCTTGTTTTCGCTGTTGTTTCGCTTCGCTTCCGTGTCTCCCCTCGACTTCATCCTCTCCCACGCTTTCACCCATTTGGATGTACGGCATGCGCCACTCCTCTGCTTTGCTGCATCTCCCTTGTGCGCGTGCGTGCCGTGCGAGAAAACCTGCCTTCACGCGGCTCTGTGTGCACCTAGGAAGTTGGCATCTCCGTGCCTCGGGCTCTTGGTGTAGCGGTGCTATCACCATGCCTCTTTCTTCACTCTCCTCCCCTTGTGCGCTCTCGATGTCTTTCGTGCTCCGGGTTGAACCCTCATGACGGAAGGGGGATGAGGGGGGGGGGGGGGTGGCGCACACCCTTCAGTGCGCATCATCTCAGGGCTCAGTACACCGACTCTTGGTGGGAAAGCCACGTAGCCCCCCACACCCACCCCACCTCACCTCACCTCACCCTGCCAATGCCGAGCCGCATCTGGTGGTGGCATGGCCTAGTGCCTACGACGTAGCGGGGCCACAGCGACCTGCGACGGCGAGCACGCTTGTGCCATCCACGTGATGGGCAGGGTGTCAGCGTGGCTGTGAGGCGGGTGGGCAGAGTGCGAGGCAGCGGCCACGCTCAGGTGACTGAGTCGGTGCACGGCTGTAACGCGTGTGTGCGGCGCTGCTTCGAACCGCGCGATGGGGGCCTGTGTGACAGGCCTGGAGGGGGTGGTAGAGTTGGGGGGTGAAGCTGTGTTGAATGGCGGAGAAGCGGGCACGCTGGACGGGACAACAAGCGCATTGGCACTCGTGCTCAAGTGGGCGATGGGACCTTTTTGGATGCGGTGCGCGTTCTCCTCTGTCTCTTGGCTCGCTCACTGGTCTGTCCCCCTCCCCCTCCGCAAACCCCACCGTCTCCCACCCCCGTAGTCGCGTGCGGCACTGCGTGTGTACGCTGAAGCCGCAAGCTCTTCTTTTTGCCATGCTTCCTGCACCCGTTGAACCTGTGAAGAATTGCGCCTGTACGAGCGCACCTGATGTCTCTCTCTCTCTCTCTTTGGGTGCGTGCCATCACTCGAGCAGTCATCGACTCAGACCAATAAAACACCGAAGGGCACCTCTTCTGGTGCCTATTCTTGCCCCCCTCCACGTGGACCATACATCACTCATCTTTCCGGTCTTTTGCCTTTCTCTCGTCAATGTGTACCCCCACCCCTCTACTTGTTGTTCGCTCTCTTGATGGCGGCGCAGCGCTGCTTTACTATGTGGCCGACCGCTGCTCACTCCCTCTCTGTATCCCCTCTTTATGTATATATTCGTGTGCTCAGTGTGCTTCCGTTGCCCTTAGCCGGTGCTGTTCAGCCCATGGCCACAGTCACCTCCTCTCTCTCCCCTCATCCCTTGTGTTCTGCCTTCACCTTTGCCTCTTTCTCTCCTGCAGCTGTGTCACACAATCAAGATCGGCTCCCTCGTGCGATCACGGGTGCTCGAGCATCTGTGGGCGTGTGCATCTGCTGGAGGCAGCGTTAGCCCGACACGGGAGGATACAGGTGCCGGCAACGTGGGGAAGCGGCGGAACCTCTACGGGGAGCACCGAGAGCCGTTGTCTTGCTGTGCCTGTGTGTGCTCCTCGCCGTGCCTCCGTCCTCCACGATGGTAGCCGTGGCAGCTAGCACCGTCACGCTGGCGGCTCACCTCGCACCTCGGCCATTGCTCCCCGACCCTCTCTTTGCAGCATCGTCGTCGACCACGTCGCCCAATCCTTTGAATGAACGGGCGGCTCTCCGGCCCATTTCGCCTCTCCCCCGGCTCACTCCTCTCCGCATCTCGACTCTCTCCTCCTTCCTGCTTCACGCTCTGCTGCCTCCCCTTCCCCCAACCCGCGTGCACATCACGCGCATCTCTCCTACCGGCGTCCCACTGCCCCAGCCACAACCGCAAGCTGAGTACACACACACGTACTCGTGTTCTCTTCTCTCGACTCCACACCACCACCATGCAGATCTTCGTGAAGACGCTGACCGGCAAGACGATCGCGCTGGAGGTGGAGCCGAGCGACACGATCGAGAATGTGAAGGCCAAGATCCAGGACAAGGAGGGCATCCCGCCGGACCAGCAGCGCCTGATCTTCGCCGGCAAGCAGCTGGAGGAGGGCCGCACGCTCTCGGACTACAACATCCAGAAGGAGTCCACGCTGCACCTGGTGCTGCGCCTGCGCGGCGGCGTGATGGAGCCGACGCTGGTCGCGCTGGCCAAGAAGTACAACTGGGAGAAGAAGGTGTGCCGCCGCTGCTACGCCCGCCTGCCGGTGCGCGCCACGAACTGCCGCAAGAAGGCCTGCGGTCACTGCTCCAACCTGCGCATGAAGAAGAAGCTGCGCTAGGCGGCGGTGGCTGTGCCGCGGCACCCACTGCCGGCTCGAGCGAATGCCTGGGCGCGCTGTGCTGCCACGGCAGGCATGAGCGACCACCCGCTTGTGTGTGCCCGCACGCGCTGCCCCCTCCTCCGGCAATGTCCTTTCATCTTTTTCATTTGTGATTTCCCACTTCCCTGACGGAGAATGGCCGATCATCTGCAGTGGGCGGCTCCTTCTGAGCGCGCGCCGCAAAGGGGGGCGGGGCGGGGCGGGGGGGTCGTAGGGCTTTCGTTGCGGGTGGCAGCAGGCGTGAGAGCGCGCAGCGAGAAAGGGAGAAAGCGCCCCTGAAGCCCTCACGCGCGTTGCTCGACCGACTAGCGGCCCTGTGCCGTGCTGGCGGCTGGGCTGCGTAAGTGGCGCGTCGTGCTGCAGCGCCTCCCCACCCGCTGTCGTGCGAGGCGTGTAAAGCGTCACTCTCCCCCTCCCCATGCGAGCTCCTCCACTCGCACATGACTCGCTCTCCACCGCGCATCCGTCCCCCTCTCGCTCTCCGCTTCGCCCTACGCCCTGTGCTCTTGCACCGCCTCCGAGCGCCACAGACGCTGACTACACAAGCTCACCCCCCCCTCCACCCACACAGACACATCCTTTCGTTTTTCCTCTAGCTTCATCGCCTATCGACCACCATCGTGCTGTTCCATCCTCGTCTCCGCACAGACGCTCTCTCCCTCTCTCTCTCTGTCCTCGCTGTCCTTCCACCACTGCTGACCGCCCTCTCTCTCCTTTCTGCACCTTTGCCACCATGTCCGCTCTCTGGGCCCAGGTGAGGCAGACAGTGGAGTCCGAGTGGGATAAGACGATCGTGCCGGCCATCTCGGCCTACATCGAGGTGCCGAACCAGAGCCCGCAGTTCGATCCGGAGTGGGCCACCAATGGCCTGCAGGAGAAGGCCTTTGGCATCCTCATCGATTGGATGAATGCACAGAACGTGCAGGGGCTCACGTACGACTATATCACCGCGGATGGCCGCACGCCGTTCCTCCTCGTCGAGATCGCCGGCACCGAGCCGACCAACAACACGGTGCTCATGTACGGCCACATGGACAAGCAGCCGCCTCTCCGCCCGTGGGCGGAGGGTCTCGACCCCCACAAGGCGGTGGTGCGCGATGGCAAGCTGTACGGCCGCGGTGGCGCCGATGACGGCTACGCGCTCTTTGCCGCCGTCACCGCCATCTCGTCGCTGCAGCGCCACGGCATCCCGCACGGCCGTGTCGTGATCACGATCGAGGCCGGCGAGGAGTCGGGCAGCCCGGACCTGGACTACTACATGGAGCGCTGCAAGGAGCGCATCGGCAAGGTGGACCTCATGGTGTGCCTGGACAGCGGCAGCATGAACTACTCGCAGGTGTGGCTCACGACGTCGCTGCGCGGCGTTGCGATCGGCGAGCTGACAGTGCAGACGCTGACGGAGAGCATGCACAGTGGCGTCGCCGGCGGCGTTGTGCCTGACACGTTCCGCATCACGCGCGAGCTCCTCAGCCGCATCGAGGACTGCAAGACGGGCGAGGTGACGATCCCGGAGGCCCACTGCGAGATCCCGCCCAACGCGGTCAAGGCGGCGGAGGCGATGAAGACGGTGCCGTTCAAGGAGCAGTTTGCGATGGCGGCGGGCGTGGCGACGGTGCCTGGCGACAACGTCGAGCTGGCGATTCAGAACTTTTGGAAGCCGAGCCTTACCGTGACGGGCGCCAACCTGCCGGACCCGCAGATCGCCGGCAACGTCATCCGCACCCACACAACGGTGAAGCTTTCCATGCGCCTGCCACCCCTGGTGAAGGCCGAGGCTGCACTGCAGGCGATGAAGCGCATCCTGGAGGCGGACCCGCCGTACGGCGCCAAGGTGGCCTTCAAGGGCGTGGGCGCCGGCAACGGCTGTGCTGCGCCGGAGCTGAAGCCGTGGCTGCAGGAGGTGCTGCACGAGGGCAGCACCGAGGCCTTCGGCAACACGTACGCGTGCCAGGGCATGGGTGGCGCCATCCCGTTCATCGGCATGCTCATCGACATGTATCCAGAGGCGCAGTTCGTCGTGACGGGTCTCCTCGGTCCGCAGAGCAACGCGCACGGGCCGAACGAGTTCCTGCACATCCCGTACGCTAAGGGGTTGACGTACAGCATCGCGCGCGTCGTGGCGGCGCACCTCCACAACACGCCCAAGTGAGGCAACGCGCCACGTGCCGGGGCGGTAAAAGAGGGCTGCAGGGGAAGCAACGAGAGAAGCGCCGGGCGTGATGGGGCAGAGGGGAAGGATGGGGGAGGCGAGAGGGACCTCAAGGCCACCGCCAAGTCCCAGCCCCTTCCCATCGCACCTCCTCGCATCCTGCTGCCGCTCCTCGTGCTACGCGGCTTCTCTCGTCGCTGCCCGTGGGCATCTCGCTGGTGCTCCCCCCCCCCTTGCGCACTTTTTCTTTCGACACACGCAACGCGCCACCGGAGAACTGAGCGGCTGGTGGAGGAGCGGGGCTGGGGTGTGCATGGCGGAGCCGACAAGGCGCGAGCTCGGGCGAGCGCGTGCTTGACCGTTCTGGCGTGGGAGGGGGGTCCTCATACGCTCCCCTGCTGCGTTCTCCTTCCCTCTGTTTTGCACTTTGTCCCCGTACACACCGTATCGGCTACTTTCCCATGTTGCCCGATGCCGCCCAGCGGGACGGTCGTCTGTGCCCCTCGCCCGCCCCGTATTCGTGCCCCTTCCTGCCCTTGTCGAGTTAGGCCGTGACGCCCCCTCTTCTGTTTTATGGGCGGCAGTGCGAGCGTTTTTTCGTTCTCTGCGCGCTTCCCTCTGCTTGGGTGTGGTGGTGATGGCGCGCACGCATGCAGAACTGCTCGGCGTGTTGACACCGCTACGGCGCGGCAGCATACGACCGAGGCCATCATCCGCAAAGGTCGAGCTACGCATCTCCTCTTCGGTTTTTTTGTGCGTAGGTGCGCATGCGCAAGTGTTTCGTGCCGACGCAGAGTTACCAGGACACGCCAAAGGAGGGTTTGACGTTTTCCATGTACAGAGAGGTTCATTGGCGCCCAAGTACGGTTCCTGCTGGCTGTATGGAAGGCAGAATTGTTTGGAAGCAACCGCATCTGCAACCCCGATGATGGGAGACACCGCAGTGCGCATCATCTCAGGGCTCAGTACACCGACTCTTGGTGGGAAAGCCACGTAGCCCCCCACACCCACCCACCTCACCTCACCTCACCCTGCCAATGCCGAGCCGCATCTGGTGGTGGCATGGCCTAGTGCCTACGACGTAGCGGGGCCACAGCGACCTGCGACGGCGAGCACGCTTGTGCCATCCACGTGATGGGCAGGGTTGTCAGCGTGGCTGTGAGGCGGGTGGGCAGAGTGCGAGGCAGCGGCCACGCTCAGGTGACTGAGTCGGTGCACGGCTGTAACGCGTGTGTGCGGCGCTGCTTCGAACCGCGCGATGGGGGCCTGTGTGACAGGCCTGGAGGGGGTGGTAGAGTTGGGGGGTGAAGCTGTGTTGAATGGCGGAGAAGCGGGCACGCTGCAAGAAGAGGAAAAGCTGTGGTCGGCTGGCCTCAAGGTACCCCCTCGTTATGAAGCTGCTGTGAGTAGCGGGTGTATTCTGGAGCAGCGTGATCACTCATTCGTCGCCGGTGTCCCGTGTCTGTGGTGCGCGTCTCTAGGCTTCACTATATCACGCGTCCTTCCCTCTTTCTCTTATTGCTACATCCATCGGCTCTCTTCTTATGTCTCGTCTGGAAGGCTGCGCAGTGAGGCACAGTCCCACGCTCTTACTTCCAGGCGTGCTGAAGTGTCGTCGCCGGCGCGAGTGCTACCCAAGAGGTGTGATACGGTGATGCCCGGAGTCGCAGGCTCTAGTTTCCTTGCGCATCCAACCGCTTCCGAGAAGCGCTCGCAAGCGCAGGGTGAACCGAAGAACGCAGCTCACGGAGGCGTGCGAAGAAGAAGTGTCATGGGCTTCACCCCCTTGTTTCGTTTTTCCCCATATACGTGTGTAATGTTCCTGTCTTTGTGGTGTCCATTCGCTCGCTGAAGAAGAAAAAAAGGATGCGGGGAGATGCGGAGACTTTTCCCTTTTTTTGTTTTGTTGACAAGCGCATGGCAGACTTCGGCCTCCCTGCTCGTGCCCGCCTGTGTTTTTTTCGGAAGACGGGCGTTTCCTTGCCTTCGCTCTTCCTCTCTCCCTCTCTCGCGTTCTGTTTTCGTGTTCCGCTTCCTTTTTTTTGGTTGCGAAGGCTTCGTTTGCTGCCACACACACACACACACACACACACACACACAAGCATTCCTGGTCGGACCCACACCCCGAAAGAGAGCAAACAAGTTTCGCCTCCTCCTCTTCCTGGCCCCGAACAGCGGAGCGCAGAGGGTCGATATGGTCTTACCCCGCTCGTCCTTCTCCTCCCCCTCCCTCGTCCTTCTGTTGCCCACATAGTCTGGCGCAAGTTGAGGGGCGAGTGAAAGGGGGAGGAGAAGTGGTCGACGGTCAAGGGAAACTCTTTGTGCTTCCTCCGTCATTCTCATTCGTGGGTGCCGCGCCGGCTGCTGTGTATCCGTGCCATGGTGTCTTTGAAGCAACACTCTGCTCCCTCCCCTCCTCTTTCTCTCTCTCTCTCACGCTCTCTCGGTCTCGTGCCCCACAAGAGCCTCCGACGCCCTCACAACCCGAATTCGGAGCCTCGTCGGTGTCCGGAAGTCGCTGAGGACGCGTTCGAACGGTGAAGAGACACATGCGGCCCCTTTCACGAAGGGCGAAAGGAACAACAACAAAACAAACAGCAAAGGCACGACGCGGGGCCTCTTCTTCTCGCCATCCGTCCCCACACCCGCCCACACACACGCACGCGTTGGAATCATCCCAAGTCAGCTAGGAGAGCTGGGTGAGCGAAGCCCCACCGCCGAGAGGACAAGCCTTCTTTTGTTTTCGTTTTTCTCCTGATCTTGTATGTACTGCTTCGTTGTCTGCCTGACTTGCCTCGGCGTGCGGGGCACCTCTTTAGCGCCTCCGTTTGCTTCGCCCTTCGATCGTCTTCCCTCTGTCTTCCGGCTCATCCTTTGCCTTTATGCTCAGTTCTGACGAATAACCTCTCTCCCCGCACGCTCCCCGCGCCCCACCCCCCCCCCTCCTCCATCGCTTCCCTCTGCTTGCTCGCACCCCCGCACGCGTAAGCATACACGGGAGAAGGCAACTTCCGCTTCTTGTCTTCGTCTGATGGCTTGCCTAGTGCGGCTGAGCTCGAGCAACAGTACAACCGTTACAGCGCATAGGCGAGAAAGAGAAGACGCACTTTCTCCCGTGAGAGCGACAGAGAGAAACAGAGCGTCACGCCACACACGTGCAGTCCAAGCCTCCACGTGCAGAGTGACGCGCAGTCATTTTTTTGCTGTGGCAGCACTTTTAGCATCGGAAACCCGGGAAAGGGAACAGAAGGATTATCTATTTGCCTTTGTCATCATTGATCTCCCCGCCCCTGCCTCTCCTCACCGGGAGTCCGTGAGCTGGCGGCTAGCCGTCCCTGAATTTTGTCTTGTCGCAGGTACTACCGTGCCTTTCCTCTTTTTTTTCAGCGTCCTAACACAAGCCACCTCTACTGTCGCGTCTGTTTATTTCCTCCTTTCGTTTTCTGCTCTCTTTCGCTCTGCAGCCTGGCACTCGTGTGTTATTGAGCAGTTACTTCGCGCCTGTCTGCATTCCTTGCGTGTGTATGTGTGTGCAGGCGTGGGTGTGGGCGTGTGCCAGCTCCGGCGTTGAGCCGTGCGACCATTCACGCAAGCGCGACAAGGCCGAGAGCGTCTATCAGCTTGTTTGCTTTCTGTTGCCTTGTTTCTTCCGTTCTGTTTTTCGGTTCTCTTCTTCTGCCATCGAGAGCGCCACGCCCTTTCCCCATCGATTCACACATTGCTCGACCTCGTTCTCTCCCTGTCGCTTGCACCGTTCGGTGCGCGCATGGTGCGCTGGTGGCTATCCTCTCACTGTGCGGCTTTCTCGTTTTTTCGTAACGGTCTGAGCTCCTCCTCACACCTTCCATTCACTCCTTCCTTGCGTTGCGTGTTCCTCTTATCGTCATGCGTTAGTGGTCTGAGCACAGGCGCTCATCGCGCTGTCGAGCAGTCTCCCGTTTGGTGGGCTGCGGATGGGCGATTGCGTAGTGCTTTGGGGTCTCTCGCTTCTTCCGCTTCTCTTCTCCACTACTTGTGCGTCGTCGGGAGCGTCATCCGGGGTGTATCACTGATAGCCCTACAAAATCGCGCCACCCTCTCCCTAAGCGCCAGAAAAGTACGCCACCAGGCCACACACGCGACGTCTGTGGCGCTGCTATTTCTTGCTGTCTCAGCTTTCAGCTGAACCTGTGTGCTCTCGAGCACAGAAGAGAGCGGGAACGCACAGCGAACCAGAGCCTGCCGCTCGCTTCACCGAACTCTCCGTGTGCACGTGTGCGTGTGCGCCTGTGACCTCTCAACGTCGTGCGAATATCGTGCGTGTTTTTACGTTTTTTGTTTGTTTGTCTGTTTGGCGCCGGCGGTCCGGGCATCCCATCGCCTCCCTCCTCCTCCTCCTCCCCTTCCCTCCTACCACGTACCCGGTCCCTTCGCACCCGAACATCTCTCAGCCCGGATCGGGGCTCAGCCGCCGAGGATTACCTCCTTGTCTCTCTGCTACACACCCGTCATTGCGCTTCTCGCAGACAGGCGTCCGCTACTGTCCCCCGCCCTCTGTAACGAACGCTTCACCGGCGCTGCGAGTCCTTTGCCTTGTGCGTGACCGCACCACATCGGAAAGGCATCCTAGCCGACCATGAGAACCTTCTATCAGCGAAATCCCGGTCACTGGTTGGCTGAGGACGATAGCGGCTGCGAGCTCGACCTACATTCGCCCCGCTCAGCCCTTTTCGTGTCGCCACGGCACCACAGGCACAGATTTTCCGACTCCACGTACCATTTCGCCAGCACCTTATCGGTTCGGCTCTCATCGCTGTGTCAGTGACACACTTCGCGGGTCTTCGCAAGCTCCCCGACATCCCCAGTGAGGACGCCATCATTACAGAAACCGAGGCACCGCTGCCCCGAACCGACAGCCAACTTCCCGAGCCGCAGAACTCTCTAACGAACGTGTCTCTTATCATGCCTCTCTTGCACGATGGAGACCCCGTTTCCGGGAACACGACAGCATACGTGTTCCTAAGCAACTTGCTCGGTCCGCTAGTGCAGTCTGAGGACGCCCTTTGCCATCGCAGCGCCAACAACAGCACACAGGCTCCTGCCTACCAGGTGCATGCGGTGGTTGTAAGCGGGGACGCTGCAGCCTCCTCTGTACTCGGTGGCGCGCTACGTGGCGTGCTGCCTGATGGCGTGTTGCACAGCGGTGATGTGCTTCCGCAGGGCCGCCCCCGTGATGGGCTGACGCCTGCGTCGTCGTGGCACGCGTGGGAGCTGAACATGGACACCGTGCGCGCCGCTCTTGGCGGTGCTGTGCGTGGCGGTGCGCGGTGCCTCGGCGACCGTGTGACGCTGGTGGCACCTGCAGCGCCGGCGCCGGACACAACGGTGGAGGTGCTCGTGGACGCTGCGCTGCGCACGCGTGGCGGCCGCGCCGGGTCGCACTTCGTTGTGCTGTCGTCGTTCCTTGGCGCGACGCGGATGCCGTACACGGAGCCCGGCGACGCGCTGGAGACGCGCCACGAGGGCACTGGGCTGCTGGACGCGCTTGTACGCACGGCAACGCAGCGCAACGGCGGCCGCGTCGCAGCTGCGCAGTGCACTATACTGCAGCACGATGGCGACAGCGGTGGCTGGCGCAACCCACCGCCGCGGCTCACAGCAAGGGAGCTCGCCTCGCTGCGTGTCGTGGACAAGGGCGGGATGACAGGGGCCACGCACGACGGCGAGGTGCTGCTGCCGTACCTGACGCGGCGGCTGAGCGGGTACAGCGCTGCGGAGCAGCGCGCGTCGTGGGAGGAGGTGGTGGACGCCGTGTCGCTGCACTGCGGCATCTTCGACCGCCGTGTGTACGACGCTGTTGGCGGGCTTGCGGGCGCGCTGTCGGAGCCCGCTGTGAGGGACGCCGTGAGTGCGCGCGAGGATCACGCGATGGGTGCCGTGGACCGTGGTGGGTGGGCACTGACGCTGCGGATGCAGGAGGCGTACCCTGCGTGGCAGGTGTGGGGCAGTCGCGCTACTGCGGTGGTGCGCGCCGGCGTTGCCGGCGTGCGCACGCGGCCTGCCGTTGCTTCGCTGCAGCGGCCTGTGTTCTCGCTGCTGGACTGGTACGGCCGCGCCGCGTACAGCGTGGTGACGGAGCTGCAGCGCCGCCGCGTGGGGGTGCCGTGGCGTCTTCGTGGTGAGGACTCGCACCACTCTGCAGAGCGGACTGCTGTGGTGCAGAACTGCCTCCCGCCGGTGATCCGGTACCACACGGACTTCAGCGCTCCCTGTATCGGGCTGAACCGCGAGGCGATGGCGTACATCCGTCCGCTGATGGAGCGATACGGGATCAGTGTGATGGGGGGCGAGGGGCGCAGATCATGCCCGAAATCCGGAGACGCGCTCCTTCAGCTTGCATACGGTGGTGTGGGGGATCTGTTCAGCAGTGTGCCGTCCCCGGCGACCCACAGCTTTTTCCGCGATCGCCTGCGCCGCCGCGCCCTCCTCGTCTTCCAACACTGTCGCGCGCATCGTTTCTTTCCAGTTCCCAGGCACCGGTTCCATGAGTGCCCGGAGGTATACATCGGGCACAGCATGAGCGAGCTGTCCAACATCCAGCAGAAGTCGATAGTGCCGATGCGGACACGTGCCGACGAGATCTGGACGACGGCGGACTTCTTCGCCACCATCTACCGCCGCAACGGTGTGAGCCCTGACAAGATCCGCGTTGTGCCGGAGGCCGTGGATGTGTACGAGTACGATCCGGCCAACTACGCACGGCAGCCGACGATGAGTAGGTGCGCGAACATATCGTTGTGCGACAACCGGCCGAGCTTGACAGAGGAGGAGCGGCTGCAGCGGTACGTATTCTTCTCGAGCTTCAAGTGGGAGGACCGCAAGGGGTGGGACGTGCTGCTGAAGGCGTACTGGGCCGCGTTCGGCCCCTCTGCCCCGCCGGAGCTGCGTGAGCGCACGACGCTGGTGATCAAGACACGCCTCACACGTCTCTATTCCCCTGAGTTGTCTCGCGATTCGGTCCTACACTTCATCGAGACATGGGGACGCGGCGGTGCGTTGCCGGGGATGACGTCCATGGCTGGCTACCCCCACATCATCATTGTCACGGGCGAAGTAAGCGCGGCTGAAGTTGTTCAGATGTACGCAAACGCGGATGCCTTTGTGCACCCGACGAAGGCGGAGGGGTGGGGGCTGCCTGCCGTGGAGGCGATGGCGATGGGGCTGCCGGTGCTTGTCACGGAGTGGGGCGGGCCGCTGCGTTTCATGGAGCGCGACTCTTGCTTCCGCATTCCTGTGGACGGGCTCGAGGAGGTCTCGCCAGACTCGCCGTACGGGTACGAGGAGGGCATGAAGATGGCGATCCCGAGTGTGGAGAAGACCGCGGAGCTGATGCGGTACGTCGTGGAACACCCGGAGCACGCGCGGCGCGTTGGTCGTCGTGCGCGTGAGTACGCTGTGCGTGAGCTGAGCGAGGAGGCTGTGGCGGACCGGATGGACCGCCTGTTTGTGGACTCTGTGATCGGGAAGCAGCGCGGCTGAGTCACGTGCGGCTCGTTGGTTTCTCTCGGGTGTGTTGCGGAGTGCGTTGGGTTTCTGCTGAGGGTCGCACTGCTGTTGTCCTGCCTTCTTTGCTCGGTCTTTGTGCGAGGAGGCTATGGTTGTGGTGGCTTCCTCTTCGATATTGGTAGAGCATCACGGCCTGTGAGGTTTCGTATGTGCGCTGGTTGGGAGTCTAATGTAGCTGCTTTGCATAACCCCTCCACGCTCGCAGAAGTGCTTGGGTGTTTCTCCGCCTGTCCAACAGTGGCGGGCCTTGTGGCAATCAGCTGTGGAAGCAGCCTGCTATCTTTCCTATCAGTACGTGACGAGTTACTGAGCTAGCGGGCACTGAGCCGAGGGACTCATGGGGCCTTGCGCCGGAGATGACCTGTGTCTGCGAAGCGGCCTTCAGTGGATGGCGGGAGCGCAGTGTAGAGCAAGCTACTCATGGTTGCCGCTGCTGCGTAAAGAGGCGCCGCGGTGGAAAGAGTGAAGTGATTGGAGACGCGGGGAACACGGGTCCGTAGAGTGCGCTGCTGGCTTTGGCGTGTCTTGCCGCTTGCTGCTCCTCAAGCTTTTCTACATGCGCCCTTACGGATTAGCAGGATACCGGTTGCCTGAAACCCTGCAAGCCGCTATGTGTGATGTACATGGCTTCGGGTACCGCCTGTCGCCCTATCCCCTTTTTTTACCTGTTTTCTGTCTCTGATGTATGCGTTCGCTCTTGCCTTTTGCCGCGCGCATGTTCGATCCTTTGCGGCGCAGGGAAACTCTTCTAATCCAGGCTGCCCGGTACGTGGAGCGGCCACTTCCCTTCACTGCAGATGTGTCCTTCGCTAGTTCAGCACTTGTTTACGATGTGGGTTTTGTTTTTGTTTGCATCGTGGCGTAAGTCATGCCTTGTCACCGTCGCTTAAAGGCCTTTGCCCGATGTACGGTGTTGGTTCTCCCCACCACCACCACCACCACCACCACCGACCCTCTTTTCGTTGATTTCACTTTTTTTTCTCATTCAAGTTCGTCTGCACTCGTGTCAGTGTTGCTGGTCGCAGTGTGGCACTGTCACAGCTACCGCAATCGGTTCTCTATCGCTCGCACTGTGGGTGCTATGACGCGACTCTCCTCCCTTGCCCACGTGTCCATCGTTTCTTTTCTTTTTTTCTGTGTCCTTCTCGCCAACGGCCAGCAAGTGTTCCAGTAGGGCAACTCGTAGAAACGAGGCTGGCGGCTGCAGCAGGCAGCGGATGACGGCAGGCCTGCTCAGGTTCCGACGACCGCTGTCTTCAAGCACTCACACAACGGATTTGACCAAACCGTCAACGGTCGGCTCGTCTTTGCGATGAAGCAAGCAAGCGCAAGAAGGTGCCCTGTGAAGCGAATCGCACCGCGTGCCTCGTCTTTGCCCTCGGCCCTGCCTCGCAGCACGCGAACAGCTGCACAGAAGCGGTGCACATGTTCTGTCGGAGCCGGCGCACTCTTTTTGCTGTCCCCGTGATCTGTGTACCTCCTTGTACCCTCACTCTCCCTCTATGACCGCCTTTCATGGTCCGCGTGCACAGCCGGGCCTCAAGGAGGGAGGGGGAGAGGGAGGGGCTTATCAGTTGTGCTCGCTTACGTACGCGTTTGTGAGCGTCTATCGCTCTCTCTCTCTGTGATCTGCCCGCAGAGGGAAGAACCCAAAGCCGTCGAAGAAACACAGCGCGCGTTTTAGAATCACCGTGTCGCTGTTGTTGTTGGCGGCACCTCCGCAGCTGCCCTTGTTGCCGCCACCGCTGTTGCGTGTGTGCCCCGCTTGGCGGGTATCCTGTGCCGTTATTAGAGCCGTGCTCCGTCGTCTCGCGCCCACGTCCTTTCCTTGGAATTGCTGGGTTACAGAAGGCGAGCCCTTCGCTCTCTCGTCTTTCTCATCGATTCATGTATCTGCCCCAGCGCTTCGCCGCCGCTGCCGACTTCACTTTGACTCCCTGCCGACTTTTTCTTCGTGTGCAGCGGCGCCGTCATTTCCTTGTCTCTTCGTTGTGAGCAGAGCGCTTCCCACCTCAGCTGTCCCTGTCTTCGACTCTCCCATGGTGTTTTTGTGTAGCGGCGAATAGGCGCACTCCCTCCCCCTGATCGATATCCGCGCTTCCTTCAACAAGGGCGTGCTCTGAACACAGCGGTGGATACTCCTCCGGGGTGGTCCGCAAGCTCAGAAGGACAGGCCGGGGAATAGCCGCTGCCGGCCAGAGAGCGAGAGCGACTGAAAACACAAAACAGCAGACCGGGCACGTCTTCCGCGGCCCGCACTCTATTCTTTCGCTATTTTTTTGTTGTTGGCGATCATCTTCGCGGTGCTGCACTCCTCTTCTGCAGCCCCCTTCCTCTGGGGAAGCGCTCGCTGCGGTCTCCATTGCTCTCTGTTGCCTCATCACCGTGGCAGGAGCTCTCGCGTGCTTTTCTCCAGCGTGCCCGCTTCTCCGCCATTCAACACAGCTTCACCCCCCCAACTCTACCACCCCCTCCAGGCCTGTCACGCAGGCCCCCATCGCGTGGTGCGAAGCAGCGCCGCACACACGCGTTACAGCCGTGCACCGACTCAGTCACCTGAGCGTGGCCGCTGCCTCGCACTCTGCCCACCCGCCTCACAGCCACGCTGACACCCTGCCCATCACGTGGATGGCACAAGCGTGCTCGCCGTCGCAGGTCGCTGTGGCCCCGCTACGTCGTAGGCACTAGGCCATGCCACCACCAGATGCGGCTCGGCATTGGCAGGGTGAGGTGAGGTGAGGTGGGGTGGGTGTGGGGGGCTACGTGGCTTTCCCACCAAGAGTCGGTGTACTGAGCCCTGAGATGATGCGCACTGAAGGGTGTGCGCCACCCCACCCCACCCCCCTCATCCCCCTTCCGTCATGAGGGTTCAACCCCTTCTGCCGTGGAGCGGCAACCAAGGACGCTTTCGCGTTTCATCGCGCCCACGTTTTCCTTCTCCGTCTGCCGCCACGCTTGCCTTGCGCTTAAGCCTTCGCTACGCCATCGCACGAGCACGACTGCGCCTCGTCTCCACCGCTGCCTTTGCGCTGTGTCTCCTCGGCAGGAAGGAACGTGCGGCTCGCGCAGCTCTTTGTGTTTTATTCGTTTTTCCTCGCCGGTGCTTTTTCTCATCCCTTCCTTCAGCTTTCCTCATCTATGCAGCACCACCACCCCCCGGGCCCTTCACTCCCGGCCATGCAGCTTCCTCGACAGGCACCGGACAGCAGACACAAGGCATCGACCAGCCGCGGGTCTTCAAAGTTTAGCACATCGAAGCTGCCATCTCTTGCGCGGCTCCTTCCGCTCCGACGACGAGCTCACCTTCCGGAACACGCCACCTTTCGAGCTCTTGCGTTCGTTTTCCTATCAATGGTCCTCCTGTGCGTCACCTCTTTCCTGCTCCACCAGCTCGACTTTGGTGATGATCATCCCTTTCAGAGCTTGATGCCGGGTGTGGTACCACCACCTAGTCCTCCCATTGCAATCTCCTCAAGCGACCTTGTCTTGTCTCTTATCATGCCTCTCTTGCACGATGGAGACCCCGTTTCCGGGAACACGACAGCATACGTGTTCCTAAGCAACTTGCTCGGTCCGCTAGTGCAGTCTGAGGACGCCCTTTGCCATCGCAGCGCCAACAACAGCACACAGGCTCCTGCCTACCAGGTGCATGCGGTGGTTGTAAGCGGGGACGCTGCAGCCTCCTCTGTACTCGGTGGCGCGCTACGTGGCGTGCTGCCTGATGGCGTGTTGCACAGCGGTGATGTGCTTCCGCAGGGCCGCCCCCGTGATGGGCTGACGCCTGCGTCGTCGTGGCACGCGTGGGAGCTGAACATGGACACCGTGCGCGCCGCTCTTGGCGGTGCTGTGCGTGGCGGTGCGCGGTGCCTCGGCGACCGTGTGACGCTGGTGGCACCTGCAGCGCCGGCGCCGGACACAACGGTGGAGGTGCTCGTGGACGCTGCGCTGCGCACGCGTGGCGGCCGCGCCGGGTCGCACTTCGTTGTGCTGTCGTCGTTCCTTGGCGCGACGCGGATGCCGTACACGGAGCCCGGCGACGCGCTGGAGACGCGCCACGAGGGCACTGGGCTGCTGGACGCGCTTGTACGCACGGCAACGCAGCGCAACGGCGGCCGCGTCGCAGCTGCGCAGTGCACTATACTGCAGCACGATGGCGACAGCGGTGGCTGGCGCAACCCACCGCCGCGGCTCACAGCAAGGGAGCTCGCCTCGCTGCGTGTCGTGGACAAGGGCGGGATGACAGGGGCCACGCACGACGGCGAGGTGCTGCTGCCGTACCTGACGCGGCGGCTGAGCGGGTACAGCGCTGCGGAGCAGCGCGCGTCGTGGGAGGAGGTGGTGGACGCCGTGTCGCTGCACTGCGGCATCTTCGACCGCCGTGTGTACGACGCTGTTGGCGGGCTTGCGGGCGCGCTGTCGGAGCCCGCTGTGAGGGACGCCGTGAGTGCGCGCGAGGATCACGCGATGGGTGCCGTGGACCGTGGTGGGTGGGCACTGACGCTGCGGATGCAGGAGGCGTACCCTGCGTGGCAGGTGTGGGGCAGTCGCGCTACTGCGGTGGTGCGCGCCGGCGTTGCCGGCGTGCGCACGCGGCCTGCCGTTGCTTCGCTGCAGCGGCCTGTGTTCTCGCTGCTGGACTGGTACGGCCGCGCCGCGTACAGCGTGGTGACGGAGCTGCAGCGCCGCCGCGTGGGGGTGCCGTGGCGTCTTCGTGGTGAGGACTCGCACCACTCTGCAGAGCGGACTGCTGTGGTGCAGAACTGCCTCCCGCCGGTGATCCGGTACCACACGGACTTCAGCGCTCCCTGTATCGGGCTGAACCGCGAGGCGATGGCGTACATCCGTCCGCTGATGGAGCGATACGGGATCAGTGTGATGGGGGGCGAGGGGCGCAGATCATGCCCGAAATCCGGAGACGCGCTCCTTCAGCTTGCATACGGTGGTGTGGGGGATCTGTTCAGCAGTGTGCCGTCCCCGGCGACCCACAGCTTTTTCCGCGATCGCCTGCGCCGCCGCGCCCTCCTCGTCTTCCAACACTGTCGCGCGCATCGTTTCTTTCCAGTTCCCAGGCACCGGTTCCATGAGTGCCCGGAGGTATACATCGGGCACAGCATGAGCGAGCTGTCCAACATCCAGCAGAAGTCGATAGTGCCGATGCGGACACGTGCCGACGAGATCTGGACGACGGCGGACTTCTTCGCCACCATCTACCGCCGCAACGGTGTGAGCCCTGACAAGATCCGCGTTGTGCCGGAGGCCGTGGATGTGTACGAGTACGATCCGGCCAACTACGCACGGCAGCCGACGATGAGTAGGTGCGCGAACATATCGTTGTGCGACAACCGGCCGAGCTTGACAGAGGAGGAGCGGCTGCAGCGGTACGTATTCTTCTCGAGCTTCAAGTGGGAGGACCGCAAGGGGTGGGACGTGCTGCTGAAGGCGTACTGGGCCGCGTTCGGCCCCTCTGCCCCGCCGGAGCTGCGTGAGCGCACGACGCTGGTGATCAAGACACGCCTCACACGTCTCTATTCCCCTGAGTTGTCTCGCGATTCGGTCCTACACTTCATCGAGACATGGGGACGCGGCGGTGCGTTGCCGGGGATGACGTCCATGGCTGGCTACCCCCACATCATCATTGTCACGGGCGAAGTAAGCGCGGCTGAAGTTGTTCAGATGTACGCAAACGCGGATGCCTTTGTGCACCCGACGAAGGCGGAGGGGTGGGGGCTGCCTGCCGTGGAGGCGATGGCGATGGGGCTGCCGGTGCTTGTCACGGAGTGGGGCGGGCCGCTGCGTTTCATGGAGCGCGACTCTTGCTTCCGCATTCCTGTGGACGGGCTCGAGGAGGTCTCGCCAGACTCGCCGTACGGGTACGAGGAGGGCATGAAGATGGCGATCCCGAGTGTGGAGAAGACCGCGGAGCTGATGCGGTACGTCGTGGAACACCCGGAGCACGCGCGGCGCGTTGGTCGTCGTGCGCGTGAGTACGCTGTGCGTGAGCTGAGCGAGGAGGCTGTGGCGGACCGGATGGACCGCCTGTTTGTGGACTCTGTGATCGGGAAGCAGCGCGGCTGAGTCACGTGCGGCTCGTTGGTTTCTCTCGGGTGTGTTGCGGAGTGCGTTAGGTATGGCTAAGGGGGGGGGGGGCTCCAGCTACGTGCGGGTGCCGCTATCTCGCATCGCTCGCTCTGTTTCTGCCGTTTCTCGTGATTGTCGTTCTCGGGCTGGCGAGGAAAGTGTCAACGGGCTGGTGTGGGTTCGGCACTCGTGGCCGACGACAGCGGCGCAGTGGTACACACACACGCACAAACACCTGCCGCTTAGCGAAGGTGATCGGTTCTTTCCGGCACGTCTGTGGCGGCCGTGCGTGGAACCGTGCGACTGCGCAAAGGAGAGAAAAACAGACGCGCTCCGGCCACGGGTGGAAGGCAGCCTTTCTTTTCGCAGGGCCAGCGGAGGGCGAAGCCCATAACGCGTTGCTGTCACATGCCTGCTGACGGGCCCGTCCCTCCCGCACACGGTCCTCTTTGTTGAACCACTTGTTCAATACCGCTGGAAACTTTATGCGGCGCTTGTAGTGCTCTTTTCGATCACGCTGAATGTGAAGCGGAGCCGAAAGAGGGAGAGGAACAACGAAGATTTAGTCGTCGCGTGTCTGCTCCCACCACACACCTCCGTCGCAAAGGCCATCGCGCGCTCTGTGTAGGCACTGCCATTTAAGTGCAGCACTGGCGAACATTGAAACGGCACTCTTCTCCGCTGCGTGTCGTACTCATCTTCGCCATTGACATTCTCTTTTGCTACAGTCATCCCCCTTATATATATATATATATCTGTGTGTGTGTGTGTGCTGCGGTACCGCTCCGAGTGGCTGTTGCTGCGTCGCTGCTGCAACTAGTGCTCTCTGCGTGCAATGCGTGCGCCACAAGCTGTGCAGTGAGGAGGAAGGAAAACGTCATCTGCGTTGCGCACGCGGGTGTCTTCATCGAAGCTCGATTTTCCCGGTGGGCAGAAGACGAGATAGGCATGCATGAGCTGCTTGCTACTTTGTAGTATCTCTCGTCGGCTACTGGATGCCGAACGACATCGACAACCTGCTTGGCTCACTCTTGTGCCTCGGTTTTCCTCACGAGCATATAGTTGCTTTTCTGGCCCGTCTTTCCGTCATCTCTCCGCCTAGCGGTCGTCTCTGCAGCTCTCAGAGTCTGAACTAGTTATTTCTTCTTGTGTGTGTGTGTGTGTGTGTAATCATCAAGATTCTGCAACTGCGGAGGTGTACACATGCTCGGTAACTCTTGTCTATACGTCGCCACCCGACATTGTCACCCGTGGAATGGGGGTGAAGGGGGCGTCGACAAGTCAGAGGCCCGCTGGCAAAAAACAAAGGACGGACTCTGTGACGCAGAAGCTGGAAGTGCGCTGGCTGACGATGTTTTCCTTTAGTTCGTTGAACGGAACGTTCAGACAGCACGAAGAAACGAAGCGGGGGGCGAAAAGGTGCGCCACAAGCACAGCTACCTTCAAGCAAGCACGCATGGGGTGGGTGATGCGTGAGCCGAGCTGACCTTTGATTCGAAAATACTCACGCTCGCTCTCCCACCCACCCACACCCCACCCCCGATGCTGCCCGTTCCCCAAGTTAACTCCCTTTCCTTGTGCAGCCACGCGTGCGTCTTTGAACACGTCTCTTATCGCGGTGGCCTCTCTCTCTGTCATGCCACTGCGTCTACCGCGGTGTTGTGGTACCTAGTCTGTATTTGCCTGCACGCGTGCCTCGCATTTTCCACGTCTGTCGTAAAAGGGCCCCTCCGCATCATTCACTCTTCGTTGTTGGCGTGTCCGCGTACTGGCTTCGCGGGCCCACCGTTTGTTTTGTGTGTGTGTGTGTGTGTGTGTGTGTGTGTGTTTGTTTCGTTCAGGGCTCGTTGCGCCTTCCTTCGGACCATCCCAGACACCAACCCGGCGTAAAGAGCTAAAGGGTGGCAGACAGACAGGCACACCCAACGCACACGCGCAGATATACGGGTAGGACCAACAATGAGGTGGTCTGTCTCGTCTCTCCGTGACCGCTCGGTATGTGTGGACGTTTTGGGCGCAAGAAGGAAAGGCAGAGCAGCAGCCCTGCTGTTTCATCTTATCTTGCAAATTGAGTCCCTCGGCAGAGAAGTGCGTGTACACGAAGCTGTCGCTCGCTCTCTCTCTCTCTCTACCTCTCTGTGATTGCCTGGTGAGACGAGTGCACTGGGCTTCCTACAAAGCAATGATGAAAAGTAGTCAAGAGCTTCTCGCTACTGGTATCTTGCTCGGTGCCTGGTGTGGTTTTGTCTAGAATCCCATTGCTCGCCACAGCAAGCCGAAGACAGTGGAGAAGAGTCCACGGACCATCGAGGTTGCAGGGCGAGCACGTTTTCCAAAGATGACTTCTATTCGGTTTGAAATGCTGCATTACACTAATTGCTCCCATTCGTTTGTGCTTGTTTTAGGGAAGACTGCACGCGTTGCCTTTCCCTTCGATTCGAATGCCCCCCCTCCTCCACACACACGCACACACACTGTGGTATATGCTCCACGTGTGCATGCGCAGTCTCGATTTGGTCAACCGTCACTCTTACTCTCTCTTTTGTGTTACTCATCGCTTCGTGCGCCGATATTTACGTAGCGGTGCTTTTTCCCTGCTGTAGCTGTTTTTTGGCGACGCACATCGTCTCTTGCGCGTAGCTCCGTCGGCCGCACACCCAATCCGTCTTCGTCATTGACTACAATGCTCATTCTGTCTTGGATTTTGGATATCTCCTTCGCTTCCTTGTTGTTCATCTGCTGGTGTTGGCTTCGAAGCTTCATCAAAGGCAATGCTGCGGGTTTACGTGTCGTGCGTCCGCGTATTTATGCCCGCTCGCGTCTGCCTGTTTCGTGTAACGTCTGATCATCGCGCGTTGCGTGTTTTGCGCAGTACGATCATGTCGTACTCTTTTATGGGCTTCCTCTCTTTTGGTCTGTTGGTGTGCGCCTGCTTTTGTTTTCGTTTGTTTGATGGCGGAGACAGCACGGTCAGGGTTCTAGCGAGGAGTGTGGTACATGCTCGCTCTGTTGGCCCGCTTGACCTGTATCGCCCTCCCCCCCCCCTCCCCCCTTTCCGCGTTGCACTCTCTCGCCGCCATGGACACCGCCCACCCGAGCCCTGCAAAGGTGGCCCTGATGAGTCGCGTCTCTCCTATATCGTTGTTGCGTCGTTTACGTGTTGTGAGGCCAGCCGTCGCTCTGCCGTGCCGCTTCGTTTCCTCATTCGCCCATCAACGTCTGTTTTTCGTGTTTCTACTGTTGATGTTGCCGGGGGAGGGAGTGGGGGGGGGGGGCTGCCCGGCGCACAGAACAGGTCAGAGCGGGAACGGCTCATTCAAAACGCGCCGTTTTTCGTCCCCTCGTCGTCGGCGTTGCCACACCGAGTCGTTCGCTCGCTTGCTCTCTGGTGTGCCGTCGCCCCTTCCCCACCTCTAGCGCCAATCACACAGTCAGACAGCAGAGCAACATCCTCACGTAGCTCTCGCCCGCTCCCTCACCACGCGACTCTCGTGCAGTAGATGATGGCGTGTGCGCGCGAGTGCTGCTTCATCGCCCTTCCTTCCTTGGGATCGAAGCACCTGCTCCCCGAACAGAAAAACACAAAAATCGACGGAGAGTGAAAGCGAAGCGAGCGTATGACCGCGCGACGCAGCAGAAGGCACTTCGCGTCACTATTTCATATTCGCCTTAGCGTTCTGCGCCTCTGCTCAGATGTTTGTCTTGTGCTTCGGGGTGCATGACGGTCTCCGGCCCCCCCCCATTCCTGATCACGGGTGCCCTCTTCTACGCGCCTCCGCTTTCCGCGAGGTGGGGACAGCTGCTCTACACCTTCGAATCCCAACGCCTCTCTCTCTCTCTCGCTCTCTCGCTCTCTCGATGAAACTAAGAGCGTGTTGAAGCGACTTCGCTTACGCAGTGACAGGGCCCTTTTCGGCACACATACACACACACACACCTCCGAAGGCCTCCTCAGCCTCCCTCTTCATCGCGCTCCCCAGTCCCGGCCTTCTGCGTCCCAGGAGTGCAGGCATGCATGTAAGGCCACGGTAAACGGAAGCGGTATCCTTGCCGACACGAGCACTGCTGAGGCCTCGACGCACGGCAACGTGGAAATCGTGCTAGGGCTGCTTAGCGTGTCTCTCACACTTCACATCTCGCAAGAGAGCAGCACGACACGCCGTTCCTTTTACTTGGCGCAGCCGAAGCACCCTCGCCGTGCGGCTGTGCCGTCCGAAGCGGCGTTGCTCTATCATGCAACAGTCAAAGGCACGCGCATTGTAGTAGCCACCTCCCGCCCTCCCCTTCCCAGTAGTACTGCCGCTGTCCCTTCGCCTACTCATCCACGGCACGGCGTGTTGGCGGATGGTGTAGAAAAGGGTGGTGATGCCACTGCAGCCGATAGTGCGAGCCGCGCTCTTGTGCCTACGCAGTCGTGGCGCTCGTGCGAGCTGAGCATGGACGCTGTGCGCGCCGCTCTTCGAGGTGCCGCGAGTGGCGGTGTGGCGTTTGTGATTCTCCTTTCCTCTTGTGCTACTCGCACGCGCCCCACCATTTGTTTTCTTCTGGGGTCAGTGGTCTATGAGCTCCTTCTCTGTTTCTGCCTGCAAGGTGCGTCGTCTCCGGCCTCCCCACATCCTGCCCCATCCCCCTGTGCGCCTTTCGCGTGTTTCCGCGGGACACGCACACGTACTTGTCTGTCTCATGCCACGTATCCTAAGGTGACGTGGGCGAGTGCAGAGCACTTGCTGGGCGCCCTTCGAGATCATAGATGCACTGTCATCTATGCCTCTGCCTCTCTGCTCGCACGGAAACGGATGTAAGTGCGTAGTTGTGCGTCGCTCAGTTGCTTTCGTACTGTGCTCGTTCTTTTCGCCTCTCCCCCCACCCTCCACTCCCACCTCTCTCATGTGCTGCGCGGTGGTTCCATCTCGGTTTCCGCCACCGTACCCTCTACCACTTCTTGAGTCACCCTCCACCTCCTCACCTCCCTGCTTCCCTCCTCTTCCACAGCGCATGCGTCGTCTGTCTGACAACCCCCCTCTCTATCCTTTTGCTTCCGAAGACCTGAACGCTGCTGTGCGCTGCGCTGCTACTGCTTTGCAATGATTACAACTGCAGCAGGTGCGGCTCGCACCGCAGAGAAAACGACATGGCTGCTTGGTGGTCCATCGCGGCAGCACCCCTTCTTTTCTGCTGCTCGAACTTATGTCTAGCAGCACATCATTCGCACCCGGATGCTCCGTGGAAGCAACTGAGCGAGCTGTGCACCGATGACAGGACCTCGGCCGTTTTTCAAGTAGCACCCCGTTCCTTCGTAGGTGCCGCACTGTTGCCCCCTCTCCTCTCCCCGGCGCGCGGTGGAGGCTGCCGTGGGAAAGCGATCCAGAGCAGCCTGCCGAAGGGCGGAGCAAGAAGCCGAGCCGCTGCAAGTGACGCAACAGCAGCAAGTGCTCAGACACTCTGTGCCTGACTCCTGACCCAGGTATCGTTGCGTTTCCGATGGAGGCCTATCGACATTATGGGAGGCGGTCGAGGGCAAGCTCCCTGCTCCGCGTTTAGGCTGGGGGCGACACGAGCGGCTGCACATGCGGGAGTGGCCGCGTGCCTACAACGGACTCACCGGCTGTGCCCGCATTATCCGCGCGAAGGACGCCCTAACCCTCGAGTGCAGCCGCCATGCCGCGGCGCGGCTGTAAGAGGAGCTGGTGGGCGTCTGCGAGGGCGCTGCCAACTGCCACGCCGACTACGGTAACAGCGGCGATGGCGAGTGGCATGACACATCGACTCACTACTATTACTACTACCATGGGGTGGTGCCGTGGTACGACCAGGAAGACAGGCGCGAAGGTGTTTTCCTTTTCTTTGCGTACGATGGCTACGACGACTCCGATGAAGATGAAGGGGACGAGCGCGAGATGTTGTTTGGCGAGCGTAGACTGCCAACCGTGACGAGAACGGGCGGCGGCAGTCATGGCGTTGGTGGTGGCTGTGCTCCGCGCTACGTAGATGCTGCCGTGATGCAGCGAATGGCCGAGCTGACGCAAGAGACAATTCAGCTGCGTGGAGAGGTAGCGCGGCTGCGAGAGGAACACCATCTTCAAGGGTGATGAGAAGGGGGGAGATGCGGCTGCTCCATGGTCAGAGTCGGGAAATCGATTTGAGCGCCGAATGACATGTACGTCTCGCCTGCATGGCACATGACGTCGCCGGCTAGTAAGGTCGCATGTTTGAGAGAGAAGGGGCGGCACGATCTCTGCGTGGCTCTGTCTCCCTGTCTGATCGTTTCCAGTACGCCATTCCTTCTTTTGCCGGTATGTGTGTTCTCTGATTCTCTCGCTTACGACTCCCTCGGTGTCCCACTCTGGTTTTCACAGCGGTGGGACGCGCACTCCCATGCGCTCGTCTGTGTGCACCGTATGACGTCCGTCTGCAACCCTCTCCTCTCGATCACGGCTGCCGTGTACTTTGTTCTTTCCTTTCAGGCGCTGCCGCACACCTGTCAGCCCTCTTTCTGCTTACTTGAAAGAGGTGAGACAGCAGCGAGGCAGCTGTCTTCGTGCAACGTGATGTGCCACTGGCGCGAGCGTGTGTGGTCACCGTGCGTACAAACACCACAGTAGCACCGAGGAACGACAGATTGACCTGACTCTTGGAACGCTACTACAAACGCCGTCCCTCTCCCCTCGTGGACGAGGAGGGCAGGACGCGGCAGCCCACGGGTTTTCCGAGAGCCCCGTCCGCTGTGGTGCCGTCGATCTCGTTCCGGGCGGTTGCTATGCTGACTCTCACGCACACGGAAGGAAAAAGCTGTGTAGAGGCACTTTGCAGGTGAGCACCACCTGGTGCAAACTCGTTCCGGCACCCTCGTCGCCATGCTCTGCTCTGGATGCGCCCGAGTGCCCTTCACTTCTTTCTCCTCACGCTCGTGTTTCCCCGCATCATGGGCTTGTGGCACGCTGGACATCTGGACCTTCTCCCCATCCTCCCCGTCCTCCACTGCCACTCTCGTATCTTCTAGAGCTCTTCGAGCAGTGGCTTGAAAGGGAACACACTCCCTGCAGCTGCGTCTCTTGTCAACCGAGAGCTTGCACAGCACGCTCGCATCTACATATTGACCAGTCATATCACTCAGCAGTCGCACAGATGGCCCTCTTCGGTGAGAACGCCAGCACCAACGTGTCCTCTCGGGTTGTCTTCGGGATCCTTGTTGCGTGTGCGTGGGCGATTGGTCTCACCGTTTACGGTATTCTGTACTGCGTCCGGCGCAAGCAAGCCGCGCGTCAGCGACGACTAGAGGAAGCTGCACATGCTGGAGGCTTTCGAAACGGTGGGGAGACATCGCCCTATGGCAGCCCTTATGGAGGACCGCCGGTGGTGCATGGCGAGGTGGTCGCGTATCAAGAAGCACTCACCACTTCGACTGACTTGGCTGGCGTGCCACCGGCACACCCCGGATGGGAACTGAGCAACGGCGTTTGGCGTCCCTCTCAGGTGCCAACTCCTCTGTACCCAGGTGTAGTGGTGGAGCAACAACAGCAGCCAGGTAATACCACTGATGCAGCGAACATATACGGCACGGCGTACTACTACACGCAGCCGAACGAACAGCAGACGGCTAGTACGAAACCTGTGACACCTCCGTGAACAGGGGTAGCATAGTAGTTCGTGCTGCGTCGGTGATATCACCCGATCTTCTGAAGCTGCTCTTCCTGGTGATTCGCCGTGGTTCCTGTGCTGTGGCCTGATTTTTCGCCCCATCCTACCGCGTTTGTTTGTCAGCGTCTGTGGTGGTGATGCCGATGAGCGACACGCATCATGTATGTGTCTGCCTGATTGTGCGCGATGCTTTAGTCGCCTCTCGTTTTGTTGCGACATACCGCTCCACCCCCCCCCTCCTCCTCCTCTACTGCTCTCTCCTCACAAGTCATGGGTGTGTTGTATACATGCTGCTCTGCAAGCTGGAGGCAGCGTGTTGTCGCTCCCACCCCCGCCCCATCACTTTTCTCGCACACACATTGCTCGCGTTCGCTTTCACCAAGCAAGTTCCGACGGACATGTTATTTTCCCGCCTGTTCACGTTTGTTTTCCTATTATTTCTCGTGCTTCTTCTTACGTACACAGCTCTCTCTCTCTCTCTGTGTGTGTGTGTGTGTGTGTGTGTGTGTGTGTGTGTGTGTGTGTGTGTGCTCTTGGCTTTGTGAATGTTGCTGCTGGCGTTTTGTCTTTCTGTGCATATCGTATATCTCCCGATGTGTCCTCTACATGCGCGCTGCCAGCCTATATTCCTGTAAAGCCCCATCGCCATCGCCATCATCTCACTCCTCTTTTATGCAAGCTGATTTGTCGAGCATGAAAGAGTCGTCCTGAGTCCATGGAAACGGAAAGGCGAGGACAGCATGCTGCGCAGATCTCTCATTTCTCGACTGGACCGTGTGTGTTTGCTGTTTTTGTGGTATTTGGATTTTTACTCCCTCAGCGACTCTCCACGTGCCTGCTCTTTGATGTCTGACGGAGTAACGCAGCCTCCTCTCCCTTCCCCCGATGAGGAGGGAGAGGGAGGGAAGGAGAGGGAGTCTGCTGCTGCATTTTCGACGCAACGGACGGTACACCATCTCTCTCTCTCTCTCCACTGTTTCTGTTGCGTTTTCTCGGCGGTCTCTGACTATTTTCAGTATTCCGCATCGTCTTGTGTTTGGAGGGAGGAGAACGTAATTTTGGTGTTTCATCTCTGCGTGGCAACAAGTGGTTTCTCGGCTCCCCACCTCCCATCCCTTCTCCACACACACACACACACACACATACACAAACACCTATATATGGCATTGTCTTCTCTGGCGTCATAATCTCACCATCCGACCCCCAACCGCGTAAGCAAGCACTTGCCTTCTTTCCCTCTCTCCCTGTCTTCCGTTCTTTAGCTTCTTTCCGCTCGGATGCTCATTTTGCATGTGTGTGTGTGTGTGTTTGTGTGCATTTAGCCTTTGATCGGCACTGACACCCAACGATGGCAGGCTTCTCTCGACTCTGTGTGTGCGTGTGTGTGTTCGATCCCTTTCATCGCTGCTTACACATCGGTTCGAGCCGCACATAATACACGCAGCCACAGAGAAAATAGCGAACATGCACGAGCACTGGCTCGTTTGGGACGGTTCATGGTAAGGGCTACATGCGGCTGCTGCCGGAGAGAGGAGCCATATGAACCGCCCAGCGTCTCCCATCGCACCCGGTCCACAGCGCAAGTAGGGCTCAGTGGGCGTAACTCCCATTCCCGGTAGGGGCCTTTCATTGCAGCCGGACAAGCGTTCTGGCGGCACCTAGACGATTACCTAACCTCTTCTCAGCTCCCTGCTCGCCGCTCTGGAAGGAATGACTCGCTTTCGTTTCCCACTGCTGTACTCGCCTGAGAGAATCTCGCGCTCTGTCTCTCTCCTTCACCTTCTCGTCATTGTACATACGCCTCTGCGCCCACTCACGCACCATCTCTCTCGCCTTATCTTTCACTGTCGCGAGTGGCTCTTTACCGAACGAGTCATCGTGGCCGACGCTCTATGCACTCCACCCAAGCTCTGTTTCTCATTCAGTGTCTCCCTCGCCCCGCACCTCAGCAAGCGGGTAAGATGCTAGAACGCGACACGGAATAGACGATCCCCGTCTCGTGCAGTCGCCACACACGGAGAAAGCTGAGCAGCTCCTGCTTCTTCGAGCGCCACAGGTGCTTCTGCTTGGCCCCTTCAGAGGTCGCGTGCCTTTCACACACGCTTCCGTTTTTTTTTGTAGCTGGCGTACTTCCAGCTCCTCGGTCACTGTGTGGAGTGCCGCGACGCCGTCTGCACGTCTGCGAGTGCGTCGTGGCATATCTTGTATCTGCTGTCTGAGAAACGGAGCAGACAAAAGGAAGAACGGCGTAAGAGGCACGGTAACTCGGACGCGGCTATTACGAAGCTGTTCAGATACGCCTCTGCCGGAGGCCCACTAATCAGCAAGTGTATTGCAAGCATCGAGCGCGCCAATAGGTGCCGGTTACGGCGCCTCTACCCCACCTCGAGAGTACGCGGCGAGTATGCGAGGGTGGTCATCGAACATCCGCAGCAGCTGGGTGGCGCGGCGGACGCTGCAACAGACGCATGGCACCAGTGCATACTGCATGCAACACACACATCAAACACACACACGCACACACCTCCATTACGAAAGAAGGTGCTGCTTGTGTGAGCCGAATGAATACGCCTGTTCAACCGCTACTAAGCGGAAGCGAGTGGAGGAAGCAATTCCTGACATCTAGACACACGGCGTGGCACAGCGTTCACATACAGCTGAAACAGCATCCCAGTGGCGCCTCGGAGGGCGCATGCTCTTCCTTCTTTTCCGCTCTACGAGCGTCCTCTTGTCGCTCTATTCGGCTTCACCGATGGGGCTGTGTGTTGAGATGCATAGGTGCGCTTGGGGCTGGTTTGCGCGTTCGTGTGTGTGTGTGTGTGTGTGTGTGTGTATGTGTGTTGGGGCTCTATTTCGGCCACTCATCAACCCGCACCGCCACGATATCCGTTCCTATCACCTCTCGTGCAGCATCTTTCGCTCTGTTTTCTTCTCATTTTTAGTGCCCGTCCCCTCTCCTCCCTCTCCCTTCCCATCCCGCTCGCTGGGACTTGAATTGCCTGCTTGTACTCATCAGCTCTTCTGCGGATGACGCCGATGAGGATGCTGCTGCTGCTGTTCTTTGTGTCCTTCCGTTTTGTGTGTGATGTACACGCGGGTGTGTGGGGTGCGGCGCGGTGGCGGGCCTATGACTCTCACGCTTCACTTCATTTGGCTTGCTGCCCTCCCCCCCCCCTTCACCCTCTCTCGCCCAAGGGTGCGCTTCACAGTGCCTCTTGCGCTGTCTTTTCTCGGCACTCACGCGTACGTGTGGCGAAGCACAAGGTGACCGAAGGGAGCCGCCGTTTATTTGCTTTTGGCGTTTCTGTTGTGGCGCTCCCCTCCTCGTCCTCCCCAGCGGCCATGCGCCCACGCATATGAATGCGCGCTCACGAAATCCGCCTCGTGAGCAAGAGAGGCATCCGCACGATGTCTGTACAGTTCAGCAGACGCTCCCCCTCCTCCACGCACACACGCACACATCTTCATCGCTCCGCTGCTTCTCATGTGGATGTTGTCCTCGTCTGCTTCTCTGCTTGCATGTTCGCATCTTGCTCGTCTGGAATGCAGTGGCTGGCTGGAGGGCTGATCAGCGGCGCAGTGGACAGCTCCGTATGAAGCAACGAGGAAAACTTCGCGTTTAGCGTGTGCCTGGGCGAAATGAAGCACGCTGGCGACCCAAAGTGCCTCCGTGCACAAAAAAAAAGCAGAGACGCGTGTGCCGGCGCCTGCTCACCGACAGGATGCTGGGCGGCGCTCTACCTCTCCCAGATGTCTCTATCCCCCCGCCCGCGCGGCCGCGCTCACGGATATCGACGAACATGCACTTGGGCGCTTGCTGAACCATGAAGCGAATCCGCTCCTCTTTTTGTTTCGTTGCTGCTCCTTCTACTGCTCACCTGCATTTTCCCCTCTATCTATCGATCTATCTATCTAATCTATACATATATATATATATATATATGTATATGATCACTCTTTTGTTTTCCTACGATGACCTCTCCGCAATACAGGCCGTAACGAGTGGGCGTCTCCCTCGCTCTCACCATCTGTGCGTTTGGGTATAGCTTCGAAAGCATGGCTCTGGCCACCCTCTTCGTGCAGTTCTAAACGTACAAATCTGCCAAAACCAGGGCGATAGGGGATCGGAACTCACAGCCACACCCCTCACGCTTCGAGGCGGCTCCAGTGGTCTGGCCGCGATCGCACCAGTCCTTCCGTGCGTTTCTGCCTCGGCGTTTCTTCCCGTTTGCAGCCATATCGATGGAAAAGGTGGAGGTAGTGGGGCTGTATGGGAAGCTGACACTGATAGCCCCCCCCCCCTCCCTCGCCCGCCGCTCTTAGCGTGTGACCCGCTTTTATCGTTGTATTGTTCGTCCTTGTTGCGTCCTGCGAGATACAGCAGACCCAGTGCAGTCCCGCCGCCTTAGCTTGTGCGAAAACATCTTTCACGCGCGCACACGCAGAGAGGCAGTGCGCAAGCCGTGTAACGTCGGAAAGGCGAGTGCTGATTCGTGGCACAGCGTAAGCGGGAAGGTTCTGCATCGCTTTTTGCACTTGATCGCCTCACTTCCTCTCATCCACACCCGCTGCAGCGGCTCATCTAAGAAAACATGATACTCTTCCAGTATGTCTTCCCTTGCTACCCACAGCAAACGGCGTCTGAGCGAGCGTCCCTGGCAGAGAGGGCCACCAATTCAAGCAGTAATGTGGCCTCAACAGCGAATTTAAGCGGATCAGCAACAACGTCTCCGGGTACCAGCCACATAGGTGATGTAGGTGGAAGTATTGTTTCATTGGCCGCCGGTGCCTTCTTTGCCGTTAGTGTGGTAGTGGCCATCTACTACTTTTTTGACGTGTACCGTAAGCGCACGACAGAGGAAAGGAGGATTCTAGCTCACGAAGGTGGTGGTCGTGGTGCTGGAGGCCCGCCTATGATTCATATCATTGAGGGCATTCCGATGCACTACTCCGCAGCATCAGCGGCGCAACATGAATCGACTGAGGAGGTGGCGTCGCTGCGGCGACTGGCACAAGCCTCCCTAGCTGACATTCCTCAAAGTTCTTTGGTGTCCGTCGCGGATCACGTGCGCTCGAGAGGACAGGACAGGACGATCCGCGTGCACAACTTGGACGCCGATCTGCGCATCTCAAATCCGTTTTCGCTGCCATCAAGCTCCGTGGAGGCGCAGCCATGCGTGGGCCATGTCGTGGAAACAGACGAGGGGGAGCAGCGGCTCTTAGGCGGAGAGGAGACGTGGAAGCGGCTTGACTACGGGTCGGCGATGTACTACAGCAGCCCCGTCGATGAGTCACCGCACACGAATGGTAGCGAAGGGGACGAGGGCGACGACGACGTCGCCTTTTACGATCACTCGGAGAATCTGCCATCAGACAAGTAGTGGCGGCAGTGGTCTCGCGGTGGCTGCAGCGTGAGCGGCCGTGCCAGAGAACGCGTGCAGAGCAGACTGTTTTGTGTGTGTGTGTGTGTGTGTGTGTGTTTGTGTGCTGTTTTGTTTTGTTTTTGTACGGTGGCACACACGCACACACATACACACACACCTCCCACTATCTCCCTCTCTGCCGCGTTAGGCGGCCTTCCTTATTTCACATGTCTTTGTTCTTCTGCGCGTGTCTGCACCCTTTTCTTCGCCCATGCATGCGCATCGGCGCAGTGCTTGTCTGTGTACGTTGTTCGGGTGTGTCATCTATGCGCGTGCGAGCGGGATGGTGTATGTATCGGTGCCCGTGGCGAATGCCGGATACCGTTCGGGATCCGCCCTCTTCCCCCCCCCCCGCACACACACACTCACTTTCCTCGGCTCTATCTTCTGACCTTTCTGTGCATTCTGCCGTGCACAATGCACTCTCGGATGCTGCCCCTCCCCACCTTCACCGTCTTTCATCCCCCTTCCCCTCCCCTCCCCTCGCAACGGACGCATCCTTTCTTGCCGCCATGCCGCCAGCGCCTTTGCTCTACATCTTCCTTGCCGCCATCTTTTGTTTTTCCCCCTCCCCCCGCTAACGCTCTTCGTCTGTGTCTTTTCAACCCCATCCCCGCATGTTTCGTGCTCGTTCTGTCGTTTTACTGGTAGGCGCTCACCCACTCTGCCTCCCTGCCCCACCCCTCTTCCTGAAAATGCGCCTGCAAGCCCGCCCGCCCAATCCCGCGTACGTTGAAGTCGTACGCATGTGCTCCACAGCCCTCCTGTCGACTACCTCTTGGTGATGCACACCGTCCGAAGCTCTCCCCTTACTCCGCATTCAGATCAGGGGGTAGGGACCGCTGGAAGTTGAGCCCCCTCTGTTTTCTCTGCTCCCACAACCGCCTTCTCTGTCTTCTATCGAGATTTCTCACGTGCTGTTGTGCATGCGTACGTCCCAAGGTCTTGCCCTCTTTACCCCTCCCCCCTGCCCCTAGGCTCATTGTCTTTTATGGCGCCGCTGCCTCACAGTTTGCTTCTCGCTCTCTGCGTGTGCGCATGAATGTCTGTCGGTCTGCGTACTCTGCTACTTTAGCCGCTACTCACATCGCGGCTTGCTCTCTGTCTGCGTATGTGTGCTGCCGTTGTACGACTGTTTTACATTATTAGAGTATATGCATGCTCAATACACCTCTCAAAGCCTCGGCGGCCCCCCTTTCTCTCTCTCCCCGCCCTCTTATATGGTGTACGCGCTAGACCTATACAAGAGCCGCGTCATCAGCTGCATTCGCCGTCCACCCTCCTCTCGCATCCCCTGATCATTTCTTTGCTGTTTCCACTTTACTTCTCACCTGTGATTCGTGTGTTGTTCCGCTTTCTTCTATTGCTTGACCTGCGCGGCCTTCAGAAGGGCGGCGAGGTCGATTTGTTCTTGTCTCTCCCTTGCACACGCACGTGTGTGTGTGTGTGTGTGTGTGTGTGTCTGTGTGTGTGTGTGTGTCTGTGTGCCCGCATCACATGAAGGATAGTTTTGAGGCACCAGTCAATGTAAGCACAACACTTCCGCTTCGAAAGTCGTTCATGTGAGAAGCTACCCCCAACCCCGCTGCCACTCCCGCTCTCCTGTTTGTGCGTAAATAACCTAGTACGCACAAGCATCGACACGGTGCCCGAAACACCACCCAAGTGCAGGTTTGCCTGACACGTGCCAGCCGTGATTGAGCTGCGCACAACGTGTCTGGGGTGCCTGCCGGCGGTATGCATGTGTATCCGTCGAGTCGAGTTCTACCTAGTTACTCCCCCGTCCCCCCCCCCCACATACACACCATCCTTGCCCCCGCGCCCTTCTCTCTGGCCGTTCCCTTTTGTTCCAACGCGAAACCCCTCACCTGCAACGACACGCGCTCCTTCTCCCTCATGCACGGCGAAGGAGCACTGCTGCAGCTGCGCGCGTGCACCTGCATAAGGCTTCCTGCACCCCTTTCTGTGAGCCAGCACGTTGTCTTTGTTCCCCTCCTGCTTTCTCGCCTGTGCCACCGACGTCTTCTGCATCGCTCTGCCGAATCAGCGTACACTTCTCCCCCCCCCCCTCTCCTCCACCGACCCGCTCTGCAGTAGCGTCTTCTCAGGAGAGCGCGTTGCGCACCGCTCCTCTATCGGGAGACCACACAGCACGATCACACCTCACCTCTGCGACCTTCGTCACGGCAGTCCAGCTTTTTATTTCCCAACCCTTTGGCCCCCGTATGTGCTACACGTCTCGCTCTGCTACAGTCGTACCACGACCGCCCTCATCGGCATCGGCCACGGCCACGAAAACAGCACCGACGACAAGTAGCCTCCAGCTCCACTCCGCCGGATATCAGATGCGGATTTCTCGGTGTAGCTCTTGACTCTCTCCTTCTCCTAACTACGATCAGGGTCTTCTGGTCTTGCCGCATTCGCCGCCAGCCCCAGAACAGTCAGGAAAAAGAGGGAGAGCCACAAAGGGTGCGTGGTGGCGGCGATGATGGCCCGTGAGCCATAGGTGTTCGCACTCGGGACGACGTTCCAGCGCATTGCCCTTACGCGTCATCTGGCACAGGCAGCGGCGTTACTCGTGCCTCATAGCACGGAACCCCTCACCACGCTTGTTGGCAGGTCGAGGGTGCAGGGCAGACACCGTTTTCGGGCGCGGGATCTTCATCCATGCTTTGCTGAGGCCGCTGTAAGCATTTTTGCCTTTGCGAGCCCGCCCCCTGAAGGCCGGCTGCGGATTGATATTGCTGCTCATGGTGGCGCTGATGAGGATGAGGCACAAGAGCAACGTCAGGGGAAGGTGGAGGCGCACAGGACACGGAAAGCAAAGTGGCTTCTGGGCGCAGCGCTGCGACATACTAGAGTGTTCCCCCTGATGAGCTGCACGTCAAGGAAGGCAACTATAACGATCCCGGAACCCAGTCTCTCGCAGCTGTTCTGCGTAAGTGTGGATAGCCGTGCTGCATGATGCGAACCGTCAGAAGGACGGCGACATCGCGCCAGCGAACATCACGCAACGGCCGCCTCAGCGACATCACCGCTACAGCTTGGTTTTCTCTGTTTGTGCACGATCCGTCTTCCACAGCGTCCCCACCATCTTTGGTAACGTGCGCCCATCCTCCTCCCCCCCCCCTTCCTTTCTCTTGCAATCCTCCCTCGCATTGATGGCACTGCACAGATGTCGCTCCCCTGCTCTGCACATGGACTTCTTGTGCATGCTGGCTGTTGTGTAAAGGGGGAATCCGTGGCTCACCTGTTGATGCACCCCACAAGGACCAGCGTAGGCAGGAGACGAACACGAAAACCAGCAATGTGATCCTCCTCACCCCAAAGCCATATACGCACATCAGTAACTCGTTGTGCGAGCGGGTCAAGCGCATGAAAGAAACAGGCACTCGCATCCGTGAAACAGTCGCGCATGGAGTATCTGCCACCCCAAAGATACATCGCTGCTGTGCATCGTAGAAAGTGAAAGCAACGACTTGGGTGCCCGAAACAGACGACGCGCCTGCTCCAGTGAAATCTCTGCTGGCATGCCCTCCCGCACACACACACACACACCGAACTGCTCTTCGATGCTTGTTTCTCCTGTCTTCTCTAGCATGCCCTGTCTGCTCATCTGCCTCTACCCCCTCCTCTCGCTCTTCCTCCTCATTCTTTGCTGTTCGCCAGAGTCCCTACTGCAGAAATTGAGCAGGTGCGTTGGCACCTGGCCCATCCTCCTTCCAGCCCCCCCTCCTCCCCTTTTTCTTCCATGCTAGTGCGCAGCAACAAACCAGTGGCGTGCCCTTCAGCTGCTTAGCATTGTGTGTGAGTGTCCTTTATTTTAGCGGTAACTTCGGCTGCGGCCTCACCCTCTGCGCAGCTCCGCATCTCCCCCATCTCTTGTTGCTCCTCTCTCTATCGCGGTGTAGCTCTGCGGCGGCCCACTGCCCACCCAGACACACCGCTCGGAGAGGAGCACAGCAGCAACTGCGATGCAAGAGTACTTCCTTTTCTTACTGTTCGGCGTGACCGTCCTGCTCTTGTGCATCTCGTGCTGCATTGGGTGCAAGGTGCGGCAACGTCAACGCTTGCAGGAGGGGGCCCTCGACGGACGCTACAATCTCTTTGAAGAAGGCGGCGCCAACAACGCTGGAGGCGCCGCTGATGCTCCTGGGCAGCCGTCCCGCCCGGTGCCGGGGCTCTACCAGGAGATTTACTACCAGCAGCAGTACCCGCAAGGTTTTGGTGGCTATAACGGAGGCGCCTTTCGAGCCGGAGCGGCTAACGTGAACTATGCCGGGGGTTTCCCGCATGGCGACACGCAACAAGCCGTGCCCGCCACAGTGCTGTTCGCTGCCCCGCCAGGGGCACAAATTGGTGACGTGAGCCACCCGCAGCGCTTCCCTGAAGCACTAGTGGCGGACGCCAACGGTGCCAGCAACGGTACCGCTGATGGCGCGGCGGCGGCGAATAATCGAGCTGCAAGCCGCCCCGAGGCGGAGTCGCCGTACGGCGAGGCGGACTACGTGTCTCGTGCCGCTGCTACGCCTCTTCAGCAGATGTCTCCCAATCTCACCCCTCCCCCGCCGCAGTATACGACGCCGCTGCACTGGCAGGCTCGACCAGAACCGACAGACAGCAGCCAGGGCCGCAGCAGCATGTTCGACAAAGGAAAGGACTCGAACTGAGGGTACACCTCTGCTCGGCAGTGTGCATGCACGTGAGGCGACGTTGGCCCATGTGTTGGTGTTGCAGTGCTGCTCTTTTCGAGCTGCAGCTTCGATTACTCTCATTATGTGACTATCCCACACCCGCAGAACTGTGTCTGCTCCCCCTTTCAGCGAGCGTGTCTTTCTGGTGGCTCTCGCTGCACCTCTCCGCACGCACGCTATGTTTCTTCTTGTTGTTAGACCTGTGCAGAATCGCACACATGAATGAGTACCCGTGTCAGTGTCCGAAGACCCTTGGGTAGGAGGGGGGACGGAGCATACGAAGTAGAACGCCCGAGAGCCGTAGGGTGCACGCATGTGTTTCTGTTGTTGTTGCTTTTCTTTTATCTGTGTATGTATGTGTGTTTGCGGTGGTTGGGGGGAGGGGGTGGAGGAGGGCGTGAGGGCGTGAGGACGTGTGGAATCTGTGCCGCAGCGGCCTCCGCTGCCGCCAGCGCATGCGGGCCTCCTTCTCTCTTTTCTCTTCTCTCTCCTTGAACGGTTTGGTCTGACTCCTACGTGTGGATCGCATACGCGTATGTGTGGGACTTGCTCTTGATGGACGCTGTGCGGTACACGCCTACCCCACAACGCTCTCACCCCACCCCCACTGTTTGGTTGGCTGGCTGGTTCCCCTTTGTTTTCTCTCTAACGCTCCTCCTCCTCCAGCCAGCAGAACGTCGCTTAGTGCCGTTGGTGTTTTCGTTGTCGTTGTCTATTTTCGATTCCAGCAAACTATGATGCTTCTGCTTATTACTAATATATATGATATAATCTTGATTAGTTCCTGCGGTCTGCGTGAGTGTGTGAGTGGGTGTCTGTCAACTGGTGTGCTTCGCATTAAGAAGCACTTACCTTGTTATTATTCTCTCTCATCCGCACGTCTTGCCGTTCATGCGTCGATGCACGCCTCCGCATCCTGTTGTGTGTCAGCTCCATCGGCTCTCCCTTCACTTGTTTCGTGTCATACCCCTGTCTTGGTTTGCGGAAGCGAGCTTGGAAATTCAACAGCAAAAGAACGCAGAAGAGCTGGCGTACGTGAGCCCGTCATACTTCGCCGACGTGATGGCCCGCACGCGTCGGTGAACGGCTTCTCCGCCCGTTGTGACGCTCACGTGACCGCTCGCGGATGCGCATCTCTCCGGCGACGCCTTCCGAAGCATGTAACGAACAACGGCAAGGTGGTGTCGTGTTCTAAGCTGAAAGCCGGCCTCACTCGAGATGCAAGTGCATCGGGAGCGTGCACACGCTTCGCACACATGTGCGCCTCAGCTGAGGTGCAGTACCGCCGCAGCACGGCCACCACCACCCGCGAGCTCGAACGCACATCATCCTCATCGTCTCTCTTCCATTTGTCTGCCGGTCTTGTTACGCACTGCACACGTCCCGTTATTTTCCTTGCATGCTTAGTGTTGACGCTGCGCCCTTCCCCATCCCTCCTCCTTTGCTTGCTCGCTTTTTTTTTGCGTGTTGCCGTTATTGCCGTCGAGGGCGAACGGAGCGCGCCACACAGGGTGCGTCACTGCGAGTGTGCCGCCACCACGCACGCGCCACCAAGCACAAGGACCAACACTCGCGCGCTTTATCAGCACCCCTCCCTTCCCCTCCCTTCCCCTCCCTCTCACTCGTGTAGCATACCGATCGTTCCTTGGCTTTTTGTTGCGTCCTCAAATCGCGTCGTCCTTCTCGTTCGTTCCCCACCGTACGCTGACGATCACGCACGCGCCACCGCCCCCTGTGCCTTTCTTCGCGGAGCCTTCGTCATCCCTTTCCGTTCCGTTCCGTTAACTCGCAGATGACAAAAAGTGGCGTGGTGAAGTTGTCTCCTTGCAGGTGCTCTATCCGGGAATTTGGACACCGTTAACGCTCATTCGTCATTCTCCATGTAGACTCCTGCGCTGTCTCTCTGTCTCTCTCTCTCTCCTGCACGTAATGTTGAACTTAAGAGTCGCCTACATTGTGTGGGTAGCCGCCTGCTTCACGGTGTTGTTTATCTTGGTCACGTTTTCTATTATACGCATGTGCAAGCCCGGCTTCTTCGGACCGGGCTTGCCGCGGGAAGAGGATGAGATATCGGTCATACCTGCCACAATACTCGTGAACCGCGTGAACGACGACGATTCCAGCACCCTCACAAGTAGCGACACCGAAGCGCACCTCTATAGCGTTGTGTCTGCTCAGGGAGAGCGGTGTCCAGAGCAGCTCGCCACTCATGTGCATAGCAGGGTGGACCCACCGTACTATAACTACGAAAACTCCGATACGGTCGATAGACCGGTGACGCACTCACCGATCACGCCCAGAGAGGAACATAGCGCTCAACGCGGCAGACGCGATACGCTACTCGCGGTTCACTCCACTAGGCTCCCCTATGGCGGGCAACAACACAACAGTAATCGAAGAAGTCGACGAAGCGCCAGCACGCGCGCAAACGGAAGCGAGAGAAGCCTCGGGTCGCACAACTCCAGCCACAGCAGCGAACTTAACTTCCCCCACGGCAGCATCGAAAGCAACACCGATGGCAGCGCAATGCCGGCTCCTCCTCGCATCGATGGAATGAGTACGTCGCGGAGCCGCAATCGCAGTAGTGGACGCCGTCGCTCGTACCCTATGGCGGCTAACGTCAGGCCGATCGGTTTCATCAATGCGAACCCGCTAGCGCCCATGCGCCTCGTGCGTGACAATATTAGTGGTGAGGCACGCCTTGCGTCTGCAGCGCCGTGGCGTCACGCGCATGCTGAAAGCCGCTCCTCCTCGAGGGATCGGCGAGGTCCTGCAGAAGGCACTAGAGTTAGCGCTCGCAGTCGACCTTGGCAACGGCGTAGGCACAATAACGGGTCTAGAGAGCCGAGAACGCACAACGACGACGCGCTGATCGTGGTGGACGGATACTGCTGTGACGAGTACGGTAACATGATTCGGGTTGAAGAAATGGATAACATCTATGGCAGAGCGCACTATATCGCCCGTTCAACGGAGGCAGCCGCCGTTGTGGAGCCGCGCTCGAACACAAGTATTCAGGAAGGCGGTGCCGGCCTCTCCGTCTTTACGGAAGCTGAGCCTGGCTATGCATGCTGTGATTGTAAGTAGTAGTCGGCAAGGGCTGCAGTGACTGGCTGTTCGGGGTCTCCGTGTGTGTATGTTGTCGCGTCTGCGTTGTATGCTGATGTGTTCTCCTCATGTGCAGCTCCGTGGCTTGCTTGGTTTGTTTGTTTGTTTTCCTGATCCGTTTTCCGCATTCGCTAGGCGTGTAGAAGGAGGAGTGATTGGGTTGCGGCTTACGAGGACATCCTGCGTTCGCAGTGCTACAGGCGCCTTGCATCCCCCTTCTCTTCTCCGTTCCCCCGCCCTACCTCCCTCCCCTGACTTGGAGCAACCATTCTGCTATTGCAGTTGCTTTCTGTAAATTGACTTACGTCACTTCTTGTCGCCTGCACTCCTCGGGAATAGAGATGTTTGCCTTTCGTGTGGTTCCCCGCGCGTGCCTCTTTCGCGTGTCGGTGCCTCCATTCTCGCGTCCAGCTGCCGCACGCCTCCTCATGCGTTGTGCCCGCCGGCGTGTGTGAGTCAACACTATATGCATCCATGAGTCGTGACTCTTTGAATCTATGCGTTTATGAGCTGCCACTCGGGGGTTATCCAAGGTATGACTGCCGTTGATTGGGTCTCAATAAGTCTGATGAGTGTGTGTGTGTGTGTGTGTGTCTGTAATGCTTCTGGCCGCAAACCGCAAACTCCTTTGTTTGTTTCTCTCTCTCTCTCTCCCCATGTCTCTTTCAACGATCGCATGCTGAGCAATACACCATATTTCGGGTGCATGTAGCCCCCGCCCCGGCCCAGTGCTGCTCTTTCGAAAATGTGGTCTTCCCTTTTCTTTCTTTTCCGGACATCGCGCGTGCCCTCGCCCTCGTCGTCGTCGCCGTCTCCCCTCCCCCCCCCCTCACGACACCTTCCCAGGCGGGCACTCCTCTGTTTCTTTTAGTTCTCTTGCTGTTGTTGTTGTTTTTCTTTCTCCTCCTTCATCGATTTACATTGTTCTTTCCCCTCTCCGCTTCCTCATACCTCCTGCACCTCTACGCCTTGGCTTTTGTTTTTCTGCACCTCATTTGCAGCTACTCGACTGCCGGCAACGGTCAGTGGCGGCATCCAGAAACTCAATCGTCAGTCCCAGCACACTCATGACATCCGCTTAACCCTCTTCAGCTTTGTGAGGGCGAAGAAGCGAGCATGAGTAGCACATGGGGCCAGCACCCCTTCCACACACACACACACTGCTTTCCTGTGTTCTATGTCAGCAACGTAGTGCAGGAAAGAGGAGGGGGACAGGGGTGCTTTGCGCCTACTACGGAGCCAGCTCTAATGCCAGCATCTCACGCAGCACGCCGCGTGTGCCCAGCACACCCCCCTCGCACGTTTCCATACCTCTCCTTCTTGCGTTGCTCCCTTCTCCCTCAAACACGCACAACTCCTCTTCATGAACTCGCAGCACCGATCTGCATACGTTTGGCAGGTCATCCTACACTGCATCATTGAACGGTGCGGACCATTTCAGCGGCCAGGTATGCGTAGTGAGCTTTCTGCGCTACCTGTGACCTCGCCTCTCTTTCGGTGCATGCGAGTGATCCCTGCACACATAGGCGAGACGAGTATGTCCTTCGTCTGTGTCTACCTCCAGCGTACGCGTGAGCGCCGCATCAGTCATGCAGGTTTGTCCCACAAAGACACCCCTCGCCTCCCCTCCCTGGCCTCGGCGCTCTCCTCGCCACTCACGCTGCCGACATGCAGCGTCGGCTGTGACGTTTTATGCGGCCGAACAAGGGAAACACACATCTCTTCCTCCAGCACGCCTTCCCACGGGAGAAACGCGGAGCGTCGTGCCGTGCACACCACCATCGCTGAAGCACATGCAGCGTGCTCCTTTGTTGGAAATTACACTACGCGCTCCCTATTCTGAACACGATGTGCTTCACCGGCACGCACCGTCAGAGCCCATTGTTGTGACCGTCTTCTCCTACTCCCCCCACCCCTTCCCCTCGTCATCGCAACGAACTACGCGACTCGTGCGCTTGCGACAGTCTTTGGTGCCGCGCGAAGCATCCTTCTGTCCATTTTCGACTCTCTCGACAGATACACAGCAATGATCGTCGTCGCGCCGAGGAGCTTGGAGCCTACAACCGCGAGCGCCGCACGCGCGAATCTGGGACACTTCAGTTGTGCGGGGTGTCTGTTAGTGCGCTCGTGAATCCAACAACCCCACGTCCTCCCCCCCCCATACACACACGCTGGCGAACTGCAGCAGCAACAGCATACAGCCGCTAACTCGCTGGGGCGAGGTCACGCACTCGTGCTCACGCCCGCACAACAACCTGTGGGCACAGCAGAGGGAGTAACTGTTGCAGAAAAAGGTGGAGGCCAACGGCTCGCAGCCCTTTATGGCGTACAAGAGGAGCGTGAGGTTCGCTGGAGTAGCAGTGGCGGACACCTGTCAGACAGTGATTGCTGCACAAGCTCAAGAGTGAGTGCGCAGCTATTAGACAACGCAGTCGTAGGTTCACCGCTTCTCTCTGTGACGGTACGAAGAGTATGCGGCAGTGTCAGAGTGATCCTTGTCACGCCGCCCATATCATACCCTTTCCCCTCGGTGGTGCGTTCCAAGCCGACGTAGAGTCCTTCTCTCCCTGCCGCTTGGCGCTCCAACAAAGGTGTCACGTCGATATCGTTGGTCTTTCCAGAATCGGAGATCGGCGGAGATGTTGCCGCCCGGTTGGCGCGAACTCGGCAAGGGTAGTGAGGGCCGGCAACCTCTGCTCCGCTGCGGAGCGTCGCCTCTTCTTTCCTGTTGTTGTCGGCACTGCAAGATGTGACGGGGATGGTCTTTGTGCGCCTCTTCGCCTTGCTTGATTTTTTTTCTCTGTGTGTGGCCTCGCCACCCCTCGACTCCCGCTGTGGCCGCCGCCCCTGAACAGTCTTGTATGGAAGGGGCGAACGTGCCTGCTGGTGCACTTACATCCTCTCTCTCTCTCTATATATATATCGGTGTGTGTGTGTGTGTGTGTGTGTCTGTGCACGGTTCCCGGTGCACGTATGCGAAGATGACCGGAGGTTCTATTCCACAATCCGCGAGCCGATGCACACAGCCTTTTTCATCTCCGTGCACCTCCTTCTCTACCCTGTGTTTGCCTCTCTTCCCGCCCCCCCCCAGCGTGTCAATTTAGTACTTTGCGTCTCCGCCTCTCCTCCTCCGCGACTCCCTGTCCCTGCAGGCACGGCACGCTCCAGCGGTGAATCGAGTCTGTCGTCCAATCAAATGGAAACGGAATCTGCATGTCCTCCTTCCCCTTGGCGCTCATGCACAGACTCCATGGTAGTCCCTCAGAGAGATTGGGGAACCCTTGCCCGCAGCTACTTTTTTTTGCGTGAAGGACCCTGCTATGTGAGCTTGTGTGTGTGCCTCTCTCTACAGTGTTGTTGTTGTTCCTCTTCACGCCTCCTTTCTTCCCTTTCTCTCCGTCATGACATGCATGTCTCTATCACAGCCTCCGTCTCGAGTAGGAGAAATCAGCAGAGGGCTCACAGCAAGTGGCTCATGCAAGGAGAAGTGTTGCTCGCACAGCTGCAGAAGCGGCACGGAACAGGCCTGTTGTGTTCGCTCCCTGAAAGTCGTAGCTGAGACGCAGCCGCGCCGCCCATAGCTTCTCCATATTTTGTTTTTGTTGCTGTTTTTTTTTTCATATATATCACGCCCCTCTCGTCATTGGCGGCTTACTCGCTGTCACGCCTCTTCCACATTCCCCCCCCCCGCGCTGCAATGAGCTGCTGCAATGTTGAATCACATATTTATTTTCACGTTCTTCTTTTTCTGCGCCTCCATTTTATTTGCGATCTTTCTCTGCACCATCTCCAGCTGCATACTGCGAAGGAGCCAGGAGGGGCATGACGGAGAAGGCCGTGAAGTGACAGAAGCGGTGGGGTCAGGCAACATGCTCGGTTATAGCTACGGCAACCCCCGAGCGGGATACGAGACACAATACCCGAACGGCTACCACGGTGTGTACCAGCAGCACCATGGACGCCTTTATGGTCACGAGCGGCCGTTGATGGCAGTCGTGGTAGGTCGGCGGCCGTGCGTTGGAATGGTGGCATCGAGCGATCAGGGTAGTGCCACATCAACCGATCGAGAGTCAGTCGAGTACGGTGAAGCCGTCTATCTACCACGACCCGATAACGATCTCACCAAAAAGCTTTCGACCGCAAAAATGTGTGAGGGACGATCGTGATGTGTGCAAGTAGTGCAGCCACCTTGATTGGGCACCTCGCTTCTCAGCCTGTCTTTCGCCTTCTCTCTCGATTCCCGTGCACCTGGGAGAGCGTGTCCCTCTCTCTCTCTGTGTGCGCGTGTCTGTGCAATTGTGATATCTGGTGCTCTGCTGCTGGATATCTGCTTCTGGAGTTCGTGGACTGCTGCTGGTGATGGTTTTGGTGTTGATAATCTCTATTATTTTCGTTGGGTGTTGTTCGCCTCCTGTTAGATTAGGCCTTTGTGCCTTGCATGTCGAGTTTGCGCTAGCTGCCATGCACCTCTCCACTGCTTATTTGTTTCTCCTCTGCACCTGTTCTGCTGCTCTTGATCATCTTCCAACTCATGCACACGCGCACACGCGCTCCTCCTCACAGCAGTCGTTATAAACAGCAGCAACTCCTTGTCTGGCTAAGTCAGAGTACAGCAATGGCTCACCCCCTCCTCCTCCTTCTCCTCCCACATATCGTAAAAGCAAGCCGAGCGAGCGTACAAACATCATGGTGCGTGCCACAGCCGTGGTCACGCGCCGTCATGAGTGTCTCTGCCGGGTGCCAGTGGAGTGTGGCTTTGCCGCAGCGCGACGCTGTCTGCCTCTTTTATGCGTCAGTGGGCCCTACGCTGGCCGGTTCTCTAGTGGTGTTCGCTCACGCAAGTGTCGGTCACGGCGGCTCTACTAGCCCGTACTCCCTCCCCACGTGAGAGATGGAAACGATGCACCGCCACTGCTACGCCTGCGCCGCTGCTCACCTCTGCCTTTCCTTTATTCATACACATATATATATGAGGGGTGAATTTGCACTTACTTTCACGTCTCTCGTGTAGAGGAGGGTGCGCGTGAGACGGAATGGTGTCTCCTCCCATCTTCTCGGGGTTTCATGCTCCTAAACATGATTTTTTTGGGGGAGGGCTTGCGCGTCTGCTGGTAATGTGCGTATCGGATGTGACTGCGATGCCGCAGACATCTCCCAAGCCTGTTTGGGGTTGCCTTTCGTTGTTGAGGGTGAGGGCCTCTGCCTGTCTGTGTGTGTGTATTCGTGCGTTTGCCTAGCACGGTGGGATAGTGCGAGCAGAAGAGAAATCGAAAACCAGCATCCGCACAGTCTACGCATGGCTAGTAGTCACCAAAGGAGGGAATCGCCTGTGCAGCGTCTTCTCTTGGAGAGCGCCGCAAAGCTGTCCGAGAAGGTGGCGTGTCCCTCAACAGCCTCACGACACAGCGCTGTTGCTGAGCATATGGTAGACGGGATACCGCTGCCTGATTCCTCCCATGACCCTTTATCCTCCACCGTAAGGCCACAGCTCAGCACCGGCACCACTCCGCTTGCTACGAGTCCGGTACAGAAAGTATAGGCCGTTAAACTTCTCCATGCGATCACATCAGGTACTTAAGCAACAGACGAAGAACAAAAAAACAAAAGGGATAGCAATGTGTTCATGGTGTCGCATCAGACCTCGCACGTGCTCGGCATTTCTTTTTTGTCTTGCCCGTCTACCCTCTCTCTCTCTCCCTCTCTCTTTCTCCACGTCATCCTCCCACCTTGCGACGCTTCATACGTACGAAGGGTTTCACGCACACGCACTCGAATCCGCACAACCAAAGGCTCGCCACGGTGCCTCACCGGGCTCGTTTCTTCCTGCTGTCCTTGCCTACCTTTACTGCTTTGCTTTCGAGCAGCCTCGCCCTCTCCGCTGTTTGTGCCCACCCTCCCCGCCCTCCACCAACGCAACCCCTGGTCGCACGCCAATTCGAGACCTTGTCCTCCTCCTCGCAGCACCTCCCCACCCAAGACAGAGTCCTGTCATTCACCAGCACTGCGCATTATCCCGTCGCCTCCACAGTGCAGTCACGCGAGCACCCTTATCGTCGATAGGGCATACAAAATGGCAACAGACAGCGATACCCTGATCATCATCTTCCTGTGGCTTGTGTACGTCTGCCTGCATGCCTGCTTCGACTACTGCGAACGTCGCTCGCTGCTCCGGGCCGAGGAGTTGGAGGCCCGAGAGCGTGCGCAGGCAGCCGCCGCACGCTCCGGTAGCCAACCGAGAAGCTCTCGGCGCAGAACACGCACCTCCGGGGACGCTACGGCTCCCATAGCCGTCATCGTTCTTGGAGCCGACGGGGACCTGAATACGAACCTCAACGAGCCGTGTGAGGGTGCCGTTGTACCGGGCGCAAGCGGGTACATGCCTGTGCTGCCAGAGCAAGTCCACTACGGCGAGTCAACGTATATGAATCGCCAGGAGGACCTTAGTGCCGCTGCTCTCGAAAAAGCACTGGAGGAGTTGTCGCCAGCAGCGGAAGTGGATGCAGGAAAAGAAGATCCAGCTCTCAGATGAACGCTGCTAGTCCGCCTCCGTGTTGTCTCCGGCCAGTGTGCCCGTTATGTTCGGTCTTCCTCGTATCATCTCGCTGCTGCGTTGTCTAGGCCGTCGCAGGATCCCACATTTTATTATGCTCGCCTCTCTTCCTCCCCGGGCACGGCATACGGCCGGCGGAGGAGCACGTACTAGCCGATGCGCCTCTTATTCTGTTGCTATGTTTCTCTCACTCACACGAGCGTGAAACCCCTTCACCTCTGCATCTTGGTCAGGCGGTGCGGACAGCGGTCGCATCGAAATAATGCGTCGTGCCTGGCCTCCTCGTGTCTCCGCGGACCCGCTCTCTGCCTGTGTGTGTGTCTGTGTGTGTGTCTTTCTGTCGGCACTCGGCCGCTTGGCTATTCTGCTGTGTGCCTGGGCACTGCTATGGAGCCACTCCACCCCAACCCTCACCCCCTCCGCTCCCATGCTCTCATTATCTCTCTTGGCACCTCGCCCCACTGATGGTGGGGGCCCATACCTCTCAGTGCGTGGTGCATCAGCGTCCAATACACTCCCCCCCACACACACACACACAAACACACACCTCTCTGTGGGGAAGCCAAGCATCCCTCTTATTACTGCCAATACCGAGCCACTTCTGGTCGTGGCATGGCCAGGTGCCTACGATGTAGAGGGGTCAGCACAATGTATCGCTACTGATGCGGGCGTTCAGGTTGTGGTTAGCGTCTTGTTGGAGCAAGCTGCGGCAGTGAGCACATCCTCACGATGCACATGAGGGGCAGAGCTCGAGGCAGGGGACACGCTCAGGGTGGCTGAGTCGGCGCATGTCTGCACTGGCATCTCTACGGCTGTTTCGCGCCCCACGGTCGGGCCTGTGACCGGCCGGGGCTGCAGACGGGGGCTCGGCTCATCGTCGACGGCAGAACAGGCACGCGGATGAAAGAAAGCGGTTTGACTCTCCGCAGCTCGCACGCGATGCACGCACGAGGTGCTGGCGTGCGGAATCGCACACGGCCGACGTTTCGGGCCCTTTCGCGGCCCAAGGAACGTTGCGTCTCGTGCGTTTTACCAGATTCGTCAAGGCTCCGCCCCCTCATATCTCCCACACCTCGCGCAGCAGCCAACCATCGCATCGCGCAGCCTTGGCCCTCGTTTTGTGCTCCCAGGCGCGTCTGCCTGTAAATCCGGCGCGGCGGCCATGCCGAACGTGCGCGCGCTGCTGGACACGAGCATGTTCACGTGCGGGCAGTACCGCCCCGCCGGCAGCGAGCAGACACTGCAGGTGGCGCTTGGCCGCGACGTGCAGCGCGATCTGGGCCGCGTGCCACAGCGCATCGGCGTGCGCGTGGCCATGACGGAGGAGACGGCGACGCTGCTGTGCGCGGACAACGATAGCGGCGGCAGGGGCTTCTTCAGCGGATCACGAAATGCTCTGCAAGGGGTGTGCGGACATTCTCGGTGTGGGCGCAGTTCGCGGGGATGGTTCCCACGCTGGACGCGTTGATCGCGGAAACCCAAGCGCTGAAGTGCAGAGGCTATGTGATGAGCAGCGTGTCAGTCTGCCACGCATGCCCTTCGATGTCTGCCTACTAGGCCAGGAGGGGTGCTGCCCTGGCGCCAATGGACACGGTGCATTCATCAGTCGCACCGATCACCGTTGAGTCGTAGGCTCCAGCCAAGGTGGCGGCCTTGGACTCTGTTAGCACCTCGCAAGTCCCTTTGGCAACCAATCGCCAGAGAGCGCGCGGCACCATCAAAATCCAAATCTTGGCTCCGCTGGTGCGATCTCATCTGCGAACTATACCGTCTGTACCGCACTATTTGCCCGGTCATCGAAACGATCACGCTAGACGTGGTCATTCGCAATCTTGTCAAGCGGATGCAGAGGCTACGATACCCGAGCATGCTCCCGCTGCCGCCTTTTTTCGTGGTTGTCGAACCTCTGGCAGGCGAGGTTTGGTGCTCATTTCGGCGCTCAGGCTCCTAGCCGAGCGCCACGGCAGAGCAGCGACTCACAACGGAGCGGTGAGCTATCATACGTGTGGTGCAATTTGGTGGTGCCGATCGCCCTCCGTTCGTTGTCTCTTCCACAGCGACGGTCTGGCACGTGAGATCCTTCACTTTGGCAACGTTGTGGTGAGTGCCGATGGTCGCTGCCGTCTGGCAGGCCGATCTGCCAACCGGCCACTGGCACGAAAGCTGTTCTAGCTGTCGTGAGCGTGTTACATCAGCCTTCTGAGGACAACAAAGGCATCACCAACTCCGGCGTGTGGAATGTTCTGCTGTGGGCTTATAGCCCTTGAAGCCGTCGTTCCTCAACTATGTTGGAAATGGGCAACTGCGGCTGACGGCCGACCTCTGAGCACTGCCTCAGAGCTGGCGGTGTTAATGAAGGCACGTCGGAGGGATTTTAGCGACGCGGTGGTGCGGAGCCGCGTGGTGGCGGATGCGGATGTGTTGGGTACATCCGAGCTCTTACGTTGCTATAGCGAGTCCACAGCGGCAATGGTGCGTAGCTTGTTTTCGCCTGATCCGCCGCAACGGCCCACGATGCAGTAGGTACGGGAAGTGAGCGCATCGCCGCTGGTGCAAGCGGCGCACCAGTGGACGAGGGATTCCAGCGCCTGACTGAAGGCCAAGGACGCTGTGCAGTACATAAGGAAGGGACGAACGACGGCTGCTGCGCATCTTCCACCTCCTGCCTTTTGGGAGGGGGGAGGGAGGGAAGGGAGGGAGGGGGTGCGTGCAATGCGCCTCGCGATGGGCGGCACGTGCATTTGTTTGATCAAACGCACTGTTTTGCCTTGTGGCCGTCAACGGCGCGAGCGGATAGCGGCACCACCACCACCCGGTCACCCGCTCATCCTGAGCCGCCGCCGTCTTTGTAGGACGTGGGGAGCGAGGCCTGCGGATCCGCCGCAGACGAATGCGCGATGCGCCTCTCCTCTCTTCTCTCGCCGTCAGCCTTTCGTGTCCTTTCCGTTTCCATCTTGTGTGCTCGTCCCACTGTCGTTGGTTCTCTGTGCAACTCTGTAGGCGTGCGCATGTTTGCTCGGCTCGCATGCGCGACGCGTCTGTCCGGGTGGTGGCCGTTAATGAAGGCGTCCTTATGGTCACGCAGCCTTCCGCTATGAAGGACGCATTTGTTTTCCATACTTCTTTTTCGTTGTTGTTGTGGGCCTTGCGTGCGCGCGAGGTGCGCGTATCTTTTTTTTCACCTCATGCCTTCCTCCCCCCCCCCTTGCGCCCAGCCTTCTTCTGCGTGTGCAAGCTCGTGGGGAAGGGGAAAGGAGGGGAAGGTGCCGCCTTGCGTTTTCTTGTCTTCTAGTGTCGTAGTAGCCGCCTCACGCTCGCTATGTGTTGCCCTTTTTGTATCGTTCAATGCACTGACCCCTCCTACTCCACTTGAACTCACCCTCGCTGGTCCTGCCGTCGCCTCCGCGACACGAATCAGTGTCGTCTCCGTCTCCTCTAGCCTTCCGCGTTCACTGGCTTCCCACTCGGGTTCTTGCTCATCACCCTCTTCCACCCCGCCACCCTCACATGCACGACGGCTGCTTGTCATTTTATTTCCTTTTCATTTGCGTGGAACGCTCTGCCTCGCTCATCCTTTTCATCTGTTGGAGGCCCTCTGCTCTCCTTCTGCCCCCTTCTCCTTTTATGCCCTTCTAGCCTCTACGTCTCCCTGTGGAGGGGGAGGGGGGCGTCGATAGCGCTCCTGCCCTCGTGCATTTTTTTGTTGTTTCCTACTTGATTCTGTGCGTTCTTCGCCGCGGCTCTTTATCATGCGGTGTCGCTGTCGAAGATCTGCACGATACCGTCTCTGCCATACGAGCCGTGCTTTTTCCATTACTATTCTTGTCGATTGGTCAGCAGCCCCGTGTGTCTCTGTGAGCGCGCGTGATGTCTGCATGAGGCCCCTCTCTCTCTCTTTGAGGCAAGTCCGCTTCTTCTCTATTTCTCTCGTGGTTTTACTGTGGCCGCGTGTCCTTCTCGTGCTGCAGCTGCTCATGTGGAGGCGATGGTTGATTCGGTGGTGTGCCGGCTACTCTTTCCAGCGTCTTCCTTCGCTTCGATCGATCCGAAAAGCACCCTTTCGACTCAGGCACGACTCGGAAGAAGAGTCGAGATCCTCCGCCGGCCTCCCCGTGTCTCTCGCTGACACGCGCGTGTGCGGAAGTTAGAGGGGGCAGGGCAAGACCATTGGAGGGTGCGGGACTGCAGTGACACTATTTTCTCGCGCCTGTGATTACCCCTTCCCCCCTCCCGGCGTCTCTCATGTTCTTGCGGCCGGCCCTGTCCATACCCTGAGAGTCGTCTCCCGCCAGGGAGGATAGATTTTGAAGTTGCGCGAAGAGCTCTAAGTCTCCTTCCCCTGTGACGAGCTCCCCTTATAGGAGCGACGCTGTACCACCAAAGGTGTTGATGAACGAAGTGTCCTTCGGCGCTCCTCTCCCGTAACCGCGGCAACACACCTCAGGCACTTTTTTGTTGTTGCTGTCGCCTCTCAGCGCGTCAGGCGCGCAGGAAACTGTTACAGCTGCGGGGTTGAGGCTGTTCTAGCAGCTGACGTTCTTGGCGTTGAGGATCCGTGAAGCCCCTTGTCCGTTTTTCATCTACAAGAGAGCGGAAGGCTTTGCCGTGCCACTGCAACTTCTCTGTGTGTGTGTGTGTGTGTGTGTGTGTGTGTACAGCCAATCAGCACAGCACTCTCTCGCCAAGTTACCATTAGAGAACCGCTGCGGCTACCCTGTCGCCGTTCATTATGCAGGCTTACCACCGCCTCACCCCATTCTCCTCCTCCTCCACTGCCGGTTTTCAAGCCCTCCTCCTCTTGTGCTGTTGGTTTCGCAGCGGGGGTGGGGTGTGGAAGGGGGCACTGCTGCTACACTTCACCTGTCTCTTATGTCTCTTCTTGTTTTGTTTTGTTGCTTGTTTTCTCCTGTGGGCATTATCACCGCTGGCCGACGCACGTATAAGCACACACTCCGGCACACTTACGCAAACGGAAAACACACACACATACACACACACACACATATATATATATATATATATACATCCACGAAGGTGCCGCTGGAAGGCCCATGAGCACACGCGCCATAGAGAGAGATACGTCCATTCACGCAGCTTTTTGTTGCTGCTGTTCCCCACCTACACAAACACACACACACGCCCACGCACACGCGATCCTTCGCTAAGCTCCATAACGATACTCTCCCCCCCCCCATCCATCCATCCATCTTCACCTCGCTGCTCCTGTTTCAAGACGACCATTACCCCTCCGCCGCCAGGTGCACATACCACATCCAGCACACTGCCCCCCAAGGCAGGTAAGTGCCACGGGGTGTCGGCAGCTATCCCTACACATGCACCTGCAGAACTCTCGTCTGTCGAGCGGTGCGACGGCGCCGAAGCAGCTTCACCGTGACATGCCTTCACCAGGTCGCCCTGTCAAAAGGATGCGCTGCCGCCTTGCTGTGTTGAAGGGTTACCTCCTGCGCGTCGACGTCTTCTTGTGTATCATCGACCTCCTCGTACTCCTCTGCGTCGCCGTGCCCATCGTCTTCGTGTCGCAGGTCTACCTCACGCGCATGCTGGTCAGCTCGTGGCGCACCGTGCACAACACGCGCGTGTACTACATCACGGAGCGCATCTCCATCAGCACCATAAGCGTGCGCGACATCGCGAACGGCTTCATGGCACTCAACATGCTGGGTGGGAGCAGCTACAGCGACCACGACCTCATGGAGAACCTCTGCTCCTCGCTCGACAACTACGACAAGCTGACGCGCTTCCGCGCACTCTCTTTGGTGTCTCTGGAGACCGAGAGCACCATAAGTTGTATCCATGGCGTTCCCGCCATGGACTCCATGCGCACCCTTACCGGCTACTTCTCGCACGACAGCATTATCAACGGCACCTATCTTATCGATAACGAGACGTACGACCTCGTGCAACCACCGCAGATGGTGACGGAGTGGCCGGAGTCGGCGCGTAACATCTCCGCCGCCACGGCGACAACATACAGCGGCGCGCCCATCCTTGAGCTGCTGCCTGCCTACCTCGATGGCAGCGTCGACAGCGTCGACTCGCGCCACCACTGGATCCTCCCCGCAATCATGCCGCACATTATCTGCTACATCCTGCCGGTCGGCTACCTCGCCCGCGGTCGCACGGATATCAGCAGCGTGCGCTACACCGACTTCACGCAGGTGCTACTCGACGGCTCCCGCATGCTTCTGGACTACGACTTCGTGGAGGCTCCGGGGCTCGCAATGGCAGCCTTCATCAACCAGAGCCTCGCCGACGATGACCCACTTGTGCTCTCCAACAGCTGGGGTCAGCCCTCCGTCAGTAACGACAGCATCTACTCAATTTTCACGACAGTGCCAGTGACCTACCTTAAGGCGAGCAACATCAGTGACCCGCTCATGCGCGCCGCCCTGCAGCATGTCGACCTCGCGGCACTGCAGCACGAGGGCTACAGGCGCTCCGTCGACTTCGAGTACGCCGGCGCCGCCGCTGTCGTCACAGCGTATGCGTACACCACCGCGCAGGGTCTCGTTGTGCCTCTGGTGGTCGCCAGCAGCCACGCCGCCATCACGACACCTTACCTGTTCCTCATGCGCATCTTCGACGGCATCTTAGTCGCCGCTATCCTCTTGCTCACTGGGGCCTCCTTCAGCAGTGCGCGCTGCCTGATCTCGCAGCCGCTGCGGCGGATAACGGCGCTCATGCTGGCGAGTATGAGTGCTGGTCGACGTGCGCTCTTCTACACCACAACTAGCAACACGCTGCTTCAATTGACAGAGGTGCACGCGCTCATCAAGGCACACAATGCCGCGATGCAGCAGCTGCGCGAGATTGACGCCTTCGTGCCTGATGAACTACGTGCCGAGGGCGGGGCACAACGCACCAACAGCAGCGTATCCAATATAACATCCTCCACAGGTATCTCAAACGGCCGCAAAGTCGGGAAATTCGGAAGTCGCTGTCTTGACACGCACCTCTCCACAGCCGTGTTTGTCACCATTCAAGCACCGGCAGCACTCTCCAGCAGCCCAGTAATTCCGCCGCTGTCCTCGTCACTACGTCCCATCCTAGCCGAGCAGGGCGAACAAAAGGCCCTGCGCGGCCAGCGCCTGGTGAGCGTTGTAAAGCACGCAGCCCAGGCAGCGAACACCGCCAACAGCGGCCCCTTCCCCACACCAGCCGCACTGACAGCATTCATCACCGCCGTGCACGAGCTGTGCCACACGCACCACGGCACGCTGCATCGCCTCTGCCCCGACGCGTGCGTGCTGCACTTCAACAGCGCGGTGCGCGCACACCTCCCGCGTGGACCTGGAGACGCTAGCGCGGCGGCGGCACCAGCAGCGGCGCCCCCTGCACCCGCTGTGAGGCATGGTGTCCCCGCTGCACAGTCGGCACCGCAGCCGAGGCCACCGCGTGACACGCGGCAGGAGGAGATGAAGCGCCGCGCTGCGCAGGACGCACGCAACGCCGCTGCCTTCGCACTGGACCTGGTGAGCTGGACGGCCGCGCAGAGCGGCAGCGGTGACGGCGCACAAAAGGACGGCGCGGCGGCCATGCCGGACGTGCGCGCGCTGCTGGACACGAGCATGTTCACGTGCGGGCAGTACCGCCCCGCCGGCAGCGAGCAGACACTGCAGGTGGCGCTTGGCCGCGACGTGCAGCGCGATCTGGGCCGCGTGCCGCAGCGCATCGGCGTGCGCGTGGCCATGACGGAGGAGACGGCGACGCTGCTGTGCGCGGACAACGATAGCGGCGGCCGGGGCCGCGGCAATGTGGACGCCGGCGTGCGGCAGATCCCGGTGGATGTGCTGCGCACGGGCCGTGCGGGGCTGGACGGCGATGTGGTGGTGCTGTACGAGGCTCTACCCGGGCGCGTGGCCGGCGACGCGGCGTGGCAGCTGTACGCACGCTGCTGCTGCGACGGCTTCGAGCACATGCTGCGCGGCGACTACGCTGGCGCGCTGGCCGCCTACCGCGGCGTCGCCGAGATCGCGGACCTGGAGCCCGGGCTGCTGCCGGCGGCCATGCGTCGCGAGGCGGTTGCCAGCGCCGTGACGGGTGGTGCCGTGTCGGTGCAGGTGGCGCGGCTGATGCGCGAGTGTGAGCGCCGCGTGCGACTGCGGATCACGGAGCGGCTGTGCACTGCCATTTCCAGTCTCCTCGGTGTCGATCAGGTGCTGAGTAAGTGGACCCTTGAAGATATGCCCGAAGGCACTCATCCCGAGTGCGGACAGGAGGCAGTAGTGGAAGCGGATAAAAGCATCGCGGATGAGCGACCGAGGCGGATCTCTAGGAGGAGAGCACAGAGCATTGGAGAGCTCGCGAAATATTCAGAGGTCCGCCACCGTTGCGTCGTGCACTTTCAGGAGAGGCAGGTTACTCTCCGGTGCGTGCTACCCTCGGCGCCCAGGTGGATTCGTGACCATATCGGGTTGTGCTGGCATCTTTCCCGCAGTCATGGCAACGATGAAGCGACCCCAGTCTGGAGCGGCATGCGGATGGCCCTTGGCTCCGCCGGCTTCATTGCATCCGTGAGCTTCTCTCCGTTTCGCGATCTTCATCCGGTCGTGGCGAAAGCCATTCGCGATGCACCACCGGGTCCTATGTCGGACGCACTGCGCAGCGCCACGCCTGTATGTGGTCCCTCTCCAGAACAGGAGGCGTTCATGAAAGCCACCCTTCTCAAGCATCAGCACCTCCGCCATCCCAACATTGTCTCCCTTATCGGCTACTCGCACTCGCTTGAGGGCGGCGTGGTGCTGATCTGGGAGTTCAGCCCCGGTGGCACACTGCGAGAACTGCTGAATCGGTACGGACGGCTGCCGGCAATAACAACAATTCGGTTTGGGCTGCACGCCTTGTCTGCGCTGTCGTTCCTTCACGAGAACAACATAGCTCACGGCAACCTCAACCTTGACACTGTCATGGTTGATTCGGACGGAAGCTGTCGCTTAGTGGGGCTGTACACACATGAGCGGCTTCCCTTCGCGCTTCCTCAGACCCACTACATAAGCCCCCTGATGGCCACTGGCGCGCTGCCAACGCCCGCCTGCGATGTGTTCTGCTACGGTCTCGGGGCTCTAGAAGGGCTCACTCGGCAGCCCTGCTGGAGGTGGACAACGAAGGAAGACGGAGAGCCATACGGCGCCGCCTCGGAGTTGCTGGACCTCATGAAGGACGGGGGGCACGCGTTCTGTGATGCTGTCGTGCAGGGACGCGTGGTGGCGAACGCGGAAGCGTTTGACACGCCGCTGTTCGCCGAGAAATACAGTGAGCTTGCACGGAGCACGCTGCGCAGCTGCCTCTCCCACGCCCCATCCGAGCGGCCGACTGCGGTGGAGGTACGCAACATCGTCAAGATACTTCTTAGCGAAGGTGGGCTGGCTTGCGAAGAGGACGAGATCTGAGAAACGTTGGGAGACCCTTTTCGCTCCTCTCCCTCGCATCCCTTGGCGAGCACCCTCCAAGGTCAACTGGCTCGGTTTTCGTTCAGTCTGTGTGCTTGTGTGTGTTTGAGCTTCTGATGATCAGGATTGCGAACGGGAATGCCACTGGGACTGTTATTTGTCACCGCGTTCCACGTGCTGTTTATCGGGGGGAGAGCCCCCTGCACAGTGATGCATTGCCCTTACTCTTTTCTCCGCTTCGTCTTCGCTGTTCAGCCCCCCCCCCTCTACGCCCGCGCTGATGTCTGAGCTAGCGCGTGCCTAGCCGTCTGCACACCCGTGCGCTTGTCGGTGCTTTTTGATGCTGTGTGATGAGTGGTCTCTTGTGGTTCATCACATTTTTTCTTCGCTGCGTGTTGTCGCTGCTGTTGCTGCCCGAAAAGTACGAGGCGGAGACGCAGCAGCGGGGGTGGGTGCGGGTGCTCTCGGCTGCGCAGAGAATGGGGGTGGGAATGAGGAGGCTGAGGAGGAAGGGCAGCTGTATACATTACATTCCGGAAAACGTTTCCTCCGTACTAGTCTCCCCCCCCCCCTCTGCCTCAGTCGCTCTTCGTTGATCTCGGCAGCTCGGCTGGCCGCTACCCGTACAAGCAGCGCCTTGCATGTCCTTTGGTCTTTCAACCCCATCCCTTCTTTTCGTTCCCGCACATCGCTGGATTGGATTGGACTCGGCCACACCAACATACATCGATGCAAGCGCGCAGGAGGGCTGAGCTGCCCCCTCCCCCTCGGTGTCTTCTCTCGTGTCTTTCTGCGAACTTGTCTGTCTTCGCCAGTCTCGTGCTCCCTTCGTTCCTTTTCCTCTTTTTTTGTTGGTGTTTGATTGTTTGGGTCCTCGCCCGTCTTGGTGCCATATTCCCTGATGTGTGTGACACCTTTGTTGTACCTCCTGTGGCGTGGCGCATATATACCCCCTTTTTGGTCAGCATTGCACATCCTCCCTGGCACGCACGCACGCGCGCACACTCACACGGAGACGCCCTGGAACGCAGAATGGTGGTCTGGATGCATGCCTCTTACGCGTCTCTCCCTCTCTTCTTGCACACCGCGTGTGGTCTTTTCATCTGTGTTCAAGTGTGCTAGCTGCTCAACTCATGTCGGCCGTCGGCAGGCATGCCTTCCCCCTTCCCCTCTCTTCTCGTCTCCGATATTATACATATACATATATATATATATATATGTGCATATATGCCTGGTCAAAGTATTCTCCCTTCTCGTTTCAATTTTGCCCACGTTTCCACCCCCTCCCCCCTCCCCACCCCTTCTCTCTCTCCCTCTCTCTCACACACTCTTCTCTTTTTTGCGTTGTTGTGTTAGCGTTGTTGTTGCGACGTATTTGCCTCCGACTTGCGACCGCGTCCTCTGCACTTGTTCTACTGTGTGCCTCCGCCTTTGAATAGCTTCCTGTGACATCGCGGCAGTGTGTTCCCACAGGACGCGATGGCCCCCACCTTAGTTTCTTCTATACCATCCACAAACCCCTCTCTACACGCCGGGCAGCATTCCGAAGATGCGACTTCTGTTTACAACCCTCCCCCCTCACCCCCCCCCCTTCCCCTCTTTTATATGTGCACTCTTTTTCTCTGATTCTTCGCCATCGGTGGTTGCCCCACGTCATTGTATTCTTCCACATTCCGCTTCTCCATCTCTTCATGATGTGTGCGCAGTTGTTTTACCCCCTCATACCCACCTTGTCTTCTCCTGTCGACCGAAGTATGCACCGTCGGCACACGCTCACGACGCCTAAAGGACCACCCTTCTCTCTCATCCCCTTCCTTCTCTTGCCTGTATGAGTGGACCCCTGGAATGTGTTTCTTAGAATATCAACACACATACACATACACATTTTTTTTTCTGTTCTTCACAAGTGTGTTGCTCTGCTGCGGCACTCGCGCACACGGCGAAAAAAAAGGGGGCATTGAGGTGTTCCAAGTAAAGGGCTCTTTGGGAAGCGCACTAAATATGTTTTATGATGTTGGCCTACGCCCCCCCCCCTCATCCTCGCGTTCAACTCTTCTTTGCTTGTCATTTCTCTGCGCTGACCCTCACTCTGAAAAAAAGTGCATGTGCACCGTCTTTACCCTTCTCCACAGTTTACCCTGTAAAGGTGTCAAGCCGCCCCGCCCCGCCCATCCCCCCTTTCCTCCGAACCCGCCGTCTCGCCGCTAACCCACTGCTAGACTCATAAACGCATGCCTGCGCTGTCACTCGAATGAGGATCTGATGGGTTCAGTCTCTTCTTTTTGAGGGGGCTGCTCGACTCCTCCCATATGAGCACGACTTTTATGTACTTTCGTTGTTGTGGCCGACTCGTTTTTGCAGCGGCCTGATCCATACCAGCACATACACACGTATTTCGTCCCTGCTACGAGGTTAGATGGCATCTGACACGTGTTCGCCCGACGCGGCTCGCTGCGTGCTCGTCACGGGCCTCTGCAGCACAGGTGTGTCTTCTCCATCCCTTCTGCCCACATGCACATCTCCCTCTCCTCGTGAACGGAAAAGGAACGGACCTCTCATGCTCGTTGCCCTCTTGCTGCAGTTGTGTGTTTCTGCTCTTTTCACTGGGCTGCAAACTCGACCCGTCGACGCGCGTGCCCTCACGGCAATCGCGATTTCACCGCAGCCCTATTAAGCGAAGCGGCCACAGGCGACCGGGTCTGTCCTTTTCCTTATGGCGCGGGCCTAATGCTTCCTCTTTGCCTCGCTGTCTGTCGCAGCACATGCGGGGCAAGCCATCCAGGCACGCCCCCCCCCTCCTCCTCCTCCCCATCACACTGCCGGGAAAGGGCAATGCAGACAACGAGCCCACCACCACCACCACCACCCCCACACATCACCCCTTCCCCCGGCAACAACGCCGCCCTGAAGCAGGCCTCAATATGCAATAATGCGAGCACTGTGCGCGCGGACTGTCAAGCACAACGGCCATGGTGCATCACATCCAGGTGAGGCATGCATATGTGAGAGGAACATGAGTGATGGACGAACAAGGCGCGAAGAGATCTATATCAATCAGCTCCCCAAGCTGCATGCGTGCGAAATGTGTGGCATCTCCTGCATCTGACCGGGTAGGCTGATGAAGTGCAGATGCCGGAAGCGTGACCGGGACACCCCGAAGCTGCACCATAGAGTCCTCCAGATCCCCATGTGAGGAGTCTCCGCACCACATTGAGGAACACCGCGGCTTGAGGCCACTCAGGGAGAAGCGTGGCAGGGAGGCAATGATGTGCAAGGTCTTAGAAGATCCTTGCTTGCAGCTGGCCAACTGCCTCTCTAAGCTCATCCGGCACGCACCTGGACCACCCCCCGATACCCGCATCACAGGCGCCATCGCCTCCGACCTCGAGCAGGACTTCAGATGTGGTCTGCTTGGATCAAGGCGAGCAGTCCAGCCATGTCCGTGTGACGCCGATCGCGCCGCACGTACCCGAGGAAGGGACGAGGAAAGAGAAGAACCTGTTAGGCGCATGGCCCGACTCGGCGTCAGGACTGCTCATCCGAGACGACGTGGATGTAGCCAGAGCGCGACAGAGGTAGGTGAGCTGCAGTTAAATGCGTATACCTTTGCTGGCCTGCTCGGGGTGGTGTGACAGGTTATGCATGCATATTTACGTAGTCACTACATGTGTTGCTTGGGTCTCCATTTTTTCTATCGCGGTTCTGTCAGAAGGCCTGCCAGAGTGCCTCTGCAGCATCCCCCTCTGCCACCACCAGTACCAATCATATAAGGAATGGAGTGTGCTCGTCACCAGTGCATCGAACGCGCCACTGCACCCTCTTTGTTGTATACCGATGCCCACAGCCATACGAGCACAGATGCATGTGCCTACACTGCCTTCTGTTTTTTCTACGCAGTTGCAGCCCATTGTCGTTGCGAAGCGATTATTATTATTGTCTATTGGGTAACATGGCACATCGAGGGCGTTCTGGGTTTTGCTATTGAGTCATTTAACAGCTTTCCGCGTCACCTTCTCTGTCGCCCTCTTCCCCCCTCCCCCTCTCTCATCGCCCGGCTCACCTGGTCCCTTGAGCTGTCTCTGCTCAGATTTCATCGCAGGAGTGGATCCGTATGGCCGTGTAGCTGTTATCGTTTTTTTTTGTTGTTCGTTTCTTGCTTGCGTTGGGCTGGTTGTTCTCGTCCTCCTTTGCTGCTCTCACTCCCTCTCCCCCCTCCCTTTTCTCTGAGCAGCGGTGTCTCCTCCACAATGTGGACTGTTTTCCGGCGCCCTTTTCCTTCTGCCTTTTTGTGCCCCACCACAGCTCTCCCCACATCCACACATCCACACACACACACACATATTCACACGCACGCACGTATCATATATGTTGTGTGTGTGTTGTTCACGCCCGCGCACGGCATCGCGACGCCAGCAACACAATGAAAGCACGCCCGTTGATGCAGCGTCGCCAAGGGGAAGAAAGAAATGGCCCCCATCGCTGCTTTTTTTTTAGGGGCGGGGCAGGGTTGCCGTGTTCTGTTCTTGAGGCGTATGCTGTAGTTCTTTGTGTAATTATGTTTGTGGCGCGCACCCTTCCGCGGATGTTGCGTACATATACATCTTATATATATATATATATATACGTGTGTGTGTGTGTGTGTGTGTGTACGGTTGTGTGTATTTCCTTTCCCGCCTCTCTCTCGCTCCCCCCTCCCGCCTTTTCCTTAGGCCTCTGATGGAATCGGCTAGTGGTAATGTTGTCCACTGTCGCGAGCTCGCGTTCCTTGTACAACGTCATCTACACCACGACGCATGAGAAGGTAAGCCCACGCAGCACTTGGCTCGGGGGGTCGGGCACCTGGTAAGCACCGTTGCGCATGAGGCGCTCTGGAGGCGCGGAGTGTGTATGTGTGTGAGGGAGGGAGGGGGGTCGTGCTGCTCCCACGCGTCGTCACGCAACACACACACACAGGCTTTTGGCCACTCTCTTGTTGATCATCTCGGTGTGTGCCGCGCCGTCCGCCATAGTTCTCTCCTCCAAGCTGGGATACATCAATTTGGGCCATCCCTCTCTCCCTCCTCCCGTTTTCGACCCTCTCTTCGCTGCTCAACTCCAGGCATCTCTATCGAGGGCGCAGTCTCATTGCCCACATAGCATAGTCTCACCCACGCGTGGGCACCTATATCCGCGCACGTGTCCGCAACACCAGCCTCTTCTGCCTTTGCTGCTTTTCCATCCTTCACTACCACAGCCCTCTGCTGCTCGTCCAGTACACCATGGAGCCCCCTCTCCACGCCACGCTGCACGCCAAACCGCGGGCTTCTTGCAGTAAAGAACCGCGAGCAGAGACGCTTCCGCGGCTGTGCGCGCGCCAGCAGAATGTGCACCGCACCTCGAAGCGCGCCGCATGGCTTGACTTTTTGTGCCGCGTCGACATCCTCTGGGCCATCCTCTTCTTCGCCCTCCTCGCCACTGTCGGCATCTGCAGCGCCGTCGTCACACAGGCAATCGTCTCCGCCGCGGTGCTCGAATCGTGGCGCACGCTGCACCACTTGCACGCCAACATCATCAGAAAGCGACTGGATCAGCAGATAAGTACCGCGTACAACATGGCCGCCGACCTCATGTTACTGCAGGCGCGCTACCCATTTCAGATGCAGTCCGAAGACACGCTCGCCACACTCTGCTCCATCCTCGCGGGGTACGACAAGGACATGCTCCTCGCCGCATTATCTTTAGTCTCCTTCGAGCTCCGAGAGACGATCACCTGCATGCATGGACTCACTGACGACGCGTTGACGGACAGCCTCTTCGGGTATGTATCCTACAACCACACCGTCAACGCCACCAACTACGTCGACAAGGATACCTATCGCTTCCAGCGTCCGCTGCGCATGGCGATGGAGTGGCCATCTCAAGCGCGCAACATCTCGAACTTTATAGACGAGAACATGAACGCCGTTCCCATCTTCGCGCTCGTCAACGAGCTGGCGGCCGGCCGCAACCCCGACATCGACATCCGCAACGCGTGGCGTGTGAACCCCATTCTTCCACACCTCATGGAGCTCAACGTACCAGTCGGCATGGTGTACGGGAGCCCTACCATGCCTGTGGCCACCCCCATCACCGACTACGCTCTCCTGCACATCAACGGCTCGAGGCTTCTACGCGAGCCCGACGGCACGCACCACATCCGTGCCCGCATCGCACTCTTCGTCAACCAAACCCTCACCAACGCCGACCCCGCCATCATGTCGAACAACTGGGGCCAGCACTTTATCAGCTCCGTCATCCACACGCCGCTGGTCAACACCAGTGTTAGCTACCTCAAGGCCAGCGATGTTCGTGATCCGCTCATGCGTGCCGCACTCAAGCACGTCGACCTCGCACAGCTGCAGAGCGAGGCCAGCAGGAGCACTGTTGACTTCCAGCACAACGGCGCACCCGCGATGGTCACCGCGTGGACCTACACGACGTCCAAGGGCCTTTGTCTGCCTCTCGTCTACGCCAGCGTGCAGGGGAACATCACCGTGCCGCACACGCTTATCCGAGATATGGGCAACGGCATCACGGTCGCTGCCGTGCTCATCTTCACTCTCATTTTCTGGCGCCTCATCCACCGCACCATCTCGCAGCCTCTCAACGGCGTGCGAACGAGCATGCTGGCCAGCGTCGAGCACGGCGACCGCCAACTCTATTATCCGAGAGATAGCAAGCTAGTCCGCTTCACGGAGGTCGATGCACTCATTCAAGCACACAACAAGACGATGCAGCAGCTGCGCGATGTCGACGCCTTCATTCCGGAGGGACTACGACTGCGTGTCACGGACGACTCTGCCTGCCAAAGTGACCATGTCCCTACGCGGCGCTTCTCATGCTTAATTCATAATAGCAAGCCGCAGAAATCGAAGGGCATGCAGCTGTCCTTGCACCTCTCAACTGTTGTATACCTCTCCATGAGCGCTACAGCCTCTACCACCACGGACCCATTTTCGTCGCTGCAGCGGCGAAGCCTCGCCGAAGAGCAGGAGTCCCGCCAGATTCGTGGTCAGCGACTCATCGCGGCGGCCGAGCAAACAGCCCAGGCAGCGAACACCGCCAACAGCGGCCCCTTCCCCACACCAGCCGCACTGACAGCATTCATCACCGCCGTGCACGAGCTGTGCCACACGCACCACGGCACGCTGCATCGCCTCTGCCCCGACGCGTGCGTGCTGCACTTCAACAGCGCGGTGCGCGCACACCTCCCGCGTGGACCTGGAGACGCTAGCGCGGCGGCGGCACCAGCAGCGGCGCCCCCTGCACCCGCTGTGAGGCATGGTGTCCCCGCTGCACAGTCGGCACCGCAGCCGAGGCCACCGCGTGACACGCGGCAGGAGGAGATGAAGCGCCGCGCTGCGCAGGACGCACGCAACGCCGCTGCCTTCGCACTGGACCTGGTGAGCTGGACGGCCGCGCAGAGCGGCAGCGGTGACGGCGCACAAAAGGACGGCGCGGCGGCCATGCCGGACGTGCGCGCGCTGCTGGACACGAGCATGTTCACGTGCGGGCAGTACCGCCCCTCCGGCAGCGAGCAGACACTGCAGGTGGCGCTTGGCCGCGACGTGCAGCGCGATCTGGGCCGCGTGCCGCAGCGCATCGGCGTGCGCGTGGCCATGACGGAGGAGACGGCGACGCTGCTGCGCGCGGACAACGATAGCGGCGGCCGGGGCCGCGGCAATGTGGACGTCGGCGTGCGGCAGATCCCGGTGGATGTGCTGCGCACGGGCCGTGCGGGGCTGGACGGCGATGTGGTGGTGCTGTACGAGGCTCTACCCGGGCGCGTGGCCGGCGACGCGGCGTGGCAGCTGTACGCACGCTGCTGCTGCGACGGCTTCGAGCACATGCTGCGCGGCGACTACGCTAGCGCGCTGGCCGCCTACCGCGGCGTCGCCGAGATCGCGGACCTGGAGCCCGGGCTGCTGCCGGCGGCCATGCGTCGCGAGGCGGTTGCCAGCGCCGTGACGGGTGGTGCCGTGTCGGTGCAGGTGGCGCGGCTGATGCGCGAGTGTGAGCGCCGCGTTCGACTGCGGATCACGGAGCGGCTGTGCAAGGTGCGCTTCTGTCCGCTAGGAATCGACGCAGTCCTGCGCGACTCGAAACCGCTGGGTAACGGAACCGGAGCGCTGTACCCAGGTGTACTTTCTCCGACGGAAGGAGGCGTCGGTGTACCTCGAAAGGTCTGCGGAAGGGATAAGAATCGCAGGGGCTTTTCACGGACGTCGGCGCATCAGTTTCCAAGGGTACGGGAGCGCTATGTTTTAGCAGTGAAGGACGGCATCAGCACTTTCCGTTATGTAGTGCCCTCGATGCCTTCATGGATGCGCGACGAGCATGGGCTGTACTGGCATATTGCACGTTGCCCAATGAACAACGAGCTGACCCCAGAGTTCATGTGGCATAGAAGGGTGTTGGCACTCGGCTCGGCTGGAGCACTGTGCTCCGTCAATTACTTAATATATCGTGAGGTGCACCCCGTGGTAGCCAAGGTTATCAGAAATGCACCACCGGGTCCTATGTCGGACGCACTGCGCAGCGCCACTCCCGTCTGCGCGCCCTCCTCACGCCAAGCGGCTGCGGTGCGGCGGTTGATCGAGAAGCACCAGCAGCTGAGCCATCCGAACCTCCTCTCCTTCCTCGGCTTCTCCGAGTCGCTTGAGGGTGGCGTCATGCCCCTATGGGAGTTCAGTCCTGGCGGTACGCTGCGTGAGCTCATCTTCCGCTATCCAAATGTGAAGCCGGTGACCATCAATCGCTTTGGCCTTCAAATTCTCACCGCTCTGTCGTATTTACACGAACGGGGAGTAGCGCACGGCAGCGTGCGCCTCGACAACGTGCTCGTAAGTGCGGATGGGAAGTGCCGCTTAACTGGGCACTCAGGCGACAATGAAGCGGCACGCGAACTCTTCTACATGCATCAAACGTGCTTCATAAGCCCCTTGATGGCCACTGGAGCGCTGCCAACTCCACAGTGCGACATGTTTTGCATTGGTCTCGGGGCTCTCGAGGCACTAACAAAGCAGCCGGCGTGGAAGTGGGCAACTGGCAATGACGGGCAGCCACTCGGGACTGCGGCAGAGCTCTCCGAGCTGATGAAGGCTGGCGGGACGACCTTTAGCAGTGCTCTGACGCAGGGCCGTGTCGTGGTGAATGTGGATCCACTGAGAGGGGCAAGCGTGGTCGGCAAATACAGCAACCGTGCCGTTGAGTCCCTCATCCGTTGCCTCTCACTGGACCCTGCCGAGCGCCCGACTGCGATGCAGGTACGGGAGGCGAGCAAGGAAATGCTGCTGCTGGCCGGGCTCACGTTGGAGGAAGACGAATTGGCGGCCTCTATTTGCCGCTGATGGTGCGTGATTGACATTGTGGGGGATGACGTAGTTGGCAGAACATGCTGCTCGATAGCTGAGCGGAGAAGGCCACTGGAACAGCTCGCAAGGGCTTTTGCTTCTATCTACAAGACCTCCACGTCACGTGACCTAAGTTCGGGGTGGTGTTGTCTTGAAAGGCAGCAGGGCTCCGCGGGGTATGCCTTGGGTGAAGGGTCCCTTTGAGTGCCACGTATGCATGCCCGCTTTGCCAGCAAACACCATAACGTGTTCTTGTTTGTTTTCTCGTGCTTCTCTCGCTTTCGTAACTTGCCCGCCAGTCGCATCGACGAGTGTCACTGGATAGCTGTGCAGAAGCAGAGAGATGCACATGCGGACACGGGAAGGGAAGGAGAAAAGGGGGCGCTGGCTGTATCGTGACTACATCTCTAAATTTCTGTTTCCTGTGTACGTTCCTGTTCGTTTTACGGCTCTCCAGGTTCGACCCACGCGCAGCCCGCAAGTAGTGTGCCTGGGCAAGCCTCTTCCTTCCTTCCTTCTCCTCCTCCGTCTCTTTCCTCCGTTTTATTTGTTATTATTCACTTTGTCATTTCCCCGAAGTCCGCTGGATGTTGGTGTCCCTCTTGGCCAGGCGCGTGCGTTTTCGTGCCGCATGAAACTCTCTCTATATATATTCATCTCCATCTCTCTCGAGGTGTCACTGGAAAAACTTTTTTTTAGGGGGTTCGGGGTCCTTTGCTCACTTCTGCGTTTTCCTTATTATTCTTGGCACGAACCCTTTCACCCCGTAAGACGTCTTTTATTCGTTTGGCTCGTTGCGTGAGTGTGTGTGTGTGTGTGTGTGTGTGTGTGTGTTTAGAAGTATACTTATACGCATGTCGATGTCTATGTGTGGGCGCGTGTGCCCGTGGGCCTGTGTTTCGTGTCTTGTCTTGGCTGTGCGTTTATACACATCCCACCTCTCTCTCTCTCTGTATCCCTCTTTTCTTTTCTTTTGGTGCCACTGCACACACACACACACACACATACCCTCCCCTCTGCTTTGCGGTCCATGTGCTTCGTGTCCCCACATGCCCATCTACCCTTCTATTTTTTTGTTTTTACATCTTCTCCCGCGTTGTGGCTCCATCACTTCCACGCATTTGCCGTGCTGCCCCGTCCTGTTAGGCTTATGCCATCTTCCATGCCTCTCTTTTCGCGCACACACGCCGCCGCGCTTCGGCGCACCTCAAGAGAAGTACACAGTCAAGGAAGCTACCCGCTCTCCTCTGCCTTCACCCTCTCTCTCTCTCACACATGCCCGCCATCAGTGTCGGTGCCTACCTTCGCCAAAAACAAGGCAACAAAGAAACATACACTGCCCGGTATTTTCTATTTCTCTTTTTACGTCCCTTGTGAGAGCAACAGATCAACTGCACCCACCTCACCCCTGCCTTCCCCTTCACCCTGCTCCACGCATCTCAGGGTCTCCCCTACTTACGCCCTGCCTCTCTTCCTACACCGATTTACTCCTTGTCCCTCTCTTTTCTCACGCTGCCTCTCTTCTTTCGAACTTCTGCTTTTCCTCTACCCTGCCCACCTCCTCCACACACACACACACACACACACACACACACCGCTGGCCCTGCATCAACATCTGTGCTCTCCTGAAGACGTGACCCGGTGCGTTCTAAGCAAACCTTTTCGTAACTCTCATTTTTTGCTTCCTTCGCCTTTTTCTGTTCCCCCCTCCGCTGCCTCATAAGAGGGGTGGAGGGGGGATGGGGGCCTGCGTCAGTGCGCGGTATCGTTGTCCAGCACCCCACTCTCTCTCTGTGTGGACGCCAAGTAGTCCCTATCCCCCTGCCAGTGCAGAACCGCTTCTGTTGGTGTCAGGGCCAGGTGCCTACGACGTGACGGTGTCAGAGCGATGTATCGCTACTGATGCCGGCAGTCGGGCCCTGGGCGGCGCTGCGTCGGGGCGACCTGCGGCAGTCGACACGTGTGTGCCGTCGATGTGGCAGGCGAAGCGTCAATGCGGCTCCAACGTATCCCACCCGGCCCTCGCACTGCCCACCTGGTGGGAAGCGTGAGCTGTCCCAAGCCGTGCGCCAGGTGGCGGCCGGCACAATGGGAGCTGCTGTGAGACGACCTTGGAGGTGTGGGGCGGGTAGCGCGTGAGGCAGGGGCTGTGCCTTCAGACGGCTGTGGCGGCACTGCTTTCACGCCCGTGTCAAGCGACTGCCTCGCGCCGGGCGATTGGGCCTGTAGCAGGCCTAGTAGAGTGACCCCATGTACTACGGCAGGATGGACACGCTGCGAGAGAAAACAGCACTAAGCCACACCGCACGTGTCCCCCCCCCCCTTCCCTCCCTGAGCGTTGGCATCGAAGGGCGGAGAAAGGACTCCGCCCCGCCCTCCCCCTCCTATCTCGCATCTCCGCCAAGCTCCTCGCCCGCTCACGACCCGCGCTTTGGTGTGCGCGTGTCGGTGTGCGTGTGAGTGTGTACCGCTGCGATGCAGGTGAGTGCAGGCGTGTGGGAGGGCGCACAGGCACCTGTCCCACACCCTCTTCTGGCACCGCTGACTGCTCTCCGTCTTTCTTCTGGATTGCCTGTTAACCGTCTCCGCTCTTTGCTTGGGTGCGGCAGCGCCGCGGGGGCGCGAGGCGGCGCCTGAAACACGCCGTCACACGTAATCCGGCCAGCTGCAAACAAAGGAGTGGAGGGAGCGTCATACAGGAATGGAGTTGTCTCTTCACAGAGGAGTGCTGGCCGTCATCACCGAAGCGCTGCGACCCTTGCCCACCCTGCACCTCACACAATCCCCACTCGCCCACCCTCTCGATCTCCCTTCGTAGCAGCGGCTACTCACGACTCGCTGACGCCGACAACGGCCCGCGTGCCCTTCATTTCTCGCCTCGGGCTGCCACGGAGAGCGCTCGTCTCGTCCTGGGATGGCCGCAGCACACATAGCGCACCGACGTGGCTCCCTCGCCTCAGCCACTCACATCCCACAGCATACGCCCGCAACTGCGCGCTACGAAGCCCCTCTTCCGAGCAACTGGCGAGCCGTTGGCGGGGTCTCCACGTACTGTGTCGAGGTGCGTGCGTTGGTAGCTGGCTGCCGGGGGTCGGGTGCTGCCGTGCGCGCCGCAGCCGCTCTGTTTGACCGGCACAGCCCCTCATCTCCTTCTGCGGGTGTCTTCGCGCGCTGTGGCAGCCCCCCTCCCCCTCCCCCTCCCGTGCTCTGCGGCATCGTAATGTGTTGCCTGAGCGTGCAGTGGGGGGCTGCCGCTGTGTCTCCACTGCGCTGCGCTGAGGATCCCTTTGGCAGATGAAAAGGCAAGGAGTGCTGCTGGATACGTGCGAAGATCGGGAGAGGTGGTGGTTGCCTTACGACTCAGCACCGGCAAGAGTACGCCTGCACTCTTGTGCGCGGATCCTTGTGCTTCGAGTTGGAAAGGGCGAGGTGGTAGTCGCCTAACCCACCACCACCGCCGTCACCGGCTTTCTCGGTGTTGTGCCTTCTCATTGCCAAAGGCCGCGCCCGGCCTGTGCTTCACGCGTTACAGCAGTGACGCTGTGCTGTGCAGCGGATGACGAAGCAGCGGTCTCTCTCTCTCTCTGCACAGCACTGCGTACCTGCACCACCCCCGCGAGCTGGAGGCCATCAAGGCACAAGAAGCAGCGGGCAGATCAGTGAGGCACTGAGACTCAGCGATGGCGTTGCGGCTCACACGCACGGAGTCGTCTATCATCCGGTGCAACGCATGCACTCCCAGACGCAGAGCACGCAGGGGACGCGACGGCGCAGCGGTGTATTCTCTCTGTGGCCTCTCATGCTCCCCTTTGTGTTCTACTCGCTGCGGGACCTCGCCGCCCCCGTTGCGCGCGCCCCTGCACCCCTGAGCTCCTGCTACGCGCGGGAACAAAGATGTGCGCTGCTCGGCTTTCCCATCTCGCCTCGGCACCCTCTCGCAGCTCCCCTGCAGCTCGTCCTTTCTCGCCACTGTCACCCTCTATATCACCACCTCATCCACCCTCTGCCCTCCGCGTGTCTCCTGCTATTGCGCGCCACCAGCATCCTCATCCACGCACCCCCACCCCCGGCTCTCTCCCCTCGCTCTCTCTGCCTCCTTTTCGCGTTAGCTTCGACACATCGGGCGGCTCATGTCAAACCGATCAGCCGATAGCTGTCCTCGCACCTGTCGAGGGCAACAGCGCGAGGAGTACCCCGACCACGCCAGCAGCCACACGATGACGGTAGGTGCGGCGCACACGGCCAAGCCGACGGCGACGTCGCGGAGTGCAGAGCAGCGCCCTCAACGCCAGTCGCACTCGCAGCCGCGCCGCACCGGATGTCTTGACGTACTCCAGACCATCCGTGACGGCGTCATCAAAGCAGTGTGCGTGATCGTTCCGCCCGGCGGCATTCTCTCTGGCGCCTTCAACATGGCGAGCTCTTCCATCGGCGCCGGCATCCTTGGCCTACCGGCGGCGACCGACTCAGCAGGCATCATCCTCGCCATGATCCTCCTCGCCGTCATCACGTACTTCTCCGTGTTCTCCATGTACATCCTGGCACTCGCATCGGAGAACACGCGCATCAAGACCTTCGAGGGCTTGGCGCGCTGGCTCTTCCCGGCGAGAAGGTATGCCTTCTCCTACTGGGCCGCGTTCGTCAGATTGTTCTACGGCTTCTCTGGCTGCGTCGCCTACATCATCAGCGTGGGCAACTGCCTTGGTCCCATCTTCACCGGCGCCGCAAAGCAGCACCCCGACAACAGTGCCATCCAGTTCTTCGCCACCACGCAGGGCAATCGCGTGCTCACAGTCATCGTTTGGCTCTTCGTGATGCTGCCGCTGGTTATTCCGAAGCACATCGACTCGCTGCGCTACGCCTCCGCCATCGCGGTGACATTCATGGTGTACTTTGTCTTCGTGGTTGTCGCACACAGCTGCCGTAACGGACTGGCGGAAACGTCCAAGCACGTGGAGCTGTCCGGCAACCAGGTGGATGATGACAAGCTGGTGCACAACACTGTCTTTCTTTTTCGCACCGGCAACTCCGTAATCCACTCCGTCGGCATCTTTGTTTTCGCGTACGCGTGCCAAATAAACGCGCAGGAGGTTCTGTGGGATTTGAGACCCGAGATTCGCACGACGAAGAGCTTCACGCTGTCGGCGTTCATTGGGATGATGCTGTGCACCACCCTGTACGTGCTGGTAAGCGTGTTCGGATACTTCGACTTTGGCAGCAAGAACCTGCTCGGCAAGTCGCTGCTGCTCATGTTCAACCCGTTCGAGGAGGCCGACATCATGATCGCCTACGTTGCCGTCATGATCAAGCTGTGCGTTGCCTACGCGCTACTCACCATTGCAGCGCGCAACTCCCTGTACTATCTGATCGGCTTCCAGCACCGCTACCGCAACCGCACCGAGGCGGGCGGCGCGGAGGAGCTCGACTTTGTCGCTGGCGACGCCGACGCCACCGTCCAGCAGACCGCGAATTTGCCCGCGGCGGTGACCAACAGCGACGTTGTCCAGTCCGGCAAGCTCGACGGGGTGGACAACAACCACGGCATGGAGGGGACAACGAAAGGCCGCAATGCCTCCCAAACCGTCGATGAGGACTACGAAGCAGGTGAGGACGTGGACGAGGAGTGCGTGGACGGGACCGCAGAGGACACGACGTACGTGGACAACATCCCGTTCTGGCAGCACCTGCTGGTCGTGCTTGTGCTCTCCGTCGTGTCGCTGCTGTGTGGCCTATTCATCCCGAACATCAGCACCGTCTTCGGCTTCGCCGGCTCGATCAGCGGCGGCTTCATTGCCTTTATCTTCCCCGCGCTCTTCGTCATGTACTCGGGCAACTTCACGGTGGCGCAGGTGGGATGGTTCACGTACCTGAACACGTACCTGCTGCTGATCTGCGGTGTTGTCGGCATTGTCTTCGGCACCGGCGGCACCATATACGTTACGATCTAGGCGACCGGGGTGTCTGTTGTGGCGCACCGCGCGAGCAGTGGTGTGGGTGTCTGCTTTGGCCACTCTCAACTTCTTTCACAATCTGCAATCGATCTTCGCTGTCGTCACGCTGACCGGAGGCGCATTCAGCGGAAGGCGCTCTGGCGGGCTGCATGCATTGCCGCGTCAGAGGTACGCGAACATCACGCTGCCTCCCCTCTCTTGTTGGCCGGGTGCAGTGGGCCGACGGGCAGGTGGAGGGGTGTCCAGCGCTACGTGTGGCAGAGAGCGGCACGGCACTGCAGGACGAGCATGAAGCCGCATGTAGCGCCGGCACTTCAGCATCCTCCAAACGGACGAGCGCCCAGAGGCAGCTGGGGAAGGGGACAACGGGCGGCGGCCAACTCGCCTTCGGTCTCACTTGTCTTGTCGCTGCACGACGCGTCTGGAAGCATGCGGTGTCGACGGAAAGCGAGTGAGCGCCTATGCCATCGCAGCACCTCTCGGCGTGTGCGCACGCGCGGGTGCACGTCTCTCTTTGCCCCATCCCACCCCCTCTTTTCTTTGTTTTGCGTCACTCCTGATAACGCTACGAGCCTCTGCTGGACTTAAATAAGTGCGCGTCTCCGTATGCGCTGACACCAGTGCGTGTATCTCTTTGTTCTCCCTTTCCGCCTTTCTCTGTGCACGTGTGTGTGCGCATCGCGGCCAGTGCGTGTATATGTGCGACTGCATGAGTGAGAGATACAGAGCGTGCTGGCGTATGCGGCGGGCGAGGTGTTCAACCTGATGATGTGAAGCAGGGGGAAGGGATGGTGTACGGTCCGTGGGGTCGCGCTTCTCCTCTCGCGTCCTGCGCTCGTCGTGAACACTCCATCTGCGTTGCGAATGCGCTCTGCCTCGCCGAAGCCCGTTTTGTCTGTCTCCGCGTCGCTACGCAGGCGCGCACGCAATATTGATCAGAATCAACCACAAGCAGCAGCATCACCTTCATGAGCCGTCGCTGTGCCCACCGCCCTTTCTTCCTTGTCCTGCCTCCTCACCACCACATCGTCGAGTGTGTACACATACGCATATACGAGGTGCTTCTTGTCTTCTCCCTCCTTTGCTTCCCTTGACCATTTTGCTTTGATCCGGCTTATCGGCCGCTCCTGTGCCTGCCTGTCTGGCGGGCTGCTGGTGCCTCCGTGGCGACGTCTTTATCTTGCGACGGTCTTTTTCTTATGCTTGTCAGCGTTGTTTCTGTGTTAGCCTGAGCGGGGAACTCCCCAGCCGTCGTGCCGAAGAGAAGTCGTGGAAACCAAGACGAACGGCAGTGGCCCTCAAGAGCCGCATCGATGGGATCCGTAGCGCCTTGTGCTCGCCCTCAACTCCCCCTCTGCCTCTGTCCCCTTGACAGCCGCGAGGCACGCTCTCCCGCCTCCTCTCATCGCATGTGGACCCCACCCACACCTCACACGCCGAAGTACCCTGGCCGCGAGTACTCGCACACACACACATATATATATATATATATATATGTATGTAGGGCACACTGTCCACACCTCTCGCACCCCATCAAGAGCGAATGGGGCAGTACACACCTGACGAGTGGTCGCTGTAGCGGTGCTGCTTCGCTGCATACCCCCCGATGCCACGCGTCGCGCTCGGTGTGCGCGTGCCGTGCTCGGGTCTGGCTGGGCGGTCGCACGGTCACGGTCTGCGGACCCGGTGGCGAGGGGGTCTCCCTCGACGAGCGCACCCGCATCTCCGTGCAGATCGCACCCGTGGGCACCCTGGGGGACTTGGCGCAGGCGCCAAGGACGACAGCGCGGATGCAGGCCACGCTGGTGCACCGGGCACATGTAGCGACAGCAGAGCCGGGCTGCGTCTTCTGCGCAGCCACCACCCCCAGGCTACGGCAGGATACGTGCGGTCAGCCGACAACGCAGCCGTCGCGGTGACTCGCAGGCGGCTGCTGGTGCACGCGGGCAGGGCGAAGGGGTGGTGCACACAAAGGGGTGCGTTGGAGGCGAGGCCTGTGACTGCCGCTTCGCGTGCAGAACCACCAAGCGAGCCGTCAGGCGTCCGGAGGGGCTCCGCGGACATTCGCGCGCATGTGCGCACCGCTGTCCCCGGGTGGCCATGCGAGGCCCCCAGCACCGTTTTCGCTCTCCACCTCTCGCGAGGGTTGGAAGGAGGGACGCGTCTGTGTGCGCCTGCCTGCCCGCCTGGCGTCCCCCCTCGAGCACTGCGCTCCTTCCACTCCCTACTGCCTCTGTGTGTGTATCTTGGTGCACTCACCGGCAAGGCAGTCGCAGCATGCACAGCTGCTGCGTGCTCGAAGGGGACGGTAGCGATGCGTGGGCGTGCGCGCGTACACGTGCAAGCGCCCAGAGTCTGCGCTCTCTTTCCTTCTGTGTGTTTCCCGTGCCGTCTCCTGTCATGGTTGCGGCCAGTGGATCTGCTCTCAGCAATCACGCCACTATCCTGAAGCACGCTTCACTGTCCCTCTCCCACAAGCGGATGCGCGGCCAGCGGAGGAGCGCCCTCCCCCTTCATTGCCGATTTACCCCAACCAGATCTCCCGACGCTCTTCCTCGCCCGCAGACACTGCTGCCGCTCTCGGGTACGGGACAAGAGCGGCTCACCGGCCAGCAAGAAGAGCAGTGGCAGGCGTGGCGTGCTGCTGGCGTGTATTCGCCGCGTTGGGGTGAGCCTTGTAATGGTCGGCTTTACCCTTTCCCCATTCGTGCAGCCGCGTGTGTGTGCAGCAGCCGTGGACAGCTGACGCACGCTGCATGCTGAGCGTGGAGAGACGACCGTGTGGCGCTACGAGCAGGGTACAGAGCGCGTGCACCCGACGGCAGCCGCTGCCATGTCCCTGTGTAGTCAGCGGGCCTTTGTGATGCGGTTGGGAGAGGCACTAGCAACCCTGCGTTCGAGTTGGACAAAGGCTGCCAATTTCGGGGACTCGTGGTGGCGTCGCGCCAGCCTCTGAGACCCTCAACTGTCTGCAAGGAGGCACCGCCATCGGGTCACAAAGCAAGCCAACGAGCTTTATCCCCGTGCAACCGCATCATCTATAGCAGCTGCTATGTGGGCCCGATGGCACACAAGCCCCAGCGGCCGCTGGCAGCCGCCATCAAGCACCCGGACAGCTCGCATAGCGTCCCTACGGCCACCTTGAGCAGCTGCAGTAGCTGACCAGCGCTCCAGCTGACAGCGAGGCGCTGCGCCGGTGAGATCGCGTACATGGGCCCACTCTCTGCGTGGATTCGGTGAGACGGCCTGGCGCGCCGCATCTACTGCGAACTGCCGGGAGCATGCGTCGTCGGCGGCCAAAGGGCGTTGTGCGAGCTGTTTGCCCGGGCGCTGGCCTGCGACGCCAGCCCCGCAATGGTCGCCGCTGCGCCGCGCGAAGGAGCTGCTAGAGCGTCTGAAGGATGGCGGAGAAGTGTTCTGCGATGCGGTAGTGAGGGGTGGCGTTACTGCTAATTTCGAACTGCTTGGCACAGTCGCTGCGATTGAGAACCACAGCGAGAGTTCCAGGAGCGCGGCGCGGAGGCTGCTTTCCACGCATCCCTCTGTGCGGCCGACGGCGGCGACGGTGCGAGACGTCAAGGAGGCAATGCGTGCAGAGAGTGGCTTGGCGTTTGAGCAGAATGAGTAGGAGTGCTTCTGTCTAGCACGACTTCGCGACGTCCCCGACGCGACGGCAAGGTCGGTTGCGGCTCAACTATGGCTCGTGGTTGTATCCCTCGATCGTGTTTTTTTTTGTGCTTTTCCCGAGCTGTGATGATGCAGATGCGTCACCTGCACATCTTGTGTGTGTGCCTGCTTACCCTTATTGCCGTTAGCCGCGCCATCGACACTTGAACGCCACGCACAGGCGCGGCTGACGTATTTGTTGGGGGAGGGGGGAGGTGCGCAGCGGACTCGCGAGTAGAAGGGTCTCCCGCCTCTCCATCGGAGGCTGTTGTGTTTTTTACTTGAAGCTAGTGATGTGTGCTCTTCGAGCGTGCGTTCGCCCCTGTTGCGCACCCCCGCACTCACGCAGCCCCCCGAGCGGAAACGATGGCCATGCGAAACCGAGCGCCAATGTACAGACAGCCTCTGTGCGGCCTCTCGGCCACACCGCTGGAAGAAGCCCTCTACACTGCTGGATTGTGCAAGAGGCCTCGTTTCTTTTTCGTTGCTGCAGCGCGTGCACGTGTGTGTTGTGTTGGCTGGGCATGAAGTGCGCCACCGCGGGAAAGCAGCGAACAGTGGAGAGGGGGGAGCGAGCTTTCTCCTCCGCCAGTGGCTTGCATCTGTCATCTACTGCTGTGCCTCTCTAGGCCTACTCCCCTCCTCTGCCTATGTCGCACTGGTTGGTGAATGGCCTCGACAACAGCTATGAGTGTTTATGTCGTGCTCTCGGGCAGCAGCGTAACCGGCTGATATACCTGTTCGCTTGTACCCCCGCATGATCGAGTTTTCTTTCTGCTTTTTGCTGGAGTACTGGGTGTGTGTGTGTGTTTGTGTGTGTGTGTGTGTGTGTTTGTGTGTGTGTAACCCTCCCTCTTTATAGTGCCCCTCGTCTCGAGGCTTGCGCCCTTCTCCCTCTCCTTCCCTGCCTATAACCCGATTCCTGGCCCTCATTTTGATTCCTGGCGGGCGTTGTGGCGCTAGGCGAAGAAGCCCACCATGATCGATGTAGGTGTGTACACAGCACACACACACACATGTATATATCACGTTTTGTGTTGAACATGTGTGTATGTGGGCGTGACGCCACATCCCCATTTCTATCGTGCATGTCTTCTTTTCTTGCCTCTCCCTCCCCAGCAGAGAACGGAGAGCAACCGCGTGTGTCTCTGTGTGCCTAAGCGATGTCGTCTGCCTGTGTGAAGGTTTATCCGAGTGCGCGTGCTGTATGTTGTCGTCACCGCTGACTCACTGTATGCGTACTCTTTTGGTTTGGCTGCGTTTATGGGCGTCCATCTCGTTTCCATTCCCTTCTCTGGCCTCCCCCCCAACCTTTCGCTGTGGTTGGCATCTCATACTTCGCTTCCCCACTCCTCCCGTCGTCCCCTCCAGCCGCTCCGTTTTTCCTGCTTGTGCGAGTCTTCCTGTACGCCTGCTACGCCATGCGTACACCCCTCCCTTACTTTCCCTTGCACACCCGAGCGCCATGCGCTATGCGCGCTGGTGCAAACTTGCATCCCCCAGCCCTTCTCTCGCCATCGGGTTGCGGCGGCTGTCTCATGTGGCTCGTGACGCACGCGAGGGCCGCCCGCTCTTTGCGCGACATTGCGCAGCGGCACTCCCCCATCAGTGCCGTTGTGGACGCCGCACATCCCTGCTCTCTCTGTGATGCCGCTGACTTACCTTGCGTGTTGTTTCTCTCCCCCCCCCACGCAACAGCCAAGGCCAGCCTGTCGCAGCTATCGCCTCTGCGCTGCTCCAGAGTCGACTCCTCTTATCACTCCTTCCCCTTGATCATGTCCACGCCGAGCCCCCTTGTTTTGTTTTCAGTGCTCCCCCTTCCCCCCTCTGCTTAGGTCCATGCCTCCCCCATCCTGCATCTCACCACGAACCCTTCCTCTTGCAGGCACTGCGACTACATTGCACGTGCACGCATAGTCATGCGCCGTTGCTGAAAGTCGCACGCGCAGCACGTCACGGCCCTGTCGTCTATCGCTGCTCCTTCGCTGTTGACATTGCTACCACCACTCACTGCACCCTTTCCTCGCTGGTCCCAGGCTTCTTTTCGTTCTCTCAGACTCGCCCTTTCCTGCCCAAGCGTCTACAGGCAGCGGCTCGGCAAGCTCATCGCCTTCAGCACCGTCAGCCGCAACGCCAGCGTCCAGCTTGCAGGATACGCAAAGGAGTGCCTGCGACTCGCCGGTGTCGAGGCGACTCTCGTGTAAAACCCGGTGACGACGCAAGGCGGCATCGCGCTTTCGGGCCACAAAGATGCTGTGCCGGCGGATGGGCAGAAGTGGGACACACAACCGTTCACGATGGAGAAGGACGGCAAGCTGTTTGATCACGGTGCATGCAACATGATGGGTCCCCTCGCCGTTGTGATGGCGCTGGTGCCGAAGTTCCTGTCGGTGAAGCGCGCGAAGCCGACGCACGCTGCCCTTTCGCAGAATTAGGACCAGTATTGCCGTGGCATGGCGTATCTGCTTACGCAGCTGAAGGAGAAGGGCCCCAAGGGGGCCGGCTGCCTCATCGGTGCGCCGGCGGACATGAGGGTGGTGACCAGCAACAAGGGCTTCTGTGAGTGGCACGTGGAGATGCAGGGCAAGGTGATTCACTCCGCCATGGCGCTCATGAGCACGAGCTGCAACGCCATCGAGTACGCCGCGCAGATCATCGCGGAAATGTGCGAGACCGCGCTGGACATCACGAAAAGCACCGCACAGGAGAGGAACTACAGCTGCTCGCTCGCGTGCATCTCCACGGATGCCGTCGTGGGTGGTAGCGCGGTGAACACGGTACCGGCGGAATGTGACGTTGTGTGCAGCGTGCGCCGTCCGCTTGGGTATCTCTGAGCGACAGGAATGAAAGCCTAGGGAGTCGCCTCTCCTGCGCCTTGCTTCTCTTGATCGTGCGTTGCCGTGCCCTTTATCGCACCTTTGGCCTGCCCTTTTCGCTGTTTGGCTCTCTCTCTCTCTCTCTGCTCGTGCACCGCCGCACCTCTCCCCCTCCCCACACACGCACGAACACCCTTCAACGTGTTTGAGAGCGTCCCGAACTCCCCGCGCCTCCCTCCCTCTCTGCCCTCTGGTCTGTCCCCTTCGTTTTTTCGGCTGGGTTCTTCCGTTTCGACCCTTCTCACGCACACACCAATGCGAGGGTGCGGGTGCTGCAGCCCCGCTGCTCCCCCTTCCGCTGTTCCTTCCGCGTGTCTCTCCCTCACCTGGGCGCGTCTGCCGTGGGCAACTGCCGGAGACAGGCCCGCTCCGCCATTCGAGCTGCAGCAGCAGGCTGTGCAGGTGTGTGAGCAGAGGGCGCTGGCAAAGTGGTAAGGCACAGGGGAGGTATGTGTGGGCGGGAAGAAGAGGTCGAACGCGTGCTGAGAGAGAGCAAGCGAGGGCGGCGGCGGCACCGTCGTCACGGCTTCCCCTCCTCTTCCTCTTGGTTTCTCTGTGAAGGACCACACTATGGCTGTGAAGAGCTCAATATGAGGTGCGAAAGAAAGTGGTGTAGCTGTCTCGCTCGCTCGCTGGCTCTATTGAAGGTGGAGGTACTGATCCGGCTTCGATAGAACGGCAGCTGTCATCCACACACCTCACCCAAAGATCGTTGTGCCGCGAGGAAGAAGACTTTCCGAAGCTGTCGAGATCCTGTTGGTGCGTGCGCACACGCTGCCTGTCACCGCATATGCCTCAGGGATCGTGCTGGCTCCAGTGCCTATGTGTGTGTGGGTGTGTGTGTGTGTGTGTGGGGGGGGGGACAGTGTGGCTTTTCGTCCTCCCTTCCACGTGCTTGAAAATGACGGATGCGTGATGTGATATGTAGTCAGCAACGCCGCACCCCCTGTGGCAGAGCGGCAGTGACGGGGGCAGGGGTGGAAAACGCACGTGATGCAGCCTGGACATGGCGCAGCTCTGTCCTCACGCCGAGATGGAAACAGCGCACGGAGCCACGGAGCTGCACCAGGGCAACTCATTGACGCCGGTGTCGCTTCGCTATGCACTCGCCGTGGGAGTACATATTGGGAATGCCTCGGCTGGCCCTGAGCAGAGGGGGCACTGCCTCAGCTGCTTGTGGCATCGCCAGCGACTGGGTGCGCGCGGGGTGTGAGAGGGATCTCGATGGAAGACGCGCCGCCTCATGTGCATACACCCTCCCCACCACCCCTCACACACGTGTCTGTGCTAAGCCGGCATCTGCTGCGCATCGCTCAATCTTCTCTGTGGGTGGAGCACTGTCTCTGGGGTGAAAAAGCTGAGAGCCTTCCGATCTCCCCTGACACCGGCGAGTTGAGAGAGCGACGCGGGGGGGGGGGGGGGCTCATTCCGTGAAACGGGACGGTCAGGCAGCCCTACCTGAACCTGCTCTGTAGCGTCCTAACCTTTTTTGGTCTTGAGGCGGTGACGGATACGGCAGCCTACCCCAGTGCAGAGACGCACAGCGCAGACGTGCTGTCTAGCCATGATGTTGCTGCACGGCAAGCGAATCGGCCCCCCCCCCCCACTGCGCCTCCACGAGTCGGCGCTAAACCACGGAAGCGACTCTTTAAGATGTGCGGGCCAACGAAGCCTGGGACCTCGGCCCTCTGTCTTCCGGCAGCCAAGACGAACACGGTTGGTGGCGCATGCCTGTCCGCCAGTGTTGCAGCGCAGTCGCATTCTTGTCGCCACACCTGAAATAGTGGCTAACGAGATCTGCTGTGCGCCCCCTGTTACCGTCGGCTCCTCTCCGCATGTGAGGTACCCCTACCCTCGAGGTGTGCAGAGGTCAGGTGCCGGCCTGGTCATCCGCTTGATCACTTCCTGTCCACCGGCAGAAACGAGAGATGAGTAGGGTGACACTGGTGGCTAGCGTCTGCCAATGCTGCGTGTGTAACAGCGTTACAGCAGGCTTGAAGGAAACAATACGTATGGTGGTGCGCCACCCTGTGTCGCTCTCTGCCGATCAAGAGCGATCGCGGCTCGCGCGCAGCAGCGGATTTCTTTTCGCTCTCCCCCACGCACCGTCTCCACCCCAGCCACCCAGCGCTTCAGCCAAGCGAGACGGTTTCGCCGTTGTCCTCGTCATCCTCGTTGGTGTGTGCTCGGGGTATCCCCCCTTGCCAGGGAGAAGCACATTGCATCAGAAGCCTCCATCTCTGCATATTCGCCATCTGCTCTAGGCAAGTATCACTGAGAGTGCGGAAGTCCAAGGCGCAAGCGGAGGAACGCAACCTTATGGTGCATTGCGGGGGAGGGCGAACATATTCGCCTCTCACACGCATGCATACACGCACACGCACCACGCTTTAGCTGACAAGTTACGCGTGCCCCGCATCCGCCAGACCAGTCGGCTCTCTCTCTCTCGCGCTCCGGCCCCCTCCGCCTCCCCCGCCCTCACTTGACTTCGTCGCTTCCTTGCCTTTCCCTTGCTCTCGACTCTCTCGGCATCGCATCCCTCCTCCGCCGTCCGTCGAGCCGTCCCCAGCGGTACCTATTTGTAGCCTCTTTCACCTTGGGCTCCCGTCTCCCTCTGCAGGCACTTTCTACTGCCGTCCTCGCCCTTTCTTCGCTTGCCGCTCACCCCACGCGCATCTCCTTCTACCCACGCACCACACGCCACCATTTTACGGGTCCCACAGCCTGCGATGTCCCGTCGCCCCAGTATGCGGGGCGATGGCGCACAGCAGCCATGCAGCCATGCCCCGTCCGCCGCCAAGGACGCTCACCGCGCTCAAGACCCAGCAGCGCCGCCGTCGCACTCGCAGCCGCGCCGCACCGGATGTCTTGGCGTGCTCCAGACCATCCGTGACGGCGTCATCAAAGCAGTGTGCGTGATCGTTCCGCCCGGCGGCATTCTCTCTGGCGCCTTCAACATGGCGAGCTCTTCCATCGGCGCCGGCATCCTTGGCCTACCGGCGGCGACCGACTCAGCAGGCATCATCCTCGCCATGATCCTCCTCGCCGTCATCACGTACTTCTCCGTGTTCTCCATGTACATCCTGGCACTCGCATCGGAGAACACGCGCATCAAGACCTTCGAGGGCTTGGCGCGCTGGCTCTTCCCGGCGAGAAGGTATGCCTTCTCCTACTGGGCCGCGTTCATTCGCTTTTTCCACGGCTTCTCCGCCTGCGTCGCCTACATCATCAGCGTGGGCAACTGCCTTAGTCCCATCTTCACCAGCGCCGCAAAGCAGCACCCCGACAACAGTGCCATCCAGTTCTTCGCCACCACGCAGGGCAATCGCGTGCTCACAGTCATCGTTTGGCTCTTCGTGATGCTGCCGCTGGTTATTCCGAAGCACATCGACTCGCTGCGCTACGCCTCCGCCATCGCGGTGACATTCATGGTGTACTTTGTCTTCGTGGCTGTCGCACACAGCTGCCGTAACGGACTGGCGGAAACGTCCAAGCATGTGGAGCTGTCCGGCAACCAGGTGGATGATGACAAGCTGGTGCACAACACCGTCTTTCTTTTTCGCACCGGCAACTCCGTAATCCACTCCGTCGGCGTCTTTGTTTTCGCGTACGTGTGCCAAGTAAACGCGCAGGAGGTTCTGTGGGATTTGAGACCCGAGATTCGCACGACGAAGAGCTTCACGCTGTCGGCGTTCATTGGGGTGATGCTGTGCTCCACCCTGTACGTGCTGGTAAGCGTGTTCGGATACTTCGACTTTGGCAGCAAGAACCTGCTCGGCAAGTCGCTGCTGCTCATGTTCAACCCGCTCGAGGAGGCCGACATCATGATCGCCTACGTTGCCGTCATGATCAAGCTGTGCGTTGCCTACGCGCTACTCACCATTGCAGCGCGCAACTCCCTGTACTATCTGATCGGCTTCCAGCACCGCTACCGCAACCGCACCGAGGCGGGCGGCGCGGAGGAGCTCGACTTTGTCGCAGGCGACGCCGACGCCACCGTCCAGCAGACCGCGAATTTGCCCGCGGCGGTGACCAACAGCGACGTTGTCCAGTCCGGCAAGCTCGACGGGGTGGACAACAACCACGGCATGGAGGGGACAACGAAAGGCCGCAATGCCTCCCAAACCGTCGATGAGGACTGCGAAGCAGGTGAGGACGTGGACGAGGAGTGCGTGGACGGGACCGCAGAGGACACGACGTACGTGGACAACATCCCGTTCTGGCAGCACCTGCTGGTCGTGCTTGTGCTCTCCGTCGTGTCGCTGCTGTGTGGCCTATTCATCCCGAACATCAGCACCGTCTTCGGCTTCGCCGGCTCGATCAGCGGCGGCTTCATTGCCTTTATCTTCCCCGCGCTCTTCGTCATGTACTCGGGCAACTTCACGGTGGCGCAGGTGGGATGGTTCACGTACCTGAACACGTACCTGCTGCTGATCTGCGGTGTTGTCGGCATTGTCTTCGGCACCGGCGGCACCATATACGAAATTGTTTGAGCGAGGGCGCGCCGTTATCCCGGCGGCTTTTCATGCGTTCTCCCGAGGCATGGACGGCGAAGGCGCTCTTGTGTGCGTGCATCAAAGGAGATAATGTGAAAAGGGACGGATAGCGCCCTCCACCTGCAGCTTCGCCGGCTGACGGGCCATGGTGCGTGAACGGCCGTGTGCGTGTGTGTCGCTCTCCTTCGCATGTAGAAGCGGGGACTGAAAGCTCACGGTTGGCGTGTGAATGTCTGCACGCCTCTGTGCACGCACACCGACGGCCAGCAGACCAAGATAGAGAAATTAAAACCTTTTGTTTTCTGCCACCATTTTCTTCTGTACGTGAGGTGATCACTATTGCTCACGCGGCAAGCTTTTGGATCCCTCTTTGTTTTTTTTTTTTCAGAAAGCTGCTGCGGTGGCGCTCGGCGTCTGGCAACGGCGTGTAGGCCAGCGGAGATGTATGCAGGGGCGAAGTGGAGAGGACCGATTCCTGAATGCTTCCGACCCCACCCTCTCAGTCTGCAAGTGCTTGGACCTCTAGCAGGTCCGCTTTGTGCATGTAGGCGTGTGCGCACGCGGCTTGAGGGGTGAGGGGGGAAGGCAATACACTCAGAGATCCGCCCTTTGCCTTCCGACCCTCTGCCTCCGCTTGTCTTGCCTCCCCCTCCTCATGCACCCCTCTCGACACCATAATGCTAACCGAGTCGGTTTTGTTTTCCCTTTTCCGCAGTATGTGAAAGTAAATCGCCTGATGTGCGGGCGTGTTGTGGTGGCGTCGTGTCTGGTGCACGTGTATGTGCACCTCGCTGCGGTTTTTGTTTAGCCTTTGGGTCTTTTTGTGGGACGTTTGATGCGACAGTCAGTCATCCTCCGCACATCCGAAGCTGAGGTGGATGCTCCTTGCCCCGCACCATCGTCAACGTGTAGTTTTCGCTTTCTCTTGCTTCCTCCTCTAAAGGTCCTCGTAGCGTCCTGCTTGGCGGAGTTTTGTAAAACAAAAAAAAAACGATTGAACGTATACCTTCACTGAAAATGTTAAGATGGCAGCAGCGCCCGTCGTCGTCGTCGTCGTCTTGGCCTTAACTGTTCTGGAAGGCAGGGAGCGGCGGTCTGACGGGGCTCGAAGCGCCCCTCTCTTCTCTAGGAACTTGAAACATCACATCTTCCTATTCGTTAATTGACTCTCGAGAGGGCGCGAGTGCAGATGTGAGCAGGGCGCCTGCAAGTGAGAGAGTATGTGCGCGTGTTGTGCGCGACAGAATCACGCAAGCCCGTCTGCTCTCTTTCCGCACAGAAGCGTCTCCCAGCTACCTCCCTCTCCGCGCACCCACGTCCGTGCAGCCCATCCCCTCGCCTTGGTGTGTTAGGCCCCCTTTCCGCCCACGTGCGCAACGCTTCTCTAAAGGTACCGCGTGTGGATGTGGATTCCCATCGCTGGAGAGCATTGAGGCACATGTTCAGACAACCATGAGCAAGAGGCGAGCAAGTGTCATCGGGTGAAAGAAGCAGCAGCTTGTGAGCTGGACGCAAGCAACCCGCGGCGCGGTGCAATTAGAAAGGCTGAAGGGCCCGACCCTTGGTCGTGGCGTGCTCATTCGCCTCTAAAGGCTTGTGTATAGCCCCCTTGAGGTCATGATGAGCACGTGCAGTAGGAGGGCTGCTCGTTGCAAAGAAGAGGGGCGAGCCGGGAAGCCGGAGAAACTGACAGGAGGTCCGCACGACCCCAGCACCGACAATGTCGCCAAGTGCCTTTGTTGTGCGTTTTCCCATTTTGTTTTCTGGCTAGGATGCGACAAGGACTTTGGCAAGGTGCGGAGAGTGCGCTGCGGTCTCTCCACATGCGGTAAAGTCGAGTCCGAATCGAACACCTCCACGTGCGCACAGAGTGAAAAGTCGTATGGTGAGGCAATGGCAGCCTCTCGTTGGTCTTACCTCTCTTCCGTCGCATCGAAGTGGTGCCTCCCCGGTGCTGAACACATGTAGCTGATCATGCCCGCATTCCCCCTGCCAACGCATGCGCCTGTGCCACACGCGTCGTGTGTAAGTGCATCGCCTTTCTCACCGACTCATCGATCTTTCTTCCTGTTGTCTGTTTTCTAAAATAGCACTAACTCGCTGGTGACAGGGGCTGCGTCAGTGCGCGGTATCGTTGTCCAGCACCCCACTCTCTCTCTGTGGACGCCAAGTAGTCCCTATCCCCCTGCCAGTGCAGAACCGCTTCTGCTGGTGTCAGGGCCAGGTGCCTACGACGTGGCGGTGTCAGAGCGATGTATCGTTACTGATGCCGGCAGTCGGGCCCTGGGCGGCGCTGCGTCGGGGCGACCTGCGGCAGTCGACACGTGTGTGCCGTCGATGTGGCAGGCGAAGCGTCAATGCGGCTCCAACGTATCCCACCCGGCCCTCGCACTGCCCACCTGGTGGGAAGCGTGAGCTGTCCCAAGCCGTGCGCCAGGTGGCGGCCGGCACAATGGGAGCTGCTGTGAGACGACCTTGGAGGTGTGGGGCGGGTAGCGCGTGAGGCAGGGGCTGTGCCTTCAGACGGCTGTGGCGGCACTGCTTTCACGCCCGTGTCAAGCGACTGCCTCGCGCCGGGCGATTGGGCCTGTAGCAGGCCTAGTAGAGTGACCCCATGTACTACGGCAGGATGGACACGCTGCGAGAGAAAACAGCACTAAGCCACACCGCACGTGTCCCCCCCCCTTCCCTCCCTGAGCGTTGGCATCGAAGGGCGGAGAAAGGACTCCGCCCCGCCCTCCCCCTCCTATCTCGCATCTCCGCCAAGCTCCTCGCCCGCTCACGACCCGCGCTTTGGTGTGCGCGTGTCGGTGTGCGTGTGAGTGTGTACCGCTGCGATGCAGGTGAGTGCAGGCGTGTGGGAGGGCGCACAGGCACCTGTCCCACACCCTCTTCTGGCACCGCTGACTGCTCTCCGTCTTTCTTCTGGATTGCCTGTTAACCGTCTCCGCTCTTTGCTTGGGTGCGGCAGCGCCGCGGGGGCGCGAGGCGGCGCCTGAAACACGCCGTCACACGTAATCCGGCCAGCTGCAAACAAAGGAGTGGAGGGAGCGTCATACAGGAATGGAGTTGTCTCTTCACAGAGGAGTGCTGGCCGTCATCACCGAAGCGCTGCGACCCTTGCCCACCCTGCACCTCACACAATCCCCACTCGCCCACCCTCTCGATCTCCCTTCGTAGCAGCGGCTACTCACGACTCGCTGACGCCGACAACGGCCCGCGTGCCCTTCATTTCTCGCCTCGGGCTGCCACGGAGAGCGCTCGTCTCGTCCTGGGATGGCCGCAGCACACATAGCGCACCGACGTGGCTCCCTCGCCTCAGCCACTCACATCCCACAGCATACGCCCGCAACTGCGCGCTACGAAGCCCCTCTTCCGAGCAACTGGCGAGCCGTTGGCGGGGTCTCCACGTACTGTGTCGAGGTGCGTGCGTTGGTAGCTGGCTGCCGGGGGTCGGGTGCTGCCGTGCGCGCCGCAGCCGCTCTGTTTGACCGGCACAGCCCCTCATCTCCTTCTGCGGGTGTCTTCGCGCGCTGTGGCAGCCCCCCTCCCCCTCCCCCTCCCGTGCTCTGCGGCATCGTAATGTGTTGCCTGAGCGTGCAGTGGGGGGCTGCCGCTGTGTCTCCACTGCGCTGCGCTGAGGATCCCTTTGGCAGATGAAAAGGCAAGGAGTGCTGCTGGATACGTGCGAAGATCGGGAGAGGTGGTGGTTGCCTTACGACTCAGCACCGGCAAGAGTACGCCTGCACTCTTGTGCGCGGATCCTTGTGCTTCGAGTTGGAAAGGGCGAGGTGGTAGTCGCCTAACCCACCACCACCGCCGTCACCGGCTTTCTCGGTGTTGTGCCTTCTCATTGCCAAAGGCCGCGCCCGGCCTGTGCTTCACGCGTTACAGCAGTGACGCTGTGCTGTGCAGCGGATGACGAAGCAGCGGTCTCTCTCTCTCTCTGCACAGCACTGCGTACCTGCACCACCCCCGCGAGCTGGAGGCCATCAAGGCACAAGAAGCAGCGGGCAGATCAGTGAGGCACTGAGACTCAGCGATGGCGTTGCGGCTCACACGCACGGAGTCGTCTATCATCCGGTGCAACGCATGCACTCCCAGACGCAGAGCACGCAGGGGACGCGACGGCGCAGCGGTGTATTCTCTCTGTGGCCTCTCATGCTCCCCTTTGTGTTCTACTCGCTGCGGGACCTCGCCGCCCCCGTTGCGCGCGCCCCTGCACCCCTGAGCTCCTGCTACGCGCGGGAACAAAGATGTGCGCTGCTCGGCTTTCCCATCTCGCCTCGGCACCCTCTCGCAGCTCCCCTGCAGCTCGTCCTTTCTCGCCACTGTCACCCTCTATATCACCACCTCATCCACCCTCTGCCCTCCGCGTGTCTCCTGCTATTGCGCGCCACCAGCATCCTCATCCACGCACCCCCACCCCCGGCTCTCTCCCCTCGCTCTCTCTGCCTCCTTTTCGCGTTAGCTTCGACACATCGGGCGGCTCATGTCAAACCGATCAGCCGATAGCTGTCCTCGCACCTGTCGAGGGCAACAGCGCGAGGAGTACCCCGACCACGCCAGCAGCCACACGATGACGGTAGGTGCGGCGCACACGGCCAAGCCGACGGCGACGTCGCGGAGTGCAGAGCAGCGCCCTCAACGCCAGTCGCACTCGCAGCCGCGCCGCACCGGATGTCTTGACGTACTCCAGACCATCCGTGACGGCGTCATCAAAGCAGTGTGCGTGATCGTTCCGCCCGGCGGCATTCTCTCCGGCGCCTTCAACATGGCGAGCTCTTCCATCGGCGCCGGCATCCTTGGCCTACCGGCGGCGACCGACTCAGCAGGCATCATCCTCGCCATGATCCTCCTCGCCGTCATCACGTACTTCTCCGTGTTCTCCATGTACATCCTGGCACTCGCATCGGAGAACACGCGCATCAAGACCTTCGAGGGCTTGGCGCGCTGGCTCTTCCCGGCGAGAAGGTATGCCTTCTCCTACTGGGCCGCGTTCGTCAGATTGTTCTACGGCTTCTCTGGCTGCGTCGCCTACATCATCAGCGTGGGCAACTGCCTTGGTCCCATCTTCACCGGCGCCGCAAAGCAGCACCCCGACAACAGTGCCATCCAGTTCTTCGCCACCACGCAGGGCAATCGCGTGCTCACAGTCATCATTTGGCTCTTCGTGATGCTGCCGCTGGTTATTCCGAAGCACATCGACTCGCTGCGCTACGCCTCCGCCATCGCGGTGACATTCATGGTGTACTTTGTCTTCGTGGTTGTCGCACACAGCTGCCGTAACGGACTGGCGGAAACGTCCAAGCACGTGGAGCTGTCCGGCAACCAGGTGGATGATGACAAGCTGGTGCACAACACTGTCTTTCTTTTTCGCACCGGCAACTCCGTAATCCACTCCGTCGGCATCTTTGTTTTCGCGTACGCGTGCCAAATAAACGCGCAGGAGGTTCTGTGGGATTTGAGACCCGAGATTCGCACGACGAAGAGCTTCACGCTGTCGGCGTTCATTGGGATGATGCTGTGCACCACCCTGTACGTGCTGGTAAGCGTGTTCGGATACTTCGACTTTGGCAGCAAGAACCTGCTCGGCAAGTCGCTGCTGCTCATGTTCAACCCGTTCGAGGAGGCCGACATCATGATCGCCTACGTTGCCGTCATGATCAAGCTGTGCGTTGCCTACGCGCTACTCACCATTGCAGCGCGCAACTCCCTGTACTATCTGATCGGCTTCCAGCACCGCTACCGCAACCGCACCGAGGCGGGCGGCGCGGAGGAGCTCGACTTTGTCGCTGGCGACGCCGACGCCACCGTCCAGCAGACCGCGAATTTGCCCGCGGCGGTGACCAACAGCGACGTTGTCCAGTCCGGCAAGCTCGACGGGGTGGACAACAACCACGGCATGGAGGGGACAACGAAAGGCCGCAATGCCTCCCAAACCGTCGATGAGGACTGCGAAGCAGGTGAGGACGTGGACGAGGAGTGCGTGGACGGGACCGCAGAGGACACGACGTACGTGGACAACATCCCGTTCTGGCAGCACCTGCTGGTCGTGCTTGTGCTCTCCGTCGTGTCGCTGCTGTGTGGCCTATTCATCCCGAACATCAGCACCGTCTTCGGCTTCGCCGGCTCGATCAGCGGCGGCTTCATTGCCTTTATCTTCCCCGCGCTCTTCGTCATGTACTCGGGCAACTTCACGGTGGCGCAGGTGGGATGGTTCACGTACCTGAACACGTACCTGCTGCTGATCTGCGGTGTTGTCGGCATTGTCTTCGGCACCGGCGGCACCATATACGTTACGATCTAGGCGACCGGGGTGTCTGTTGTGGCGCACCGCGCGAGCAGTGGTGTGGGTGTCTGCTTTGGCCACTCTCAACTTCTTTCACAATCTGCAATCGATCTTCGCTGTCGTCACGCTGACCGGAGGCGCATTCAGCGGAAGGCGCTCTGGCGGGCTGCATGCATTGCCGCGTCAGAGGTACGCGAACATCACGCTGCCTCCCCTCTCTTGTTGGCCGGGTGCAGTGGGCCGACGGGCAGGTGGAGGGGTGTCCAGCGCTACGTGTGGCAGAGAGCGGCACGGCACTGCAGGACGAGCATGAAGCCGCATGTAGCGCCGGCACTTCAGCATCCTCCAAACGGACGAGCGCTCAGAGGCAGCTGGGGAAGGGGACAACGGGCGGCGGCCGACTCGCCTTCGGTCTCACTTGTCTTGTCGCTGCACGACGCGTCTGGAAGCATGCGGTGTCGACGGAAAGCGAGTGAGCGCCTATGCCATCGCAGCACCTCTCGGCGTGTGCGCACGCGCGGGTGCACGTCTCTCTTTGCCCCATCCCACCCCCCACCCCACCCCACCCCCTCTTTTCTTTGTTTTGCGTCACTCCTGATAACGCTACGAGCCTCTGCTGGACTTAAATAAGTGCGCGTCTCCGTATGCGCTGACACCAGTGCGTGTATCTCTTTGTTCTCCCTTTCCGCCTTTCTCTGTGCACGTGTGTGTGCGCATCGCGGCCAGTGCGTGTATATGTGCGACTGCATGAGTGAGAGATACAGAGCGTGCTGGCGTATGCGGCGGGCGAGGTGTTCAACCTGATGATGTGAAGCAGGGGGAAGGGATGGTGTACGGTCCGTGGGGTCGCGCTTCTCCTCTCGCGTCCTGCGCTCGTCGTGAACACTCCATCTGCGTTGCGAATGCGCTCTGCCTCGCCGAAGCCCGTTTTGTCTGTCTCCGCGTCGCTACGCAGGCGCGCACGCAATATTGATCAGAATCAACCACAAGCAGCAGCATCACCTTCATGAGCCGTCGCTGTGCCCACCGCCCTTTCTTCCTTGTCCTGCCTCCTCACCACCACATCGTCGAGTGTGTACACATACGCATATACGAGGTGCTTCTTGTCTTCTCCCTCCTTTGCTTCCCTTGACCATTTTGCTTTGATCCGGCTTATCGGCCGCTCCTGTGCCTGCCTGTCTGGCGGGCTGCTGGTGCCTCCGTGGCGACGTCTTTATCTTGCGACGGTCTTTTTCTTATGCTTGTCAGCGTTGTTTCTGTGTTAGCCTGAGCGGGGAACTCCCCAGCCGTCGTGCCGAAGAGAAGTCGTGGAAACCAAGACGAACGGCAGTGGCCCTCAAGAGCCGCATCGATGGGATCCGTAGCGCCTTGTGCTCGCCCTCAACTCCCCCTCTGCCTCTGTCCCCTTGACAGCCGCGAGGCACGCTCTCCCGCCTCCTCTCATCGCATGTGGACCCCACCCACACCTCACACGCCGAAGTACCCTGGCCGCGAGTACTCGCACACACACACATATATATATATATATATATGTATGTAGGGCACACTGTCCACACCTCTCGCACCCCATCAAGAGCGAATGGGGCAGTACACACCTGACGAGTGGTCGCTGTAGCGGTGCTGCTTCGCTGCATACCCCCCGATGCCACGCGTCGCGCTCGGTGTGCGCGTGCCGTGCTCGGGTCTGGCTGGGCGGTCGCACGGTCACGGTCTGCGGACCCGGTGGCGAGGGGGTCTCCCTCGACGAGCGCACCCGCATCTCCGTGCAGATCGCACCCGTGGGCACCCTGGGGGACTTGGCGCAGGCGCCAAGGACGACAGCGCGGATGCAGGCCACGCTGGTGCACCGGGCACATGTAGCGACAGCAGAGCCGGGCTGCGTCTTCTGCGCAGCCACCACCCCCAGGCTACGGCAGGATACGTGCGGTCAGCCGACAACGCAGCCGTCGCGGTGACTCGCAGGCGGCTGCTGGCGCACGCGGGCAGGGCGAAGGGGTGGTGCACACAAAGGGGTGCGTTGGAGGCGAGGCCTGTGACTGCCGCTTCGCGTGCAGAACCACCAAGCGAGCCGTCAGGCGTCCGGAGGGGCTCCGCGGACATTCGCGCGCATGTGCGCACCGCTGTCCCCGGGTGGCCATGCGAGGCCCCCAGCACCGTTTTCGCTCTCCACCTCTCGCGAGGGTTGGAAGGAGGGACGCGTCTGTGTGCGCCTGCCTGCCCGCCTGGCGTCCCCCCTCGAGCACTGCGCTCCTTCCACTTTTCCCTTTCCCCATTCCCTCTATGAAGTCGCCGACAAGACGGTGCCTCTGTTATTCTGTGTCTGTTCCGCTGTGAATTGCGAGCATCGCATCGCTGTTGCGTTCCGCATGGGCTCGTTGCGGTAGTTTGTGTGTTTCGGGCTCCCTGTCCGGCGCTGCCGGCGTGATGAACGCCGTCGTGACGCGCTGAACAGTTGTCGATGGCTTTTTCTCTTGTTTCGCATGTGTCCAGTGCTGCGCAACCCGTGTGGATCTGGTACTGGTTTGGCTTTCATTTTTCCGCTTACCGTTTTCTTCCTCCTCTCCTGCGGTTCATCTGTGTGGTGCGTTCGCATGGAGAGAAGCGCACTGCCCGTCGTCCCCAGGCTTGCTCTGACATGCATCCTCGCGAGGCCACACACGCGCGTGTTGACGAGCCAACGCATCCGTGTACACTAGTTTTGCTTTTCGATTTCTTTGGGTTTGGTGAGAATGTGTCGTTGTCCTTTTCTTGTGGGGATGTGTATGTGTCTGTCGGGGTGTGCGTGATGATGGAGAACCTAGCGGTGCGTCTTTATTCACGTAGCGTCTGCACTGAAAAGGGGAATTGAAAGGAGACAGCCGAGTAGGACTGCGACCCCCTTTGAGCGGGCGGAAAAGGCGAAGCCCATGATTTAGGAGCTGTGATCTACTACCAGAACAGCAGCACGGACCTGAGGAAATCCGGTAGCATGCAAGACGCGGTAGCGAGCGTGAGGTGGAAAGGAAAGGAGCAACAAAAATGTGGTTGGAGGAGCCATGAAAAAGAGGAGCTGCATGCACTGGAGTTGGAAAATTATCCAAACCACTCGCTGCGTCTGACGCCTTTATTATTGTGTTTCCCTTTCTTGTTGGCCTTGAGCCTCTTCTGCGTCATTCCCTGTTACCTTTTTTATGTTTTGCGTCCTCTGTGTTTTCCGCGGGTGGGGGAGCTGTTCTCTCCATCGGCTGCGCTCGGCCTACCCTTTCCTGCCCTCTCTCTCACACAAGCACACGAACTGCGGTCTGCGTCGGCTTGTTTCCCTCTTTTTATTATTTTCTTCCTGATGTCTTTACACTTTGTTTTGATTTTCCCCGTTTTTTTTTCTGTTTCCGTCCTACGTGCATCCGCTCTCGGTTTCGTCGCTTCTTCTATGGTGTCGTGCTCGGTGCCTGGCTCTGTCCTCACTCATTTCCTATCCATCATGACTTTCTCGTCGGCGCCTGCGCAAGTGGCCGGCGGATATGCAATGCGCAACTGTGTGCACGCGCTGGAAACCGCTAGCGGAAACGCATGGTCGAGTGTGGTGCTGATATGCCTGGAGGGAGTTATTGTCTGTTCTGCTATAGTAGATGGTTCTACAGCAATACCCGTATGCATAACACTTCTCTTGTTGGTGCTTTCCCCCTGTCTCTATCATCGCATCTGCGTGATGCACACATCAGCATCTCCCTTCGTCCCTCCTTCTTCCGCCTCCCTTCACTTTTTTTTCAGCTAACGCTCTCTTTCTGGCCTTGTCTGGCCTCGGTGATGTCTCGTGGTGACTCTGCTCGGAGCACCCCACCCCGCTCCCACTCCCTTTCGCTCATATATGTGCGAATCGTGCGCAGCTGGGCGTAGGCGTGTGCGCCACCCTTCTCCCGCCCTCTCTCAGAGAAACGGACTAACTCCACGAGCCGCGTGTGTGTGCACGCGACTCTTTTTTCTGCACTCTCGTCTTCTTTTTCCTGCTCAATAAGCTGATGTTCATGTCGCGATACTGCGATGTGGAAGAGGAGGAAGCTTACCGATGAGAGAAGGACTGCGCATATGCATTTCATGATCAAGTGTCTCTTCGCTCTCGTCTCTCCTGCCTCCGCCACACCGTCATTGCCAGTGCTCATTCCTTCATCATCTCGGCGTCCGTATGTCTCGCTCTGATTCGCTTTACCTCGTTGGCAAGAGCGCTCGCACCTCTTTTCTTTTTTTCCGGCGTTCTTTGTGGTTCCGTGGTGCAGCACTTCTTTTCCTGCACCACTTCCGCTGTCGAGGCCGAGGAGCGCAAGGAAAAGGACTTGGCATCTGCCCACGGTTTCGTTGTTGTTGTTGTTGTTGTTTAGAGGGAGAAGGGACTTGCGCGTGGGGATCGATGTGGCCTGCGGCTCTGCGCCTCATGCCTCTACAGGCGGCACACATACGCACTCACCCTGTACCCGGAATCCCATCGGCGTAAGACACGAGCCCCCCGCTTCTCTCGAGGTCGCAACGAGTTTGCCAACGGAGAGAGAGGAAGCAGCACTATCCCTTTCTTCTCTTCCCCTCAACGGGTGTTACATGTTCACAGAGGAAGAGAGGATCTGTGAGGTAGTCAGAACAGCAGCAAAGACTCCCTTTTTCAGCACTGCAGCGCCGCATGTGATAGCGAAACGATGAGCGTAGCCCACCCCTCTTTTTCTCCTCCATGCGGAATGCCAGAGAATCTCACCACTACTTCTCCCCTTCTTCGCCGTGGTCCTGCCGTCCCGCGTTGAAAGAAGGTCTCCCTCTTTATGCGGACGCACCTCCGCGCCCCTTCCATTCGGTTTCTGACCATGGCCCCCCCCCCTCCCTCTCCCCTCTCCTCTTCCACCTCCGCCCCTTGCGCATCGGTATAATATATGTATATATATGAAAACTCACTGCTCAACGCTGATGTAAGTGTATACATGTACGCATACGCACGCGACATACGTGCAGCTTATAGCCGAGATAAGCATAGGGGATCCACGCACGATTTCCCTGCCCATCTTTACCTCCTCCGCTCCTAACCCGCGCGCACACACGCGCATATAACCTGGTCGTTTCTCAGCTCCGAGTGATAGCCGTCGCCTAATCGCCCACTAGCTCTTGTGCATTACTCCCACCATCCCTCTCTCTCTCCCCCGTTTTACAGTGTGCCTGAGGAAGAGGAAGAGGGTGTGTGTGGAAGAGACAACGCGCTAAGAAACGTATCACGTGCTCGTTTTTGTTCTCTCCTAAGTCTTCTTCCCTCTTGTGTTGGGTGTGTGTGTGTGTGTGTGTGTGTGTGTGTGTGGTCGGCTCAGCCAGCGTACCTCACATCGCTTTTTCTTACCACCGCCCTCTCCCCACCCCCCCCACGCACACACACTTTTTGTTAGCGGACTGTTTTCTCTCCTTTCTCACTATCAAATACATTATACCATTACAATTTCCATTGTCGCGGTGCTGCCTCCTCTTCTATCCCCGTGTATCAGACCGCCCACATGAATACAAGAAACACGTACAATCACTCCTCTACATGCATAGCCGCCCCTGTCGTTATATATAGCTTCTCTGTTGCGCTGTAGCTGTGCTCTTGGCTACCTTTATTCCTTTTTCTGCCTCGCTACAGTCTGTTTGTTTGTTTGTGTTCTTCACACCCGCGCAGCAGCTGCTGCTGAGCATCATGGCGCTTCGTTACTCTACAGAGACCATGCGGGTTCAGGGAATCGGCAGCCCGTACGCATCTCTGGCGGAGCTCTATATACCTGATCCAACCAACGCATCCCGCCGCACCCTGGATACTGCACGCACCACACTGAATTGGTCGGAGCTGCCAAGCGCCTTCCTCAACATCAAGGCTTACCAAGACAAAGTCGGTGTGGGCTGCAGCGGCTGGGGAATAGATGTGAGCTTGCTCTTGGTGCTGTACCCGGCCGTGTACTGGTTCCTGGGTATTATGCTGATCCGCTACCTCTGCCGCGAGCCCTTCGCGCGCTTTGGCATCTACATGGGCGTCGTCACAGAGAAATCCACATGCCACCATCACGGCATCGCTTCCGGCAAGCATGGCGTGGCCTCCCTCTCACCACGCAATCGGAAAAAGATCATGAAGTTTCAGAACCAGATGTGGCTGTCGATGTTCTATTTTGCCTCCTCCTGCTTCGGTTACTACGTCCAGCGTGATCAACCCTGGTTCAAACTGCCGCTCGACGACGAAGCCAGCTTGCACCTTCTACTGCCGCACCCGTACAACCCGCCAGCGGAGCTGATCATGTACTACCACTACGGTCTGGCCTTCTACTTTGCCGAGCTCTGCTCCCTCTTCATCATTGAGCGCCACATGAAACGGTCGGACTTTTTGGAGTACGCAGTGCACCACATCACGACGCTGCTGCTCATTCTCTGCTCCCACATCGGCCTCGAGCACCGCTTTGGCGCTTACGTGCTCTTCATCCACGATGCCTCCGACATCATGCTGTCTGTCAGCAAGTCCATCCACTACATGTGGCAGGAAGAGACTGCGCGTCGGGAGCGCCACAACACCAAGAACGCCGAGGAGGAGAACAGCAAGGCGCACCGGAAGTCATTCCTGCAGCGGTGCATCGTCTCAGAGCTGTGCTTGAACTGCTGCTTTGCCGCCTTCGTTCTGCTCTTCTTCTTTTTTCGACTCTACTGCTTGCCTTTTATGGGCAAGGCAACAATCCGCATGTCCCCCAAGGTGCGTCACGGCAACCTCAACATGTGGATGCTCGTCTTCCTGCTGAACGTGGCGCTGCAGGGGCTGCATGTGTACTGGGCGGTCCTCATCATTGTTTTGTCACTGTCTATTGCGAAGGGGGGAGAGCTAAGGGACATCCGTTCCGAGGATGAGGAGGATTCCGAGTGCCCCTCGTGTATCCACCAGAGGTCGCTCTCGGAATCAAGCGGCGCCGCCGCCGCTGAGGAAGGCAACGGCATGCAACAGCGCAATGTAGCGCGAGAGAGCAAAGTCGCGCCGTCACTGTCTTCATCCCTGACGTCGACTCGCAACCGCTCGCAGCGCCGCGGCTCCTCCAAGCGGAAGGAGTAGTCGAAAGACGAACAACAACGCCCACACATAAAAAAAAAACGCCCAATGGAAGACGAAAAGAAGCTTTCATCTCCGCTGTCGACAGCGAGCGCGTCATCTCCTACGAGCTTCGTACGCTTGTGTGTTCGGATGATGCGGTATTTTGCTATGATTATTTTATTTTGCTTGTTTCATACAGTAGCCGGCTTTAAAGGTTGTGGGGAGAGGGGTGGGGGCCATCCGCCGGTACACACAGAGGCGGACGCGACCTGGAACGGTTCCTTTTCTCTGTCGATCCGTCTTGCCATTGCCACCACGACCATCACCCTTCTTCTGGTCTTCTCCTTGTCGAAACAGCTGTTTAGATCTGCAGACAGGCCGCCAGGGGCACACACACGCACGCAGGCGCATCTGCACATGTACGTGTGTTTCGGATTGCTACTTGCATGGGAGCTAATGAGCGGAGAGTCTGCCTGTAGAGGGGCAGCGCGCCTTTGCTGCCTCTGTCTTGTTATGTGGTGCCCTTGTTGTTGTTTTTTGAGCGCGGGCGAGCGCCAGCGGCGGCGGCCTCGGGTGTGGGCCGAGGGGTGAAGGGTCGAAAGTGTGAGAGCGATAGAGAGAGAGCGAGAGACAGCGGCTCCTCCCACTTTTTCCTTTTTCTTCATGGCGCACACGAATTCGATGCGTATGGCCATACCGCCTGCCAGCCATTCCGCTGTGCCTTCTCAGCTCTGTGTTGCTCGTTCTCTCTCCTGTGTTTGTATGCGTGTTGTTGGTTGGCTGGTTGGCAGGTTTCCTTCGTTGTGTTTTTTTTTCGTCTTTTGCCGTGTGTCTGGTACTATGCCAGCCCGATTAGTGGTGTATACGTGTGCTGGTGAAAGTACTCACACGCGTGGGAGTAGGACGCTAGATACGCTGCGACAGCAATCCATTATGTAGCTACCTGAGCCCCTAGTGATTGTGTTCGGCTCCCTTGTAGGCCTAAATTGGGACTGCTGCAGTTTGCACTCGTGTGCATGCATCCTTCTTATATTCATGTTGCTGTCACTGACTCCCCCATCCCTTAATGCTTGCAGAGATCTCTGAGTAATCATCATCAACTGCGTCTTCGAAGAAGGAAAAGAAGAGAGATCGTGTAGCAATTGGCTACTCGGGGGTTCGAGTCGCATGCAGAAGCACAAAAACATGCTGTCGGGCCGTGAGAGAACCGCTTCTCTTAAAGCCCAGATTGTGTTTTCCTGGGGTCGCTCACGTGGTGTGCATCTACGCGTCGCCAAGAGCAGCGCCATGCCGAGAAGCCTGACCCTAGTTACTATGCTGCAAAGGCATTGTGCCGAAGGCGCCCGCATCAAATTTTGTGCGCCTCTGCATCGTCTTGCTCTCTCTCTCCGGCATTTTTGCCCCCTTTTCCTCCAAACGACTCACGACGTCTGTCATCATTCCGCCGCCCCTCCCCCCCCCCTCCCTCCACGGCTAACCGGCTCTTCTACATGTGCGACCCTTGTTCTCACTGCCTCCTACCCTTCTTATCCGCATATACTGTCCAACGCCTCTCTCCTTCACCACTTTATCGGTGCACCCCTACCAATGCATAACACGTGAGCAGCGCTCACGCAGCGCGTGCCATCTTTCCGCATACTTGCTTTTTTTTCGTGTGTGTGTGTGTGTGTGTGTGCCTTCGTACATTTTCGTTTCAATGGATCTACACTCACCGACATCGTGTGCGTGCGATGCTGTGCTCTCGAGATGTTTTCCCTATGCTTTCTCCGTTTCTCCTCCTGTATCGATGTGCCTCTATCACTTTTTCTCCTCTTTTCATCGGTGATTCCATCGACGCCGCTCTGCCCCACGCTACGCCACTTGCTCCCTTTCTCTCCTTCCCTTTCAGCGTATCTTTCTTCGCCTCACCTACACCGCGCTCCATCGATCATCAACACTCACGCACAATGCACAGACACGCACACGATCTCCGGGGGGGGGGGGGGGGCTCCTCGCATACAGAACGAAAAGCAGGGTTCCAAGAGGAGCAGAAACCCAATCATCCAGAGCACAAGGGCTAGCAAAGCCAGGCCAGACGGTATTATCGTTATCTCTGCTTCCTGCGTTGTGGTTGTCGTCGCCGCCGCAGTCCTGAAGGAACTTCTTGCGCGCTACGGCACCGCCCTCTTCTGCCTTTGCTGCGCTGAGGACAGCGACACGCTTGACGATGGCTCTGAGCGTGCGAGTGCAGGCCAGTAGCAGCAGCACAAACCCTGAGACGCTGACGGCAGCGAATTGGAACGCGACCTACTACATATAGAGAAGCCACCATTATCACGGCGGACAGCGGTGTTAATGGTGATTAAGGCAAGCAGATTGCACGAGGTCAGAGCACAACGGAAGCGTAGGCAAGCCTTGCTTTGCAGGAGCCCGATGCCGTCTCCGTGGCTGAGCCGGGCACCTCCGTTCACACTTACCGTCTGGCGGGCGATGGAGGAGAGGAAGATCCGTCTGTGTCAGTTCCGCTGGCGGGCTCTTGCCTCCAAGCCTCTACGCTTTAAGTGAAAGCACCTGCTGCATCTGCTGCTACAGTGGTGGTCATGATTGTCTCTCTCCAGGGAGGCCCCATGTCCATCGACTTCTCTGTCGAACCACCGCCGCACCTTGCACTCGACAGGAACGCAGCGGTGCCTGAACCCGACATGGCACCTGCCTAACTTGCGGTACACCGCGGCAGGACACGCGTGTGCGAACAGTCGCTGTGGCGAGAGAAAGGGTGCAATTATGGACGCATCGCGGCGCTCTCTCTCATCACCATCGCCACCAACTTCCCCTTCTTGTGTTTCCTTCGTTTCTCTGTCGATGTGGCATGCGTGTCTTCTGGCATTCGTGTATGCCTGATGTGAAAGCACGGTTGCGTAAGCCTGCCGCCATGGTGCCATAGTGGAAGAGCTGCCGGCAACCACTCGGCTTCGTGTTTGTGCATGTGTCTGCCCTCGACGTCCTCTCGTCACCACACAGCCCCATGAGCACCACCACCACCACCTCCCTCTCTCTCTCTCTCTCAGCGACCCTGCTGTCGTGTTTCTTTGTTGTCTCTCCCTTGTCGTGTTTTGCTTCTTCCGTCGCTTCGAACCTCGGCTATACCGCATGTGTATGTAAGTATGTGAGTAGGAGCAGGGGGGAGGGCAGTACTACGTATTCTCTTTTTTTCGTGTGTGTGTGTGTGTGTGTATGCTGTTCGTCGTGGTCCACACGCGCAACCACGTGTGCGCATTAATGTATATCTGTGTACGTGTTTTGTGCGCCTTGCGTGAGTGTGAGACTGCTCTCGTAAGCATGATGCTTCCCGTCCGCCTCTGCAGCACCGAATACGCACCCCCTCAGACATCTGAAACATAAGTAGCTGGAAGTGGTCACTGAAGGTGTGGTGCCGATTTCGCTTGCATGCGTATGTGTTCCGTTCGGGTATTCGAGTGTCCGTCAGCGGGAAAGAGATCTCTTGATGGCAAAATATGCTTCGTCACAGGGGTGAGGTAACGCATGTGCCTCTTTACTTTCTGCTTGCTTGTTTCGCTGTGTCGGTTTCCGCCTTGGCGGTGCAACGTCCGATTTCTGATCAATGCCTCACGACGTATTTCTTTCCTATCTCGTTGCTTGTGTATGACGGGCGCCTGTGACCTGGCACGTGTCCTTACTTGTTCTTCACATATATATATATATATATACATGCTGTGGATGTCCTGTGTCATGCGTGCGCGTGGGCGTGTAGGCGAAGGCAAAGGAGGCGAGCATCATGCAGCGAGCGGATGTGAAGGGATTCAAGCTGCCAACGATACGACCGGCGTGAGGCGGGGCTGCTGTGGTACATCGCAATTCCGACTCGACATGTAAACACATATTCCAAAAGTGTCGCATCGCTTTGCTTTCTTTGCTTTTGCTCGTCTCTTCTTTTTTTGTTCTGTCCGTTGCTGCCGCACCTTCATCAAAACCTTCTCTCTCGATTCCCGTCTCTGTTCGAGGTAACGGCCTGCCCGACCCCACCCATTCTCGACTGCCTGTCGATCGCTTTCTCTCTCACACTCACCCACGGAGCACATACACGTGTTGTCTTTTTCCCATCGTGTCCCTCAATGCTGTCTTCTTTCATTAGTCGCAGTAGTAGTATTTTCTCCCTTTCGCGGCTCCGTTCGGCGTTCCCTTTTGGTCTGACCCCGCCTCTCGTCGTCTCGGCTCTCTCCTTCTCTACACATGCATCATGTATACACATGTATACATGTGTATACATGATGCATGTGTGCCTTTCGGTTTGTCGCGGTGCAGCTTCTCACCTCTCCCTCTCCTCTTGCTCTTACGCCGTTCTTTCTGCCCTTCCCCCCCCCTCCTCCTCCATTCTCCTCTGCACGACCCCCGTGTTGTATTGCTTCTGTAGGTGGTTTCCCTTCTTCGGTGTGCAATGCGTCCTTCCCCTCCTCCCTTGGTGGCCTTTTCCCTCTTATGGGAGGGCCCTCTATCCTCCCTTCTCCGCCACCCCCTATAGACGGACGCACTCGCACGTGCGCGTTCGCGTGATCTGTCTTTTCGTGTCTCGCTCCTGCTATACTCTGGTGTGTTTTGGCTCATTTTTTTTTCATGGTTTTTCAGGCACGAAGGCAAGACAGGAGGGTGTGCGGGCAATCGATGTGAGCGCGAGTCTCCCCTTCCCTTCTCTGCAGCTGCAGAGACCTCATTTTCGTGTTGAATGCCGCTGAGGAACCCCAATGTCGACCTACAGCTGCGGCTCTGCAGGGCGGGCCATGCCCTACCTCCCCCTCCCTCTCTCTTCACTGTCACTGCCATCGCCACTGCGGCGCGAAGAATGAAACCCGAAAGATGCAGTGCACCGTTAGTCACCACATAACCATGTCTCTTCTTTCGTTTCTCCAGCTCTCACCTCTACCCAACGTCCTCTCCGAGGAAGGACACCGCTCCCTTCGCAGCCCTTGCCACCTCCCGCCAGTCCACTTGCGATGCAACGGATCCTCGTTCGGTCGTGTCTGTCCGCATGTCGGTTTCCCTGTGTATCTTTTACTGTCTCTTTGTGTTTGTTTTGGGCCCCTTGGGGGGGATGTTGCCCCGGTTGTGTGCGTGCACGCTGGCATTACGCTGGGCTCCCTCTCGCTTCAGCCTTCTCTCTCTTTGTGTGGACATGGGCAGCTCGTCGAATAAGGCGCGTCACCACTGTGAACGGGGATGGTGCGCAACTATATGTCTTTTCTTCATGTGAGCATGCGGTGAGTGTACGTGACGCTGGTCGTACGGTGTGGCCTCAACCCCCTTCCGTGCCTTGAGACAGCGAGGGGGGGGAGGGGAGGCAGCAGCAGGGAAGCGGTACAAAACAAAAAAACGAAGGCGAGGCGTTGATGTAACGTCCTCTTTGCATCGATTTAGATGTGCGTTTCTCTGTCGTTCGCGGACTGTGCGCTTCGTCCGCCCCCACACAACCCACACCCCACCGGCTAACCTTTTCTCTCGGTCAGCCTTGGCGTCCCCCCTCACCACCACCGCCACTCTCCCGGCAACACCGTTTCCTTCACGGGCGCTTCTGCTGTGCTACGTGTACTTCGCTTCATGCTCCCTAAACTCCATCGTATTCCCTCTTCATATGTACCTGTAATCGGTTTCACCTCCCTAGGGACGGAGGGGGACACACCCCTCTCAGTGCGTGGCATCTCAGGGTCCAGCGCACCCCCATTCTGTGTGTTTGTGTGTGGGGGAGGAGCCGAGCTGCGCCCTATCCCCTGCCAATGCTGCACCGCTTCTGGCCGTAACAGGGTCAGACGCCTACCCCCGCAGGGGGGTCGGCGCAACGCACGCCTCTACCGATGCCGGCGGCGAGGCCGCGGATGGCGTTGCGTGGGAGGGATCTTCGACAGCGAGTACGCTTGTACGACTCGTGTGATGGGCAGGGTGTCAGTGTGACGTCAGCGTACCTCAGCCGCCCCTCGCCGCCCACTGGTGGGGAGCCTGGGCCACCGGGGGGCATGCACCAGGGGTGGCGACGGGCATAATAGAAGCGGCTGGGAGGCGGGTGAGTGGGCAGAGTTTGGGGTCAGAGGCCGTGCTATCAGGTGACCGAGTCGGCGCACTGCTGTCCCGCGTGTGTCTATGGCAGCTTCGCACCAGACGATGGGGGCCTGTGACAGGGCCAGGTGGAGTAGTGTATGGCTGTTGCGCTGCGACGGAGAAGTGGGCACGGTGAACAAAGAACAAGTTTTTCAGGTCTGTTTCTATCATCTTTGATGCAGAGTCTGCGCTCCGCGTGCGCATGCTCAACGTTGCGCGCTCGCACACGTCAGTCGGTGTCTGGTAGATGCCTTATCCTGCTCGATCTCTCCTCCTCTTCCCCTGTCCCCCTGCACAAGCACGCATACACATGTATGTGTACGTGTATGTGTGTGTGTGTGGGTGGGTGGGTGGGTGTGGGTGGGTGGAAGGGGGGATGTTGTAGGGACGTATCGTATCCCTTTTCGCCTTTTCCCCACCCCGTCTCACCCCCACTTTTGTATTCGTTTCGCTGTTCTGCCGACAACGCAAGTCGCCGGCGTCATTGCCCAACGGCAGGAAAAGTCAGGCTCGTGGGAATGGGGGGGGGGGGGGGGGCAGCGGAAGAGCAAGTGAAACGGTGATGGCGGAAAGACGCGGTGTCGGAGGATGGCGCCCCCTCGCGCTGGCTTTTTCCTCCTGCGCGCGCGCCTTTACTCTGCCTTTGGTTTCCGCAACCTCCCTCAGTGCACAGCACCAGCGCCGTTGCACAACAGAAATGGAGCGGCGACCCACCCACCACCCTACGGTGGCGCAAACAGTGGAAAGGCAGCTTTCACGCTACTCGCCTGGAGAATCGATGGCGATCTTGGTGTCGCTGGACCATGTTGTACAGCCTTGGCTCGCTCGAATTCTCTCATGTGCCTGCCATGCACAGCTGCGCGTCAGACACGCTAGAGTTGCGGCTAGCGTGAAGCCCAGAGAGCAACTGCATTACCACTGCGTTCACCTTTCTCCCTCGCCGTGCGCGCCTCCTTTATTGTCTCTCTATCTATGCCACTCCTCTCCTCCTCTCTTCTCCTTGCTCACTCACCCACTCCCATCGGCCGCAACAACCCACAGGCGACAGACACGCCCCGCCCCCGCCCCCTTACGCACCCCTCATCTCCTTTCCGCTCTTCCCCCTCTACCGGCCCAAACATACTCGAACCGTAGTCTTTCTTGAGCAGGACGATCTCGTCTCTTTTCTTTTCTGTTCCCCTCTGTCCCTGTGTGGTCTGCCCCAGGCTGCGATTATTTCTCACTCTCTTGTCTTGCGCAGGAAGGGGGGTCTCTCCGCACCCACTGCACATGCCGGAGAACTTGCCACGCCCCCTGTAATGCGTGTCCCCACCCCCCTCGCGCTGGCCTACCCACCAGCCCCTAGCAGCGCGCTCATCGGCTTCTATGAGTCCCTGCTGGCGACGCACGCTGCTTTGCCTCTCGCTCTCTCTCCCCCCCCCACCTCTTTTCGTTGCTGGCGCACACTCCCTCCTCTCACCCGTCTCCCTGCCCCCGCCTAACTTGACTTCTCCCATCAGCTGTCCTCTCCAACACGACCACTCCGAGGACGGTCAGGTAGGTGGCTGCCGTTTTCACCCTCTGCCGCCTTTCGTCTCCACACGCCGTATGCAGAACCCCGTGCCCCTCCCTACCTCCGTGAGCCCCCCCCCTGCCTTTGTACACTAGCGCTGTCTGTCGTCGAGGGGTCGGAACACGTCAGCTCAGCCTCGCACTTCTCACTTGCTACGCACCCCACTCCCATCTATGTCACTGTTCTCCTCGACTCCGACACCGGAAGACACCACTCCCCCACCATCTAATGCTACGCTTCTCACAAGCACCGCGCAACTGCAGCCCCATCTATGCTACTATTACCACCAGCACTATTCGCACGCGCCTCACATCCTGCCACTAAGAAATCCTGGATTGTTGGAGCAACGGGATGTCGGTGACGACTCCCTCCAGTTACCGCGAGAGGCGGCAGCGCCGGGGCCGTCTGTCGCGTCACCAATCGCCCCCTCCTCACCGCAGCGGATCCTCCGCGTACATCAGCCGCTCGTGTACGCGCCCTGGGGCATGATGCCGCAGTTCATGCCGCAGCCCGCCGACGGCACACCTACCCACCAGCCCCACGCCACCCCCGGCGCACCGGTCAGCCCCACGACAGCCACGGTTATCGCACAGGGCGCGCCCGCCATCTCCCTCGATCTTCCGGTCCCGCGGAGCCCCGACAAGCAGGTGCGCACCTACTGCGCGCTCGCCTTATTTGTGCTCATGGCGGCCATGGGGCTGCTGCTCAGCTCCTTCTTCACGCCGATCTGCACAGCGTGCTTGAACTTCACGCGAAGCGTCACGGATGTACAAGACCCGGCAGTCTACAAGCGCAGCATCGAAGGCAGCCTCGGTATGCAGATCAGCGCGTATGCGGCGTTTTCTCCCTGCACCGTGTTCAAGAGGCACGCGTGCGACACGATCACCGCGGACCAGGTGTCTGGGTGGATGCGGTCCATCACCAACGGCATGCAGGCGCCGTTCCCTGATCTGTTCTCGTACAGCGGTATTGACCGGGCACGCGTGAGCTCCTGCTCGTACATTTGTCTACCAGCAGCAACAGCACACCCGGTGCCTCAGCTGCAGAACACCGCGGCCCCCGTGGTAATTGACTGGCGCGCCTTCCGCAGCGACTGTGGCCCAACCCCTCCTGCTTTGCCTCTCCACGCACACCACGGCTGGAGAAGCGGAGGCAGTGGCCTGGGCAACGTCTTGACAGGTCTGCGCGCTCATGAAAGAGAGCCACACTCCCATCCCCCTCTTGCTGCTCCTGGGCAGGGCGATGCTCCCGGCCACAACGCTCCTACGCACGCACCCCCCGCTGCTGGCACGCCGCAAGGCGGCAATGTGAGCCACGTTCGCATCGTCCTCCACAGCTCTCTCCCCCAGGGGGCAAAAGCCGCCTTCACCCTCACATGCGACAGCGACACCGACACGGTTCCTATGCTGAACCTCACAACCATCTACAATGCCGACGTCTCCGCATACCTTCCCGACGACACGGACGCAAGCAGCTCGAAAATGGTGTCCGCCGCAGACCTTATCACAAGGGCGGACCCTAAAAATGTGGTGCGCGAGTACCAACCCGTCATGCGCACCTGTGCCGAGTACCTCGCGGCGTGCGCGACTATCGAGACTGGGTACTACATTGTGATCGCCCCTGCCAGCCCACTGCACAGGTGCGGGCAAGAACCCGTCAGTCGACCCAGCAGCCCTTCCCAAAGCTCGGCGACGGCTGCGAAAGTGCTCATATGCGACATCACTGTCTACGAGCCGACCGCATACGCAGCAGGTGCTATGCGCTTCACCGCGACGGCACAGCTAGCCATGAACATGGTTGTTTACCCGTCCAATGTTCGCTTCCCCAGCAGCGCAGCAGGGGCGCCGGTGTGCCTCACGCCATCTGCGATTCTTCTCGTGTTCGCCGAGGCCTTCATGCTGCTTACCATCGTCCTCATAGCGGTCGCGGTAGGCATGGCCCCTGCGCAGCGCGCCAAGCTCCGCCAGCTCCGCGCCGCGCTAGATGTGGACGCTTCCGTGGCGATGGAAATCTTGTACCGCGCTCAGGGGGCCGTGGCGGCGGCCATGCCGCTGACAGCGGCACCAGCACCCGCAGCGCCCCGCACACCTCACGAACCTGGCGCCGAAGCTGGCCACGCCACCAACGAGCCCGCCGCCGCCACAGCGGACGACGCATCCCCGATGTCGTTCACCTCCCCGTCCACGGCGCCACCACAGCCGCACACGCAGACGCCGCAGCAGCAGCCATCGGTGGCGCACACGCCCCAGTCAGCGTTGTCGGGCACCGCCGCCGCTATGCTGCTTGTGCCGCCATACCACCAGCTCGGGGGGCCGACGGTGCCTGGGACGAGCGGCAGCGGCAGCGTGGGTGTACCCGGCATTATGGCGGGCCGCCACCCGTCGCCGTACAGCGAGGGGTACTACCTCCAGCCGGAGCACGGCCCGAGAAATGCAGCAGCACCCCGCCGCGACGCAGCCGACGGCGTGGTCCCACCTGCCGGCGCGGCACACACGTTGCTGGCCGCAGCGGCGGCACCGCAAGGTGAGAGGGACCGCAGCACTACCACGCGTGGCGCGTCGTACACGGCGTCTCCCGGCACGAGTCTGGTCGCGCAGGAGAAGAGCGTGGTGTGCAGCAGCAGCGGCGTGCGAGATGTGTCCGTGCGGAATGTTACTCTGCACCGCATCGGCCGACGTTGGCAGCGGCAGCGTGGCACAGCCGGCGTCGTGCACCCAGATGCCGGCGTTGGCAGCGATGAGGATCGGGACGCCGACGGCGGCGAACGCGCGGCCCGAGAGGATGCCTACCAGCGCAGCGCCCCGCCGCAGCCGCCTGCGATCAGCGGCGGTGCTGGCAGCGGCATTGGCTGTGCAATGGCGCCAATGTGGGCGCCGGCGGCACCCGGCGCTTTGCCCGCCAGAGGCCACCAACCGGACCCGCTCGCGGACGAGGCGCACGCCGCTGATGCGGTGTCGCCGCCGGCGCTGATGTCGGTAGAGCACCCGGAGCCGCTGATGCCGGTGTCGGTGGCGACGGGCTGGATGTTCGCGCGGAGCCGACACATCGCGAGCCAGAGCATGCTGGAGGAGAGCTCTTCCTCGGCGCGCACCGCGGAGGAGCGGAATGCGACGGGTGCGTCGACGCCCGGCAACTGGCCTGGCAGCGACACGGAAAGCGGGCTGGGAAGCGACGACAGACTGCCTTTAGCCAGCTACGTGCTGCCGGAGAACTCGCCCGGCGAGCGCACCATCCAGCTGTTTCTGCTGCGCGCTCGAAAGTCCTACACGCGTCTGCGCCGCAAGCAGGTGCGCGTTCTGACCAAGCTGTTGCTTTATGTGAAGGCAGCGGCTTTCACGGCGCTGGTGTTTACGCTGGTGTGCACTGGGTTGCAGTTGTCTGGTGTATCAGCGAGAGGCAGGGAGGGTCTACAGTTTCGCGGTGGTGACACTCTGTCGGACGACTATGTGCTGAATGCTAGTCATGTGGCACTCATGTCACTCTCCCTTGCGTGCGTCGTTGTGGCCGTGGTGCTAGATTTTGCTGTTGAGCGAAAACGGCTGTGGTAGAAGATAAGCCGGCATGTTCAGGTCGCTCTTGTCCTGTAGCCCGTGTTTCGCTCGCTCGCTCTCTGGTTTGGCACACAGTTGATTTTTTTCTATGGTGGTCCCTGTGTGTGTGTGTGTGTGTGTGTGTGTGTGTGTCTGTGTGTGTGGCAAGCAACTGTAGCTGTCTCACTCTCTCCTACTCTTCGTTCGACTCCCCCTCCCCCTCCTCCCCTTTTTATTTTGTACTCCCGCCGCCTTTCTTTGTGACGCGCATTTCCATGAGCGATGGCGAACATAAAAACGCACCGGTGTAGACGCACACGTACGAGAGCAGATGCTGATGTGCAGGCGCCTGTTTTATGCGTGTATACAGCAGGTGACGGCACCTGGAGATTGGCTCTTTTCTCGTTTGGGGGTGCGTGCGTGTGTATGTGTGCTTTCCCCGATCTCTTCGGCGACAAATATATATATATATATATATGTCTGTGCATGCTCCCTCGTCTGCGTGTTTCCTCTCGTTTTGCAGTCTTCGCCTTCATGCGTGTAAATGGGCGCCTGTCCCTGGGCACGCGTGGCAGAGGGAGAGAAAGAGAGAGCGAGCAGGCGAACGAGTCTGAGAGCTGTGCTCTCTCTCTCTCTCTTGGAGATTTCCATCTTCCACCCATCCATTCGATGGTGTCCAATGTACTCCCCCCTCCCCCTCGCCCCCTCCCAGGTGCACACACGCACAGGGTTTTCCACCGGTGTCTCCATGTTTATTTCTTATTTTTTCCAGCGTTAGGGCACCTGTGGTGTGCGTCTGCACCCACAGCTGCTTGCATTTGTGTGCGCATTGCGTGTGTTTCTTTTCTTGGATGCTTCCACGCTTGGGCTGCCTATTTTTTGTTTTTTTGCGAGTATTTTTTGTTTTTCATGTTAGCATTTTCGTTTCCATGTATGTGTATGTCATCTCTTTCATCGTTGGTGTTTTTTGTTGTTGTTCGCTCCTCGTCTCTTATTCTCCCTCTCGTACGTGTATATGTATGCATGGGTGTGTATATATATATATATGTATATATGTGTGTGTGTGTGCTGTTCACACACGAGTGACACACAAGCACCACCGTCACCTTAGCCGAAGCCTCTCTTGCCAATCTCTACCATTGCGTTGTCCTCCATCTTTTCTGTGTGGATGTTGGCATACGCGCACTTGTATATGCATATATATATATACAGATATGGCTTCTTCCTTCCTCGCACTAGTGCATTCTGTAACGCTAAACTCACCCTCATTCTCTCTTCATTAGCGTTCTTTTTTGTAGTTGTTTTTCGTTTGTGCCGGTGTCCTCTGTGTTGGGTGCGTGTGCATGTCTGTCTGTCGATGCCTGTCCATGTCTGGGTGCGTGTGTCTGTGTGTCTCTGTGTATGTGTGTGCCTGTGATACCGTAGCTTGGCCTATTTCTCTTTTACTTCGTTTCTTCTCCGGTGTTTTACGCGCCGTTTTTGCCTACATTTCCCCATAAAACGTGCGAGAACCTTTTCTCGACGTGCTCATCTCCTTCAGGTACATCTAAAGTCGTCGACCCTTATGCAAACACTTAGAGACGCTTGTGGGGGAGGGAGAGATCGGTGTGAAAGCGCGCCACGCAGAGACTGGCAAGTGGTCTTGGCCTCACCCCACGCACTACAGCCCCCCTCCCGCTCTCCTCCTCTCGAAGCCCCCCTCCCCTCATCACATCACCGCCACGAACGATGATTTCTTCCGTTGCTACTGTCTCTCCTTACAGCTTCTCTTCTAAGCCATGACTACACGTCTCTTGTCAGGAATACATAAACGGCAGACGCGAGTGATAAAACCACGCGCACACGCACGCGCTCGCAGACGCGTGCGTGCGTGCGTGCATCCATGCGTCCGTGTATCCATCCATCCTTCTCTTTTGCAGTCGGCCGCGTCTTGCCGTTTTGTGCCTTCTCTGCTACTGCTGCAAACACTTTCCTGTGCTTTCCTTCTCTTGCCTCTTGTGTCTTGCGCCCACTCACTCACGCGCTCCCGCTGTGTCCATTTCACGTGTCGAATGTCTTCAGGACACAGCAGCACACATAGACACGCATGAATTGTGGCACACCTCTCTACTCTTCGCCTCTCGTCCCCACCCACGCGCCCAGCTCGCCGACCCTACCTTCTCTTTTCCGCCCACTCTCTCGCTCTCACAAATGGCGGGCGCCGTCCCCTCCACCGGGGCGTCCGAGGTCGTTACGTGCCCGAGCACGCTGACATCCCCGGTAAAGATCGATCAGGAGTGGCCGACCACTACGTCATCTGCCACGCACACTACCCCCGCCCCGCAGGCGCCGATGGCGACGTTGTGCACTCTTGCAAAATCATCAGCGGCCACGACACCGGTGACGGGTAGCACCCGCGCTGTCTCTCAGCCCTCCCCTGTCTTCACTATGTCAGCTATCCACCGCTTCTTGTGCCGCAGCAGCATCATGGTCCCGTTCATGGCAGAGCGTGCAGCCAAGGAGGTGGTTGTGCTTCCGCCGCCGATACATCGCTTCTACCGCCAGGCGGACGAGGCTCGGCGCTCGCTGGTTCGGCGAGCAGACTTCCTCGCCAGCTGCAGCGACAATGAGCTGGCAGCGACGAATGCGGATGGCTCTGTGAGCGCCGACCGTAAAGCGAGTACCAAGGTCGACCCTCCACGCGGCGACGTGTTCAACTTTACCTGGACCACAAAAGAGGTGAATGCAATGCGCATGCAGCAGCGTGAGTACCTGCGCAAGCAGCGCGGCAGCCCTCACGCACCGGTTCTGGTGAGGATGAATGAGCTGGTGTCTAATATTCTGAACGATAGCGATTGGGAACAGATGGAAAAGGCGAGTCCCACCGTTGCAACTGTCGCCGCGCCGGCTGTGCGAGCCGATGTAGCGAACATCGTGGCTGGCCTCTGCACGCGCGCCATCCCCCAAGCTGAGTACATCCGCAGTGTCTTCCAGTACCGCATGAGCGTCCTGCAGAAGCGCATCAACGCGGTTCCGACCGGAGTGGTAGTCCCCTCTGTCGTGCAGGCTACCATGACGCTAGACGAGCTGTCGGAGAGCCACAGCGGCGAGAGTATCCCGAAGTACAAGAAGGGAAAGGCCACCTCCAAAAAGGTGTTGTCGCCCACTACGGCGCCAACTGTCACCTTCCCGCATCCCGGGGTGCCTTTCACATACCAAGATCTTGCGCAAGACCCCCTACTGCTGACGGCTGAGCAGCGCGCCGACCGCCGCGCGGCGCTGCTTCACCGGCGCACGCTGTCTGAAGAGGTCTATGGCCAGCCTGTCCCGTACATATGAGTGCACTCACAGGCACAGACACTCATACGCATGCTCCCTACAAAGGACAGAGCGAGTGCCCACGCCCGTGTTCGTCCTTGCGCGTTTTCACAACTCGTGGTGTCTATGTATCGAGTGCATCCCTTGATGTATTTTGTTGCTGTTTTGTTTTTTGTGTGTCGCAAGAAGGAGGTGGAGGGACGAATCGGAAAGGAACGTGTCTTCCTGTAAACGCGCCCTTCCCCTATCTTATCTCGCTCTCCCTCCCTCCCTCCCTCTTTCTCTCGTTGTGTTCTCCCAGTCCTATTCGACTGTGATCGTCTGATGCCTTGATCGGTCCTCGCCTCTGATCCTGTCCCATCGCCACCTCTGATTTCTGCCTTGCCTTCCATGCTCCCTCTCTGTGCTCGTAATCTTCTGCTGTGCTTTACTTGCTTTTTCATGTCGGCTTTTTGTTTTTGGTTTCTCTGTTTCCGTTTTCTGGTGTGCACCCCCCCCCCTCCTCCACCCTCACCTACATCTGTACATCTATGTATACTATCGTGAAGGCGCTCCTTGGACGGGGAGTGCTGCGCACTCACGCTTCGCCCTCCTCTCCTCCGTCCCACGCCAGCGAGTGAGTGCACCGGTCCATGCGGAGGGCGAACCACTCAGCTCTTCTTTGTGTGCATCGCATGCACACTTTTCTCGGTGCACAGCGGTGCGACGATGTCGGGGGGACGCGCTGGGGCCTCTCTTTTCGTTGACCAGCGGAGGCGCGTTCTTTGCTCTGCCTGTGAGTGTTCCTTCTCGTTTCCGTTGCGGCTGCGAATGGGCCGCCGTGACCTTGTGGCCCCTTCTCTCTCTCGTTCTTTCCACTGGCCGTGTCTACAGAGTAAGCCGCACCCACACGACCCCCTTCATGTCCCCATCCGGAGCAACCGGAAGCTGGAAGGGCAGGCGGCCCCGCACTCTCGCCCGTACACAAACACAGGCATATGCGCGCATCTATACTGTGCTGTAGGAAAGGCGCGCTCTATTCCTGTTGGCATGGCCTCGGCGTGCCCGGCCCGACCGCACGCCTGCCCAATGTTGGGTCGATGGAGGCAAATGTGCTGCCTCGCTCAATGGCCTCGGTGTAACTCTCTCACTTTCTCACGCTGGTGAAGAAGCGGAGGTTCTCGCACACACACACACACAAAGAGCGGCGGACGAGACGGATGCAAAGTAATGGCATATGAGGATATCGTACGAAGGTGCGCACACATACGCAAGCTCACATGCGTCGCTCACCCCTCCCCACGCACCCTCCGTCACTAATGACTAAATTTGTGACTCTTATGCTTTTCTCGCTTCTGTCTTTGAGCAGATGCCGGGCTCTTCTCTGTCATGGCTCAAGTGGAGTTTTCTGTTCTGTTCTCACGGTCTTCTCAGCGCTGGTGGGCGCAGAGAAGAGGAATGCTGGGTGTCCACAAAATGGAGAGCTTCACACGAAACCTGGGCGACACACATGCACGCTCGCGCCCGTGCTGTGGACTAGAAGGGATCGTGAGAACAAGCCGAGAAAGACATGCTCACACATAAGGATACTGTTTTTTTTTCGTTTTTCGTTGTTGCCGTTACTGTTTGCAGTGTCGTTTGGGACAGCTAGCACGCGTGCGTATGCATACGCCCCGCAGGCCCATTCTCACTCTCCATCTCCCTGTCTGTCTCGATATATAGCCCTCACATACTCAGGAATGATGGGGGCCCTCAGGCCTCTTCCACTTATTGTAGTGGCGTCTGCCACGGCCCATCCTCTCTCTCTCTCTGTCTTTGTGTGTGTGGAGGGGGAGTTGTTTCTATGCTATGTATGCTCGTCTGCCTTATAGCTTGCATCTCATTCCTCATGTACAGCCCCTCCCTCCCTCCCCCCTCCCTTCCGTGATCATCAGAGGGCTCTACGTGCATGTGCAGTAATAATACAGCACACACACACATATATGTATATATATATATATATATATGTGTACATATAGGGAAAAGCATGGGTGGTGGTGGGCGGAAGAATCGAAAAAAGGCCCCCTTTTTTCACCGCTCTCCTGCTCTTGTCCATATCTGATTGTGTGTTTCTTTGGGGGGTTTGTTGTCGTCGGTCGTCGTTGTCTTTGTCTGCTTTGTTTTTTTTTTCGTTATTGTGTGTGCTACGCGCACATCTATCGGCGTGTTGTACACCGTGTGTCCCCCTCCCCCTCCTCCTCCATTGCCTCGTTTTCTTTTTCGTTGCTCGCGCTTACCTGTCGATCGAGGGTGGCTCACGGTGTGGCGTCCTTCTCTTTTCCCTTTGCCTCTTATTGTATGTGGGATGGTCCTCCCTGAGTCCGCACTCATCTCGTGTCTCTTTTTCGAATGCTCCAAGGCGTCCGCGGCTGCTGTTGGTTGCCGCCCCTGCCCCTCGTCTGTTTCTCATTCTCCTTCTGAAACTGTACACCCCACCCCCTTGTACGGCCGCAGCGCTGGGGTTGCGTTGTGGCACCTCTCATCACCTGTTGGTTTCCGTGGCACATTTTAGAACCTCGGAGAGAGAAAACTGAAGTGAGACGAGTGACACAGCAGAGGAGCCCACCGCATCTGGTAATTCCCTCTCTTCCGATTCCCGGTGCTTTTCACGCCACGCTGTCGTTCTCACTCGACAGTGTAGCAGTCGCCTCGTCGCCGCCTTTGATGGAGGTGGAGGGGTGTGCGACATGAATGACTATGCTTATGCCCCGTACACGTGCGGCGTCTTCCTTTCCTTTCGCCTTTAGTTCTCGGCGCGGAATGCTTGTGTGTGTCTGTGGCGTTGCTTCACAGCTACTCTTCCTTCTATGTGTTGATCTTCATGTTTTCCTTTTCTCTCTACTTGACCTCCGCCCTGCTCGTCCCAATAACGGCTGTAGTTAAGAGCACTTGGCCGTGTAAGTGTAGGTGTGGATCTGAGGTGTGCGACCATGGTAGGGCGGTGGTGGGTGGAGGGTGGTCGAGCAGGGCGAAATGCTGAAAACCCACGCACACTCTTGCGTCACGCGCACACAAGCATCCATGCGTAACCGCGCAACTGTGTCTTTTCGAGTGAACCCACGGTGAGCTGTGTTGCACAGGGGCAACACAGCTGCCTCACTACCTCTGCACCCCTCCCTCACCCCCGCCCCCTCTATATTTTCTCCCCCACCTTCCTCGGTACGCCCATACACGTGCATGAGGACGGTAGCGCCTGCTCCTTTTCTTTTCCCTCCTGCTTGAGTGGTTCATCTTCATTTCAGTTGATGCTCTCCTTTATCTCTTTGTATGCTTGTGCATGTGTATGTAAGGGGGGGGGGTCTGTGTGATCTATCTATTTTGTGTTCGAATACAGTATATCGGAAAGTCCTCGCATGGCTGCCTTCGCGCAGTCTGTGCGTCACTTCTGCCTTTTCTCTTTCTTCTTCGCAGCACACACCCTCTACATCCCTGCGGCGTCCCGCATTAGTCTCACTTTCCCTCTGCCTTTCCCTCCCTCTCGGATGCCGCTGTCTGCAATGTGTGCATGAAGGCCGACGCATTACGGTATAGATGTACCCAAGAATGTTGAATGGTGGTGGCTATCGCTTCTCCTGTCCTCCCTCTTTTCCTCCTCTCATGCAGCTCGTGCGATGAGATCGCACTGAGAAAAACGCTTGTGTCGCCGGGATAGTGCCCAGAGAGCTGGTCAGCTATTAATATTGGTGCAGGCATGTCTTCTGTCCAGCTCATCTCCCACACTTGAGCCACGGCGCTTGATCGTTTTTGAATCCTCGCCTTCCCATTGCGAAAGCGGTGTGCCCTCCTGTAGGGGGCGCCTCCGCTGTTTCTCCCGGGCGGCTGCTGGCAACGACGTGCGGGCGTGTGCGCGTGTGCTTAGCGGCTCTCTTTCGTCTCTCTCCTGCCGGGGAGGATGGCAACTGGTTTTACCACCTCGTGTGCGAGCTCCAGTCAGCGCCACCCCGGCCAACCCCCACCACGTCAGCCCCCGGACAAGAGACGATGGTGGGTAGGGAAGAGGGGACCCTGCGCTTTGGTAGAAGGCATCGAAAGGACAAACAGCGATTCCGTAGGGGCACAGCACCGAAGCCAGTCCCCCTCCCCCTACCTGGCGACGTCTAACAGGTTTGTGAGGTCGCCCATCACAGACTAGTGGATGGTGATGGAGCCCCTCAACAGAGTGATCACCTTCTACCCCTTTTCCCTTGCCCCCCATTCTCTCTCCCTCTTACCTGGTCCTCACAAGGGACTTTTCCCTTGTAGTCTCTGCCGGTTGTTGCGGTGCTGTTGCCCCCTCTTTTCCCCTTCATTTCTTGCCTGCATTGACTTTGCAAAGGGTACGAAGTTGCCTGCCTGCACATACATGATACCTCAGGGACATCTCATCGGTGTATTTCTCCTATTTTCTTCTTTGGCCCTCCCTCCCCACCCGCCGCTAGGTGTCCCCGTTGAGCTGCATGTGTGCGTGCATCGGCAGCGAGTCGACAGCGTTGCTGTGATCTCTCTCTCTCATTGATGTGTGTGTGTGTGTCTGCTTTGTCGTGCTTGCTTGCTTTTTTTGTGTTACGCCCCTATGCTGTGTATCTTGATCAACTTCCCTTCCCTCTCCCTCCCCCTCTCCGCCCCAAACCCTTCCTCGCCTATTCCATGCTTTCTCTCTCTCTCCCTCTCTCTACATATATCTTTAGTAGGTGTCTAGATGATCCCGTGATTCGCTGCTGCTTCTCCCCCCCCCTCGTCCCGAGTCCTTTGATTTGTCTGCGTTTTCCCCCTATGCGCGTGGGTGTGTAGAGCGCTCTTCTCGTGTATATACTTAAATGCATGCATCTTTTTTTGTTGAGATGCAAGTGTTTCCACCTCGTCCCTAATCTCATGTTGTGCCGCTGTGTTGTGCTCATTCTTGACCCTCCCTCTCTCTTCCCCCTTCTGGTGCATGACCATCTTCCTCCTGGTATGGCCCCCCAATGCGGACGCGCACGTGAGTCGGCTGTATACCGTCTTGTGCACACACACACACACTCTCTCCTCCTTCTCACCTTCGCTGCCCGGCAGCCGTTTTTCCCTTCCCTGCTTCTTACGCTCGCTCGCGTATGGGCGAACCCCCGACGGTACCGGGCACGTGCGCCTGCGGTGTAATGAACACAAAGGTAGAAAAAGGATCGGAGGTGCTCCCCCTTCGCGCGGAGAATATGATGGTTTGCCAAACAGCGAGCGCGCCACCACTCCGCCGCTTATTCGGCGCGGTCACCATCACAGCAGGGCCACGTAGCTTCGCGTAAGCTGATGTGTTGCCTAACTTGGCCCTGTGCTCGAAGGGAGGGGGAGGTGAATGACACAAAGTGCGTGTGCACGCTTGCTCACCTCCACCCCCCCCCACACACACACACCTTGCCCCGTCGGTGCGAAACATGCCGGACCATCCGAAAAGGCCTCCCAATGCATACTGGTGGGACATGCGCAACTGCCGGTGCAGTGGTGGTGCAATTCGAATCATGCCCGCATACTTCTTTGCTTGCACGCACAGCCCAAAGCTGGTTTGCCTATGTCCCTCATCGTATCTGTCCCCCCCCACACACACACACATACCACACACACATACGCACACACCACCAACACCACCATTCTTACCCGCTCACCTCTCTCCATTCTCTTGAACCTCCCATCCCACTGCGTTTGTGCGCGTGCGGCCCCCCTCCTCTCTCTCTCTCTCGTCTGCGGCTCTGTTTTTCTTCTCTTGATTTCCCCCTTCATCCTACCCGCTCAGCATCGCTTATCTGTGCGCTTCAGCTTTCCCTTTTCCTTGACTACCCAAGCCTCCTACCCATCACCTCAGCACCGGTAACGATGCCATCTCAGGTGCACGTGGACCCGATGGCGCGAACCGCCAGTGATGCCTCGGAGGCGAGCAGCAGTGAGGTGGACATGGTTGCCGTCATGACGGAGATGACCGTCGCGGAGCGCCGCCGCGTGTACGCGCTGCAGGGGCTACTGAAGGAGTACTACGAGGTGCGCCAGCGCCTGCGTGCCGAGATTGTGGCGCTGGCCAACGAATGCGCCGCAGAGAACCAGAAGCTCTTCGCTGTTCGCAAGGAAATAGTCACGGGTGCACGCGACATCACGGAGGAGGAGATGCAGCGCATTGGTTGCACGGCGGCGCCCACCGAGCCGGATAAGAAGGAGGATGCTGCGCCCGCGAAAAAGTGTGTGAAGTTTGTCGATCCGGTGGATGAGAAGCAGAACAGCGCACTGGTGAAGGCGGCGGCGAGCCCGTCCGGCGGCATCCCGGCGTTTTGGTTGACCGCCATGAGCAACTCGGAGGCCGTGAACAGCATGATTACGGAGAAGGACCGTGACGCCCTCAGGCACCTTACTGACATCGAGCGCGGGTTTGTCGATGGTGACCCGGAGAAGGGCGACCGTCTCATCTTCCACTTCTCCCCCAACGAGTACTTCACAAACGAGACGCTCACGAAGGCGTACCACACCGAGTACGACGAGGACCACGGCGAGCCACGCATCACAGATGTGGTTGGCTGCGACATCAACTGGAAGTCCTCCAAGAAGAACCTGACCGTGACAGTCAAGCAGAAGAAGCAGCGCAACAAGAAGAGCGGCCAGATGCGTGTTGTAGAGCGCGAAGAGCCGTGCGAGTCCTTCTTCAACTTCTTCTCCCCGCCCAACCCGGACAGTGATGATGACGAGGATGGCGACGATGAGGACTTCCTCGAGCAAGAGATGGAGATGGACGTCGAGGTCGGGACGGCGCTGACGCAGGCGGTGGTGCCGCGCGCCATCTTCTACTACACTGGCGAAGCTGTGGTAGAGACTGGCAAGGAACTCCGCGAGCAGTACGGCTTTGGAAACGGTGAGGACGAGGAGGACGAGGAGGACGAGGAGAGCGACAGCGATGAAGAGGACGAGGACGATGACGAGGACGAGGCGCCAGCAGGTGCAGCGAACTTCCGCAACATCGTCCGCCAGCGCGGCGGCGGTGCTACGCCTGGTGGCCGTGGCGGGCGTGGTGGTGCTGCAAGTCAGCAGCCTCCACAGCAGGAGTGCAAGCAGCAGTAGAGAATCGAGAGAGGCATAGTGCTCAGGTCTTCCCTTGCCCCTTTTCCTTTCCCTCCCCAACCTCATGATGACACTCTCGCTTCTCTTTTTCTTAAAGGCACTGCGCGATCACGAAGATGTGCAGCGCCAAGCAACGTTTTCTTAACTAAACCCCTGCGCCACATACGCACGCATATAAGCACGCGCGTGTGTGCACGCTCACGTGAGATAAACCCCGAAGACGTGGCCCGGGTGACGTGGCGGCTTTGCGTGTTGATCGTACCCCCCTTTCCTCCTCTGCCCATCTCTCTCTCTCTCTCTCGTGAACATGTCCGCGCAGACCGTCTCCTCTTTCTTACTCAGGCCCTCCATACAAGCAAACGCGGAGCTGTGTTTGGCCAAGCAATCGACAGGTATCCGTGAGAATATGGCAGCAGCAGCGACTCCTTGCTGCCTCCTTCTCTACCTCTCCCTCTCCGCTATCGGAAAACTCGCGGCCCCAATCTGTGAAGAAGTAACGCCCTCCCCACTCCTCCGCCCCCCCCCCCGCGCGTTACCTTCATATCCGTCTCTGATGATCATTGTGCTCGCTATATCCTCACCGACTCAGATCTGAACTCGAGACCTTTTATCGTCTTATCTGCGCCTCTCCTCATTTTTCTCTCTTCTGGCTCTTTTTCTCTCCCTCCCTGCATGCCTCCCTCTGTCCCTCTCTCGCCCTTACTGGACTGTTGCAGGACCAGAAGCATAGCTGAACGGGTCTGCACATTACAGCGGCACAGACACACATCCTCCGTAGTGGTGCGGCTCTCGTGTGCTCACCACGGTCGATACACCGCCTTGTCATCTCAACAGTCACAGCGCCCCGCACACGTGCTCCTGCACAGCCGGATGTGCGCACATTCGCGCGCGTCTCGTCCTCTATCTCCTTCTTACAGGTTTTTTTTCGCTGCTAGACGTACATCTGTCTGAGCGCGCTGGGCGGGTACACAACTACCCCCGCTCCCCCTCTCTTCGACAACCCCACCCCTTTGCGTCCAGCGCCGGCCACCTCCAACTCCAAAACCCTCGTGTCTCTCTCACTCTGTGTGTGTGTGTGTGTGTGTGTCCGGACGATACCGTAAAGTGCGCAGTGGTGCGGGGGATGTACAGCGTGTTGGTATTCCAACTCCTTTCGTTTTTTTTTCGCGTGTGCGCCATCCCTCTTTTCCCCTCCCTTCCCTTCGCATCCCCCGTTGGCTTCGGTGTTTCTTTTCGTTTGTACGGGGGAGACTTTGTGTTCGTTTCGTATCGTTTATCCCACCAGCTCTTCGGAGCTGGATTTTCTGTCGTGCGCCTGCACTGACAGACACTCGCATACTAAAAGCAGCCCTACACCGGCGTAAAGAGTCGGTCGCCATGATAGTCAAGGACGTGTCTGTTGCGGCGCTCGCTGCAGTGGTGGAGGTGAGCTGCCTTGAGCCTACCGGCCCCACCACCTTCACCAGCCCACGATCGAGCCCCTACCCAACGTTCTCTCCACGCGCTACGTATCATGGCCTCCCCACCTGGGCCACCGTCCCCATCGTGATCTGCGGCACTGTGCTGGTGTTCACGTGTCTCTCGTACCGCTTCGACCCGTGTTGATTTGCGGTGCTACACCGATATCAAAGGCATCCCTCGCAACATAGCCAGCGCATCATGCAGATAGAACTGCCCCTCAGCCTGCTCACTAGAGAAGGTCCAACCCCAATTGTCTATGCAACGGAGCAGTCGAACTTTCTCTGCAGACGGCGCTGGAGATATTGTGGGCCACGCGATCGTTCGGCCAAGCGCGCCGGTCGGCCACCACTGGATTCCGAACGTCTCGTGCTCGTGGAATCAATTCGATATGACGGATAGCTGTGCTGCCTACGCAGCACCGCACAAAGTCCACGCAGTGCCCCTCCCAACACACATCTCACTAAGTGACACCGCGAGAGACAACAACAGCGGTGATGAGCACTGCGCCGGTGCATGCAGCACCGGCAATGACGCTGATGCAGCGGTTTTTGTCGCAAGATCGCCGTGCAGATGTAGTGCCTCAGCGTCAGCGGCATCCAAGGCGTGTGAGTGTTTGTGCGCCGAAAATTAGGTGAACGATGTTTTCTCCTTGCCTCCTGTCTTTTCCGTTCTGTTTTCTTCATGATCGTCTTCTACTGTACGGTAGCACGGCTGCAGCTTCTCCTGGGTGGGGTTGTCTTATATATATATATATATATATATATGCATATATATGCATGTATGCATGTGCTACTACCCCGGTACCTTTTTGGGGGGAGAGAGTTCACTTGCACTCTCGCTCAGCTACACGCCTCCTCTCTTCTTCTGGGTTGTTTTCTTTCGCCTCCGTTCCCGTCCTCAGTACGCCTGGCTCGCAGCCTGTTTTTGAAATCACCACCGCAACCCCTTCCGTGATTGCCTCGCGTGTCTCGCTTTTCTGGCCTCCTGGCTATCCCGGCATGTTTCTCGACCCCTCCGTACGTGTCGCTCTCCCTCGCACACACACCGCCGACTCTTGAACCGTCGTGTCTGTTTGAGGTGCCGTGTGCCGTCTCTGGTCTACACCGCAGACCGATGTGCACCACCACCACTACTCACCTTGCCTTATCTCTTCATGTCTTTACTTGATTCTATCTCCCTCTCTCGTCGCCAAGCTCCGTGTTGGGCCACTGGTGCCATTTCGTCTGCTCTCGCCCCGCCGCCCCTTCGTGTCTAGTGGGCCGATCCCCCTCTCCTTCCAACTCTGTTCTCTTGTTGCTCGCTTTACTTTTTTTCAGTGCGCGTGCGTCTTGATTTCCTTCTCCACTCCCCCGCCCTCGCGTGTGCTGCCCTGGGGACGGAAGGGGACACACCCCACTCTGTGTGTTTGTGTGTGGGGGAGGAGCCGAGCCGCCCCTCTATCCCCTGCCAATGCTGCACCGCTTCTGGCCGTAACAGGGTCAGACGCCTACCCCCGCAGGGGGGTCGGAGCAACGCACGCCTCTACCGATGCCGGCGGCGAGGCCGCGGATGGCGTTGCGTGGGAGGGATCTTCGACAGCGAGTACGCTTGTACGACTCGTGTGATGGGCAGGGTGTCAGTGTGACGCCAGCGTACCTCAGCCGCCCCTCGCTGCCCACTGGTGGGGAGCCTGGGCCACCGGGGGGCATGCGCCAGGGGTGGCGACGGGCATAATAGAAGCGGCTGGGAGGCGGGTGAGTGGGCAGAGTTTGGGGTCAGAGGCCGTGCTATCAGGTGACCGAGTCGGCGCACTGCTGTGCCGCGTGTGTCTATGGCAGCTTCGCACCAGACGATGGGGGCCTGTGACAGGGCCGGGTGGAGTAGTGTATGGCTGTTGCGCTGCGACGGAGAAGTGGGCACATTGGGGAGCGAGGCCTCTTGTCGCACGTCGGTGATAAAATTGTGGGGGCGGCTGCTCCTCTGGCGCAAATTTTTTATCTCCGATTTTGCGATTTCTGCTTGCTTCTCCGAGGTGGATGACTCGCTGTTCAGCCGAGCAGTGGTGATCTCCGTCTCTCCCCTCTCTTTCTCTTGCATCGGATGCGGAACTCACACGCACTTCATTTACGACGGTGAAGAACTGGAAGACGGTCAGTCGCGTGGTGTCGCACTACCATCATGTGCGTGCGCTGCAGTGTGTGTGTGTGTGTGCGTGTCGACGGGCTGCTGTGAAACGCGTGGCTTGTCGACGGCTCTCGTTTCATGGCGGTTCTGCTCTTGCTTTCGTATTTTCCCTCAGTCTCTCAAGGAGGTGAGAGTCTGCTGGAGCGCTGCAGAATAAGAAGAGGAGAAGGCCGGACTCGGCTCTGGTGCCCACATGCATGTATGTGTGTGGTGTGTGTGTGTGTGTGTGTGTGTGTGTGTGTGTGCCTGCTCTCTTTTTCTTCCCTCACCCCACGTCGCCGGCTCCCACCGTGAACGGGGGCTTTAAGTGTGAGCCGTGATGAGAGAGAGAAAGAGAGAGAGAGAGCCGGAGGTCGTAACGGGGAGGGGGGTATGCACCCGCACTTCGGTGTTGGCTTGCGTGTGAACGCGCACACCCTAGCTTTTTTTTTTGGGGGGGGGGGTTCTTTGATGTAAGCCGTGAAGGCGATGACGGGTGTGAGACATAATCTGTTGTTCGCTCCAAGACCTGTACTGTATCGCGTTGTATGTGAGGGTGTCTCTGAAAGCACTGCAGGCAAGCATCCCCACCTCACCCCCACCTCCCCAACAATCGACTTCATCGCAGTGGTGACTCTCTGTCTTTCTGCTCTCTTCCATGTCTTTGCGTCCTTTGAGCCATGGGTACGTGAACCCCTCCTCCTATCACACTTTTTCGCATGTCCGTGTTACACCGTCAACTGGAGTGCGTCCCGCCCCTTGCTGCACTCGCAGCCACACACACACACACATACACGGAGGCGAGGCTTCATGAGGACAACTTCTCTCCGTGCCCGGGGCTCATCGGGCCGACACTCGCACCCTCGCCTCTTTCCAGCGACCTTAAGTCTCTTCCTTCACCGCCCTTCAGCACCATATCCGGCTGTGCGAGCTGTCCGCGGCTCCTCGATTACGCAGCAGGCATGCGTGCCGCTTCTCTCACTGCACCGTCAACTCAGCAGTGACGATGGCTGCCTTCTCCCTCCTACAGCTCCTGCGGCCGTGACCACGGTCGGTAGCCCCACAGGTGAAGACGATGACGACCTGAAGATGGACATCTACCGTTCTCAGCTGACCCCGGAAGATGCAGAACGGAAAGCGAAAACGGATCTCTTTTTGTGCCTCATTCTCACCCTCCCTCGCGATCAGGACTGGAAAGATATGCTGACAGCCGCCTTCCGCGCCGGTACCTGGAAGCCTCACCACCTTAGTGCGGTGCTGCGTGGTGTGCAGCTCAACAAGTATAATGAGCCGGCTGTGTGTGCACTGAGCTGTGCAGGCGTCTGCGCCACCTCCTTGCCTTCCTCGCGCACAGCCGCACTTCGACACGCCATCGCCGAAATCGCCAAGACCGCCCCTGCGTCCTCGACACCATCCACACGGCTGCAGCGCGCCAAGGACATTTTGGCGTTTTGCGCCGACGAAGGCGGCGTGTACGCACCGCCATCTGCTGAGGACTCCCTCGCCGACGTCTCTACAGCACCGCCGTCACCAGCCGAGGAGGAGACCAGTAGACGCTCTAAAGTTTTTGCGCCATCGCCAGCGGATGCTCACCACCTGCTTGTACTCCTCCTTAAGGCAGCGCAGCGAGGCGCCAGTGCGGCGTCGTCTCTTTCAAAGCCGAATACCCCTACGCAGGCTGTGGCATCCTTCCACGACGTGTGGAACTTCTTGGCCTGGATGGAGCTGCACGGATACCACATACTCTCCAACGCTGTGCTGGACGCTCTGGAAGTCGTGGTAGACGAAGGCGGGAGTCAGGCCGGAGCTGGGGCTGCGGCGGGCCTGACAAGGGCCGCTGGCCCATCATCCGCGTCCTCGCCTTTACCTCTTCAATACGCCATGGTGTCTCAGCGCGTACACCGGTTGGACTATCTGCGCGGCGAGCGTGCTCTGCTACAGGAGGCGGTGAAGAACGCTGAACAAGGCTCCAGCGGAGCATCGATGAGCACTGGAGCTGTTCGAGAGCGACGGCGGCGGCGAGATGTTCCACGAACTGCTCCTGTGCATACAGAGTAGCCGTCTTGCCTATTTAATGGGAGGGAGAGTCATACCATCACGCACACACAGAGAGAGAGGAAAAAGTGAGCGACATGCAAAGCGAACCCCAACTTTTGGTGCCCCCCTCCCGTTATCGTTCGCTTGTGTGAAGGGAGCTCGTGTGGTCCACGACTCGCTGCTGCCGTCATCTCACTGTCTGCGGCTCAACAGTACACGGTATGGCTGTGCCGCCGACTCCACGGGAAAGCCCCAATGGTCTCTACGACTGAATCCCGCCATCCTGACAGAAGACGCTATCCGGTTTTTGCACCGGTGGTGCTCCCTCTCTCTCTCTCTCTGCGCCGCCAGCATGCGTTTCTCTGTCAGCGCAGTAGCCCAGCATGGGCCACCTGCGCCTGTACAGACGTGCAACAAGCTTCTCGCTACCTGCTCACCACTTCTTCGTCACCTCCTTTCCGCTCATCTGACATCGCCTTCCCCATCCGCCCACTTCCTCCCTCCCTCCTCCGCACGCGCTCAGTTGTGTCACGGATCCGACAAAGCTACTCCTCCCTCTAAAGGTGGTGATATCCGCACACACACATATACACGGTCGAAGTCCACGCGTACGAAGAAGGCTGACCTTCTTTCTCTCCTTTTCCTTCTCCTCTCGCTGCGCCTACGTCCATATAAAGCAACATAAGTCCGCTGCGTTCCGTGCCACATCCGCATTCGACCCCCGCGGCACCCCCTCCCCTGTCTGCACTGATACTCGCATATACATATATACGGGCACGCGTGGTGCAGAACAGCTCATATATCATCGACTTCTGCGTCTGTTCACTAAGCCCTTTCCACTTGATTCATCTTTCTCTGTCCGTCTCTTTCGTACTCCGAGCAAGCCAGGGTGCAGATTTCTTCTTTGCGTGACGGTGCGTGCGTGCCTGCAGGTTTGTGCAGCAGTCGACTCCTCTCCTCCACACCTCAGTGTGAGTTTTTTTTCGCTTTTATCCCTTGCCAACGCCGATACGTATAGCTGATTTCTCTCTTCACATCTGTACACGCTGGTGATTTCCCCTGTTACCCAAAATCGGCTGCAGAGATCTATCCATCGAACTCTCTCCACCCCCACCCCACCCCATCCGCACCCTGTCCAAGAATACTCTCCGCGTGTGTCCTCCTTCTTGGGCACTTTCGGGTCATCACGTGGGATGTGACCGAAGAACCGAGGCAAGCACTCACAGACACCACAAGCCCTCTTTTGTCTCTTGTTGTTGTGCTTCTACATAAAGCCTGTTGTTTTGTTGTTGTTTACGAAGGTGGTGTATCTCTCTGTCTGTACGTATTCCTGAGCCGCCCCTCGCCTCCTCTCACCAGCCCACTTCACCTCTCGTCGTCGTCTTCCTCGATAACTGCTGCTGCTTCTCCTCTCGCTCGCTCTTTCGCTGTCCCTACAGATATTATCACAACGTCTCGTTCAAGCGAGGAAAACAGCTTCATCATTAATAACCAGAAAAGGAAAAGTGCGCTCTGGCGGTGTGCGTCCGCCGCGTATTTCGGCTCACCTCATCGCTTTGTATGTGTGTTGGCGTGTCCCCGATCGTGCACTTTCTTTGGGGCGGTGGTGTCTGTCACCTTGTGCGCCGCTGGTTATTTGGGTTTTTTGTTTGTGGTAGTCCGAACTGCTAGCTGGACTTGCTTTGTTGGTTTTGTCCTCTTTCTTGCGTGTCACTTGCTTGTTTGTCGTTCGCTCTCTATCCGGATTCCTCTTGGAGTCTCGAGCGTCTAGTATACGTATCGATAGACATATCTATCTATCTATATATATATATATATATCGATATATATCTGTATAGGTATATATGTGTTGTGTGCGTATCTTGTCATCTGTACTTTTGTTTTGTTACTGTTGTGGTACCAGCGGCCTTTTTTGTTTGTGTGCGTGTGTGTTGTGTGTGTATGTGTTGTGTATTGGTTTGCTTCCTTCGTGTGCGTGCGTGTACAAGTAGTCATTGTGTCCCATACATGGTTGGCCAATGGTAATTTTGCAAAGACGAACACAAGGGTATACGGCGTGTCCCCCATCGATTTAAGCGGAGTGCAGCGTGGTGTGTGGCCTGTCGCCTCATTCGTCCCACCAACACCATCACCACCACCCCCTCCTCCCTTTTATGTAGCGGTTGTGGCTGCTCCTCTTGCTGCACACACACTCTTTCAAGCGCACGCGCTCCGTGTGCGTGGTTCAGCGTGGGAGCCCGTTTGAAAATTGTCGTGCATCCTTTTTTCTGCTGTAGTGATATCGCCGCCCTCTCAAGTCGCACGGACACATTCAGGCGGCGCGTGCTACTGGCACAACGAAAGTGGAGACCTGTGCGCACACGTTTTAAGCTCTAGCGACGCACGAGGCGGCGTGGCCTGAGCCGCAGGTTCAGCAGCTCATATGGCATCTGAAGCCTCTGTCGCCCTCGGTGTAGGTGTCACCCTCGCTTTATTCGTGTTTTTTGCTGTCGTCCTTGTCTTTTTCGGAGTGTTCACGAATGAATCTCGCACACGCAGCTTCGAACGCGAAAGGCAGCAGCGGGTGGAGCTGGTGCGGCAGAGGCGCCGGCAGGAGCAGGAGCAGTGGCGTGAACGGCGCCTTCGCGAGGTCGTTCTGCTGCTGATTGAGCGTGGCGAGGCGCTAGAGGGAGTATCACTTGCGTTTCAACTCCCAAATCGGCCAGAAGTCAGCGCCAGACGAGTGCTACACAGCCGCCGTGGCGTTAACTCGGTGCGACAGAATCTCGAGATTCAACTAGCAGACGAGCAGGAGAACAACCGTCTTGATGAAGAGGCGCGGAGGATTGCCCGCATGCCGCTCAATGAGCTTCTTGCGAACGGGCGACCGCAGAATGCCGACGCAGGTCCGGATGTGATGCAGATGCTGCTTGATGGGCAGGAGATTCAGCACCACACGACCAGCGAGGACGACAGCGATTTCTACCTCAATGACGAAGATACGATGCCAGTGAGTGTGATGCCGTTCCTGAGCCAGCAGGTGAATGAGGAGGCGCGACATGACAGAGGCGGTGGCGGGACGGCGCCACCGACGCCGCTGCAAAGCTCCGCGTCAGCACCCGGACAACCGCAGCCGCAACAGGGCGATGGCGCCATGAGCAACAATGTGGCGGCGGAGGAAAGCGAGATAGACGCGCGTACGGCGGCCGTGCTTCTCCAAGAGCAGCGGCTCCGCGACAGCCGTGAGATGGCTCTTCTGCAAGAACTCCGCCGCGAGAAGCGACGCAAGCATCTCAGGGCCGCTGAAGAAGTGTACGGCGAGGGGGCTGATTACGAGCATAACCCCGCAAACGACGCCCTTCTGCGCATCCAGGTGAACAGTGGTGGCAGCCCAGGGTCGCCGCTGTGGCGCTTCCTCACCCCGCTCACGTCGCTTCGCACAAATCGGTCTCGTCGCGACACTAAGTCTGCCTTCGACGGTCTCTCTCCGCAGGAATCAACCGTTTATCAGAGAGAAAACACGGTCCCGCAGAAGACCCCTGCATCCGGAAAGAAGAAAAACCGCAGCTTTGAGGTGGCTCCCTTCTGAAGAGCCGGCCGCCGACGCGAGAGTTCGGCTTTGCCAGTGGGCTCTCCCACCATGGCGACCTCGATCCCTCGTTCAGACAAGAACAGAAGGAAATCCGCAAACATTTTTCAACAGCAATTCTCCTTTGGGGGCCTCATGGAAAGCCTGGGGCGGAGGCTGAGTAACAGCGGCCAGAGCAGATCGTGTCCGTACTTCTTTCCCGCCACCCAGGCTGTATCGCTCACGCTGTCGACGCTCGCCGCCTCTCAACCATCCATGACCGCTGCAGCCACAACCGTCTCGCCAGTGATCCCCCGTGCGCGCAGTACCCTTCAGTAGTCCGAATAACCAGTAGCGCCCGCATCAGGAACATGCGCTACAGCACTGCTCCTCTGCAAACTCCATGCTCGGCGGAAGCCATGTGGTCACCGCAGCCCGTATCACCGGTGTGCAACCGCCGAGGTGGGCAACGATCAGCGGGAGCGCCAACGCCCGATAAATATGAGCCCAGCTCCCGTGAGTATGGATAGCCAGTGATTCACGAACGCACAATGGCTTTCCCCACCCTTTTGCCACTTTCCATCACGATAGCGCATCCACGGATACACCTTGGTCTCTCTCTCTCGTCGCGTTGCTCGCTCGCTGTCCTGCTTGTTTTGCGTGGTTTTCTCTGTTTTTTTTTGTCTTTTTTTCGCGTAGTGCCACGCCTTTTCAACTGCCTCACCGCCACCGCTGCCACCCAGCAGCCCCTCCTCTCCCTTCTCTTCCCCGCCTCCAACTCGTTTGGGTGCGTCTTCACCGGATATGCAAATCCACCAAGGCGCTTCTCCTTTATATGGCGTCACCTCGCTCCCTTCGGCTGCATGGTTTGCCCGCACCTCACTCTCCCGGCAGCATTCAACGAAAACTCACTCTCGCTTGTCGCCCACCACTGTCTTTGCTTTTATGGCTCGTCGATGTCGCGTTCGAAATCCCGAAAAACGTGCGATTGGAAACGCAAGTGCACATGAGAGAATGAGAGAAGTGCGGAAAGCCAGGCAGGCAAGCGGTCGGGTCAGGTGAACAAGAGCTGCTTTTTGGTGCTGGACTTCCCTCTCTCCCCCCTTTTGTCTGTTTTTTTCTACTCAGCGCCATCCACCGACACCACATCCAAACGCACTAGCTGCTCTTCCCATCCCCTCCTCCCACACACGCACGTCCGTCCCTGCGCCAACGCTGGTGTGACCATATGTCACTGTATATTGCCTACTTTCTCTCGTGTTTGTGTGTTCTCTTGAAATGCGTAAGTGGTCGGTGGTGCCGTCCTCTGTCCCACCTCTCTTCCCCCCCCCCCCGCACGCAAGAGGCGCAGTAAGGCAAGTGCGTGCAGTTGTGTTTCTGTGAGCAAGACCAGGCGTAAACAAAACGTATCTGTGCCTTCACCCCATAGCAACACTCTTCCTAGATTCCTGTGAATGTACGTGCCTGGTCGACGATAGCCTCACTTACTACGCCCATCTCCTCCCCACCTCACCCCCCCCCACCCGGAAACACCTCTGAAGCTATCCTGCACACACACACACACAGTCCCATACAAGTGTAAGTGGAGTCACACGTTTTCGTGCCGCATCTCGGTACAATGGTATCTTTTTTCTCGACTTTTCACGCCAAATACAAGCGTGAAAGGTTGCATCGACTCTCGTCTTGCTCCAATCCGCTGTGTATCTGTATCTGTGTGTGTGTGTGTCTTCACTTTTGCTGTCAACCTGCACCGATGGATTTTATGGATAGTGTCGGTGCTAACCTGCTTCTCCTTTCCTGCTTCTCCTCTCTTCCTAATGCGTGAGATGCACACTTAGCCGCATGCAAAGAGATGGGGGTAAGGAAGGGAGACGACAAGGTGATGCGGCAGCTGACAGAGGCACGGTGCTGATGTACGTGCCGCCGTTGGGTCTCCCCGTCCCTTACTTCTTTTCTCTCGAAGCACACCCACACCCCTCACACACACACACACATGCTCACCAGTGTTAGTGTCTTTGTTGCATTTTGATTGTCCTGGTGTCGGATCCCTCTGTGTCCCTCTAGCCGTAGCTAGCTCTCTTTCTTGTTGATCAGGCTTTGGCATGATGCTGAACAGGGGTGTCTGCGTGCGGACGAGGTGCTTGTGCATGCCAGAGACAATGTGTGCATAAGTGGAAGGTACGTGGGAGGCACACGTGTGTGTGTGTACATGTGTAGGCGAGTGAGTGTCACCCTCTCCCCTCTCACGGGACATTCGCCTCTCTAGAACTTATTACATCTATGTAACCTTCTTAGCCCCACTCAGGCGATCGCCTTAACCTCCTCCTCTGTCGCTGACTCCCTGGCCTTTCTCTAATGATGATAGCCCCAGGCTTGAGACACAGACAAATACACCTCTGCGTCTCTGCTGAAGCGTAATCGAACTGACACGTTCTTGTGTGTTGTTTTGTTTCACTTTCTTTACTCGTATCGTTTGTAGGTGTCTGTCTGCGTAGGCGTTTCCGTGGTTGTGCGTAGTGGCTTCCTGTGACGTCTTGTGATTTGTTTCGTCTGTAGTCTCTTACTTCACCCCCACTGTGTGTCGCACCCCCCCCTCCCCTTGGCTGCCCCTTATCGTTCCTTACCCTTCTGGTGAAGCCGAAGGGACAGGGGGGAGCCTTTCAAGGAGGGAGCACCGACTTGAAAGTTCAGACCCCATGCATACAGGCACACACACACACGCACAGAGCGAGCGAGGGAGTGAGACGTGCGAATGCGTTATTTCCCAAATCAACTCTATATCCCACTCTCTTTCTCGGCATGATCTCGATCCGTGCCCCTCGAGAACTTCATAACAGCATGGAACGAAGGCTCACTCCGCTCCTCTTCTGAGTGCTCTTTCCTTCCTATGTTGCTTTGACCAGCCGACATGGCGCTCGGTGAGGGGGCGGGACGGCTGACTCAGTGACCCCTGCAGTCTTGCCCTGGGGGGGGGGCAGGCTAGGGGGAATGGAGGGAGTAGAAGAAGCAAATGTGTGCTAGAGAAGCGTTGCCACTCTTCTGGCATCCTCTACCTCACATCACCGCTTCAAGACCACAGTGCATGCAAATGCGGCTCCTGTCTCTTTCCCCTCGTCACCTCTGATAGAGCACACTTGCACAGATGCATCAACATCTGAATAGCGACGCGCATCCACTGTCACAGACGACCGCATCCTCGCTACAGTTTCAATGCACACCTTCATTCACCCCCCCCCCCGACCCCCTTCCATCCCCCTTCCTCATCGCCTTGCGCTAGACCATGCCCCTTGTCTTGCCTCTACTGCCTCATCAGGCGCCCGCCTCTTACCTCGCTCTTTCTCTCCTCCTCTGGCTTTCACCTGTCACACCCGGACTCGCTCCGGATTCGTTCACACTAGTCCTTGTTCTCGCTCGTGAGGCGCCGAGGTTGGCACTCGCGGGTTTTTAGCTCAGAGCTCCTTCGCCAGGTCACACCCGTATCATAGCCTGGCCTCACTCTCCCTTTTCTCTCTTTTCCTGCCCTCACTCCTGTACGGCCGCTTCTGCCGTTGTGGGCTCTCCTTGTCCTTGCCTCTTCACACGCGTACAGGCACGCACCCTTCTCTTTGTCAGTGGTGAGCGCTTCACTCCAGAGCAGCGGCCTCCGTGAAACCACAGGGTGCTGTTGCCCCTTCTGTGTCAGCGACACACCCCGCCACACCCACCCCTCTCTCTCGGAAAACCCGCTCACACACCCACACCTGAGCCAACGGCGACAATGGGCTTCGGCACCGATTTCACCGAAGAGGAGCTGGCAGAGCTCAAGAAGCTAAATAGCATCTATGACAAGCTACTCCCCAAGCGCAGTTCCGAGAGCAACAGCGTGAGCTCCTCTTTCCTCTACAGGCTAGATGATCACGGCCGAATCCCGCTCCGGGACTTCTTTGTTCCTTCCGCTGGTTCCCCATCAGTGGCACGGATGGGATCGAACCCACCAGGGATCGCGGCCAAGTGGCAGACGATGCTGCGCGAGATGAACGGCGAGGTGGTGGTGCGCAGCGGGCAGAACATCCGCAACACACGCGCCGTCATCAACCGTATTCTCTCTTGGTCGATCACGTTCCAACAAGCAGATCGTGCAGCGGCGGCGGTGAGCCTCGGCCACGATGGCGGGCGCGCCTTGGCGCGTGAGTGGGTTCGCGGGATTGTCGTTTACTTTCAGGAGCGCATGGACAAGCTGTTTGCCGAGCTGAACATCACCGCACAGGAGGATGCGTGTGTACAAGAACTTAGGTTGCCCGGGATGGACGGTGTCGACCTCGTGTCGAGATGTGTAGAGGCGGCTCGCACCGTCATTACGCCCATGCTGACCACGAGCCCGTACTTCATCGGCATTGTTGGATGCTGTCGTGAGATGGTGCTCGCGCTTAAGGTGGTGCAGGGCCTTCTCTCCCACATTTCATCGCACACACGCCTCATGCGATCCTCAGCCGCGGCGACCACCCCGGATGGGCGCCGCAACGCCCTTGCGATCTTGACGCTCGGCGAAGACTTCCTCGAGTCGCTTCGGACGTCACTGTGGCTCTTCCGATTTGTCCTGCTCTTTCTTGGCGCGCTAGATCTGCAGCAGTCCCCGCAACGTGAGGCCACCATCAGCGAGCAGCACCTCGACCACTCGATTCACTGCATTGCCTCCCTCGTGGCGGAGGTCGAATCGAAGAGGGACAGCAGCGCCGCCGCAAGCCTGGAGGTGCGCGCGACCCTCGACGCACTCGTTCTTGGACACGTCAAGAACGCCTGCCTATCGCGTTTCCCCCCAAGCAAAACGCTGGAGCTGCTCAAGCGCGCGCAAGGTGTGCGGAAGGACGTAGCAGCTTCTGAGGCCGCCAACGGCCCCTTCGCGCGCTGCAGCCCAGTGCTAAAGCAGCTTCTAGTCGACTACCCCACGTTCATGGAATCCACAGCGAAGTTTGTGGAGCGCAACGAGATGAGTGACTGGGGTATCTCACTTATGTTGGTGCAGCTCTTCTGCTGGGACGTGACGACACCGCCAGACTTGGCCGCACAAGCTAAGCGGCAGGTGGTCTATCATGTTCCAAAGCTAACAGGCTCGTTTCCGCATGGATCGACGGTGCTGAACGCCATGGTGCGTGAAGCGCTGCATCCACTTCTCTCTGTGCTGTTCTCAGCGCTTCCATCTGGCGCCCGAGGCTATGGCACCAGTGGAGGCGCGATCGGAGCCGAGACCGCCACCAGGGCTTCCGATGGGAGCGCTGTGGCAGGACCGGGTCGCCTGTCCACCATAGGCGGTTACGACGCTAGCCTTTTGCTTTCCCCCTTTGAACAGAAAGTCTGCGCTGCACTTCTCACGCTGGCGACGTGGCTGCAGAGCCTCTCTTTTCCGGGGGGGTCCCGCATGCATAGATGGGCCTCTCTGGACGTGGGCGACCAAATCATGCGGGAGTTCAACCTCGGTGAGGGCTGCTTTACGAGTGTGCTGGGCGAGGTGCTACACAATGTGATCGCCACTGCTCTAGATCAGGTCGAGAATGACTGCAACCACAGCTTCACTACAAGGGTGGCCACCGCTCTCGAGACGGACGACTCTGTGTCCAGGCTGAGCACGGCGGTGCTGCAGTACCTGCGCCGTGTCGAGCGCATCTGGAACGCTGTAACGGAGCCCTCCCTTGAGCTGCATCTGTCTGCCTTAGACGATGTTTTTGCGATCGGTGCAAAGACACTGCCTTCGGTTGTCTCCGCGTCGACCTTTGGCATCGCTGCAGACGTCAGCGCCACCGCCGAGCGTGCCAGCTACGACACTAGCCTGTTCGGGGACTGCAAGTATCTCTTCTACGACACCGTGCAAAATGTGATGAGGGCGAGGTGGCCCGGTCGGTACGCCGATCTGCTCACCGATCCCTTGTTGCAGAGTGTGCATGTGTACTTGCTCCGAGCTGAGAGCGCAAGCCAGCGCGGCGGGGGACTGCGATCGGTCGCCCTACGGGGGGCACCGGTACGAACGATTGGTGCAAAGTGGCCCAACCCACCGCCGCAGCCGGCGCCAAAGGAACTTGCGCCTCGTCCAGTCAACACAGGCGCTGCAGCTACACCCGCCCGTGGCCCGCCCCCCAGCGCGGCGGAGCAGGATGCCGTAGTTTTCACATCAAAGGAAGAGCTGCACAGCGCTCTCCGCATGGTGCGGTGCATCAAAAACCGCGACCTCTTTATCAACCGCTACACCATCACGGTGCGGGAACGTCTTCTGACTCGACCGGCCCCCGATGTCATTTCCGATGCCGAGCTGGAGAGCAACAAGAAGCGTCATGAGCAAGAGGCAGAGCAGTTTCTTACCACGTGGCTCGGCGATGCATCCCTGCTCAAGCCTGTCCGCGAGCTCCATATGAGTTACTCCGCGCAGAGCGAGCTCTTCGACCTCGCCTCAAACGGCTCTGTGGGGGCGACCGAGGCGCCGACCAAAGGCATCAGGCTCGCCACCACCATTCTTGACTGGCGTGTATGGGGAGACAAAGAAGCGGCATCAGCGGCAACGTCCTGTCAAGCAGGTGCGAACGGTGCCGCCCCCGCTGCTTTTCCAACGTCTGCGGCAGAGCTGGTCGCCCGGGCCGGGCAGGCACTCTCCATGGCCGCGTCAGAAACAGCAACGTTACCCTTTCCGAATGACGCTCTTGTGCACCTTGAAAAGGTGGAGCACGCGTACAACGAGAAGCACTCGACCCGCATCTTGCGGTGGGACTGGAATGACCACGCGTACACGAGCTTCACCGTGTCCTACCCCAAAGAAGGCGGCCGTGTGACGACCATTCACGGCACCCTCTTGCTGCAGCGGCTCTTCCTCGCGATCGCCGCGTATGGCCGGACTGGGGTGGAGTTGAAGACGCTAGCAAAGCGAGCTGGCATGGATGAGAGGCGCATCGCTGCCGTTCTGAGGCTGTGTCTCGACCGCGACAAACTACTGGTTCGCATCAGCGGTAGCAGCGATGGTGCAGGTGAGGCAGCTCCGTCCGGTGGGGTACACATCGCCCTCAACTACGACTATACTCGCCCGCCTAACCGCCCGCGTGGTGAATTCACGTACTGGCCCAACGCCGAACGCCGCCGCGTGACCGCTGGCACTGCGGATGAGGACACTACCATCACGAAGCGGCGCAACATGATCAAGACCTCCATCATGCAGATTATGAAGCATGTGCAGCGCATCAAGCACGACGAACTGTACAACGCGGTACGGGAGAAGAACGCAAAGGTGTTTGATGTTACGGTGCGTAACTTCAAGCAAGAGATCGAAGGGCTCATCGGTCAGGACTTCATGGCGCGCTCATGCAAGGACTCGAACGTGTACGTGTTCCGTGCATAGGGCTATCGTGAGGCATGCATGCAGTGCACGTCATTTTAGGTTGGGAGGGTGCGTGAGTATCTAAACTCGCACTCTCCTCCTCAGGTAGGCGCCCCTCCGTGTCTCATGTTCTGTTTCTTCTTGTGAGAGGTAGCACGTACACGCCGCGAGTGACCGGTTCCGTGGGCCACAGTGTGCACTTTCTCCTTTTGTTTCCTTCGTTATGTCACCTTCTCCAGATATACATATACATATGTATGTATATGTATACGTGTGTGTGTGTGTGTGTGTCATGTTGCTCGCTGGGTGTATTACTTTGTTCTGTGCGTGCTCTGCTTCTTTTGCTTGATTGTTTTGGTGTCTGCGTCCCTGCCTGTGTGGGTGTGGGCTGTGCCACCTAGCGTGCCACCTGTTTGCTGTTGTCTCCCTTCATGGCTCCAACTCTCCCCCTCCCCCCCCTTCCTACTGCTTCCTCATCTCGTACATACATGTGTATGTGCGTTTTGTGTGTGTGTGTGTGTGTGTATGCCCTACTTAATGATGTGTCTATGTCATTCCTCTCTCTGTATCTACTGAGGAATGTGTTGCCACAAACAGTGTACCTCGTTGCTACTGTTACTCTCGGTTTGGTCGCGCATCGATTTTTTTCGCTTGGGGGGGGGGATTCCTGTGAAGGCATCCTGTGTCCACTTTTTGTTCTGTTCCATGCACCACTTTCGCTCTACGAGCTGGTGTCGAAAATGTGCGTCATTGTGAGTCGGTATCGTCCGCTCCTCGAGTGCTAGTCTGTGCCGTCAGGCACCTATAGCCGTGCGCCTCCGGTCGCCGATGTCCCTTGTGAAGACAAGCAACGAACGCTCTTTCCTGCTCACGGCTGCAGTTTGCTTCTCTAACATGCCTCTCGTATGCTCTGAGCAAGCTGTCTGCAGTACGCTTGTCTGCATGAATCTGTCTGCCGGTGTCTTGAGCACATGCGTCGTCCCCGACATGTACAACTCGTTCTCCGTCTCGCCGTGTCGTTTTCTCTGCACGTTCGTCGCGAACTACACAAAAACACATCCGTTCAGGTGCGCCTCCCGCTGCAGCGCTACATTCCCGCCACAGACTTGCCACTTGATCTTCGCTTCACAGCGCCTCCTTCCTTCTCCGCTCACAACTCTATAATAATCCCACACTTCTTACGATCCTCACCTAAGTCGTTCGTCTCTCTCCCTCCCTGTGTATCTCTTACATCCAACCTCTCCGGGATTTCTGCGGCCATCAGGTGACCTCCCCGTGATCATGCCAATCGAGTCCTCCTCGGCGACGGCGGCGTCTTCCCTAGAGGGACGCCGCCGCCTTGTTGTGTCCACGCCTCCACCACCGTCGAACCCGTGTGCCGGCAGCACAATCTCAACCATGCCCCCTACTCTGGCAACGCTGCGGTCAAACGCCGTGGCAGCGTCGGCCACTCGCCGCTTTAAGAAGAGTGTCATGTCGACCAGCAAACCACAGTCTGCTTCTGCGAGCGGCGAGTGCAGTACACGGCCGTCTCCTGGCGCACGGTCTCGCACCACGGTGACCTCACGCGGCTCAACACTCGTGGCCGTGCACCCGAACACCTCTGCGTCTCAGCTTGGAACCAGCACAAAAAGTTCCTCGAGGAGGAAGTTGCCTCTGAATAGCAAAGGAGCGGAGCGCACCTACAAGCCAGCTCCTCTCACGGCGGTCGGCAGTGGGGCGTTGATTTCGTCCCACACCCCACGGACCCCCAGCCCCGCCCTCTCCTGTGGCACTTCTCGCTCACCGCGCGTGCTAATTTCGCCAGGTGTCGATGAAAGAGCCAGCCGCACTCGTGCCAACTGTACCTCATCTCTACCTTCAAGCTCCGCCGCCACGTCTGTGCCGTGCGCCCTCTACGATTTGCATCACGCCCTCCAGCACCGACTTCTCGAGGACCTCGGGTGGTCCCTCCACTGGTACTTGGACACAGAGACGGAGATCAAACAGCTGGAGGTGTTCAAGGAACTGGACGAGAAGACCAAGCACCCCTCCCACAAAAAGGAGAACAAGCCGACCACAGCCGCAGCACAGGGGAAGACGAGTGAAGCAGCGACGGGCGACGGAGAGCCGAAGTCTGCGGCAGCTTCTCCTCGTGTGAGCCTCACGGCGGACCAGCAGGACAGCTCTGCACTAGGAGGCTCGCTGAAGGGCAACATCTCCTCTCTCACGAGCCCACGCCACAGCGACCCCAACACCCCTCCACGTCCCCATCGCATCGACGTCGATGGGCGAGAGCTGCCCTTCTTGGTCCATAAGCCGAAGCTCGGCGTCACCACCAACCGCTTCGACTGCTACATGTGTCAAGATCTGTCCACGGAGGCTCGTTTTGCTGCATCGCAGGCGCCCCGCTCGAAACTAAGCCGAAGCCCCTTCGAGTACCGTCTAGCGTCGCTACAGCGGTGGTTGAGCAAGCGCAGTGCTGAATCCGACAAAGACAGGCTTCTTGCCTCCTGTCTGTCGCTGGAAACGCAGCGCTACCTGGCCTACCTCGGCTTCGCAGACTGCTGGACATCGCTCTTTGTCACCGCAGGACTGCCGACGGTCATGCCAGTGGCGGCCAGCTGTCCCTCGCCGCCACGCGAAGCGTCGCCGCGCCTTCCAATGACGCTCTCTGGAGCAGCATCACGCCTCGGCAGCGTTCCGCTCAGCTTTTACGTGTTGCCGGCGCTGTGTCGCTGGAAGTGCGTGACGCCGTTCCGCCGCGACAGGATGCTGCGTGAGAGTGTGATGCACCCCTTTCCGCTACCGGAGGCGTTCCTATGGGGCTGTAGAGGCGCGTCTCTGGCGCAGCTGCAGAGCCGTGCTGAGGTGAGTAAGGCGCAGGCAGCGTCGGCAGACGTGTCACACTCACTGCCGTCGCTGACCTTCTTCACCATACAGAAGAGGTCAGTCCTGACAGAGCGACGGCGCTCGTCTATATGGCGCAACCAAACGGCTTCTCTCGGTGAATTTTGCGCGTGTGATGTGTACCTTGTGGCAGCAACAGGAAGGGGCACCGGAGACGGTGCAGCGGTCGCAGACACTATCGCGTCGGTGTGGGGCTATGTAAAGAGGGAAGACGTCGACAGTCGTACCCTTTCTCTGCCCTCTTCACCCTCGTCTGCGGCACAAAAGTGCAAAGATGGTCGAGAAGGCAGCACGACAGCAACCACCTCCGCCAAATCGCCTTCCGGAGAGCTCTTCTACATCGCCAGCAGTCTTGAGAACTATCTTCGACTGGCCTTGATGTTCGGGTGGGTGTATGGGTGGCAGATGTGCTTCTCGTCAGCCGGACCACCGCCCAACTCGGTGCTGTGGCTTCGCTTGGTGAACAAGTCCGCCTACGAGGCAGCACTGGCAGCAAGCAGACACACGGCACCGTAGAGCTCTCTGTGCTGCTTTCTCTGAGTGTCTTTTCGGTCTCTCCTGATGAGAAAACCACGAGAAGCGTTTGGCTGAGGGCTGCCGGCGGAGAAGGAGGTGCCACCTACGCGCCAGAGCGCTTATACGTGCATGCGTGCTTTATAGACCGAGCAGCGCGTAGATGGGTCACAGAGCCGTGGCTCACCGAAGTGGCTTCGTTTGTGTTCATGTTGGTATTGTCGCGCCTTTACTGCACTGATCCCCACTGCAGCGCTCCCTGCCTGCGCAACCACACATCTATCGGTGAACGAGGGATATGACCCTTCTTGGTGTCCACCTGTTTGCTGTCTTCTTTTGTGTTACTGATCGTATTGCACCAAACTGTGAATCCTCTGCCGATGAGTTACGCCGTCACTCTTTCTTTGGGTTATTTGAGGGGAGGGGTTTGAGCGCTGCGTCTTTCTTCCTAAACTCGGTGCATGTGCTTGTGCCAGTGTTTTCTGATCAAGAAATCACCTGCATGTTCTCAGAAAACGGTATCGCGAGTGTGTCTCTCAATGCCCCCTCTGCCCCTCACTTCCCGCTCTTGGCCCCGTTCCCACCCCTCACCCTCGACCCCCCTCCTCCTCCTCCCCCTCCACCTTGGCTCATTAGACGAAAACATGCGTCTGTGCTCCTGGTGGCACCGTACGCTGTTATGTTTTGTAGACCTGCACATCATCCGCAGTGCACATGCGCCGACCTCCTCCTGTGTCTCCCTCGTACACGTTCGCAGCTCATGAGTGCACACCCGCTTACCTCCGTCACCCCCGCCCTCTCTTGTGCTCTTCTCCTTGGCATCTCTTCCACGGCCGCTCTTCTTCCTCCTTCACATCACCCCTTCGACTGAAGGAGTCCGCAAGCACCCTGTATACAGAAGACTGGTGAACCGCTTTTACTTCAGGCGCACGGCAACGGGCAATGCACAGGAGCTACTTCCGCGTCTGGCGATGCAGTGCGCTGGCGCAGCTGTGCAGCCCTTCCCTCTATGCTCTCCGGCAGGGCAGCCGGGCTGCCTACACCCGATTCTCTAGCCTTCTCAGATCCGATTTCAACCTTAGACAGCACCGTAGCCCTGACGGGGCAGATCGTGAACCGCAACGCCAGCTCCAGTCGAAGCTGTCCAGGAGTGCTAACGTCCCAGTATATGCGTGTGACAGAGAAGAGCGACTAGCCCAGCAGGCTCCCCTGTCACCAGTGGCCTCATACCACGACGACAGCATCACAAGTGTCGTGCATGAAAACGCTCTAGGGATTTCTGATGGGGAGACGGCAAGCGCCGCACTCTCGCGGGTGGCGTCTTCGTCGTCTCTGCGTACACGGCACATTCGAAGACAATCACAAGAGAAAGGCCCTGTCGTGTCTTCTGCAACGCTGTTGCGCTCCTTGGAGAAGCGTAACTCGCCGTACGTCTCCACATTGCGCAAGCGTGTTATGCCGAGGCACACCGGCACGCACGGTGCCATCGAAGATCCGAACTCGGCTCATCAGTCAGACGATCAGCGCCGTGCAGCAACTGACCTCCGCGCTGAAGAAACGCGCAGCATTGAACGCGACGGCTACGACCCTGCACTGGTCGTGCATGTCGACTCGCGCCGCCGGCAGGTGCGGCTGAATGACGTCCAGCGCGAGCTCATCTGGAAGGCGCGGCAGAAGCAGTACCACGACATGCTCCAGCGGATGGTTGCCTGCCTCCAGTCCCACCGCAGCCCCGTCGAGAAGTGTCAAACTATCTACAGCCTTCACGACGAAGTGATTGAAAAGCATCTGCGGCTGCGCGCCGACACCTACGAGGACATCTTCCACACGCTATACAGCGTCGGTGTGAGGCGAGGCGGTGGAGCAGGACAGCCCGGCAAGGCGTCTCTGGGCTCCAGTGCACAGCTTGTCAGCGGCGGTGCCGGGTGGGAGAACTGGTGCGGGCAGGAAGGCTCGCTTGGGGGCAGTGGCGGGATACTGCCTGCCGAGCTTACCACGCCCTCGGCAGCCTCCAGCACCGTCCTGAGTCCCCACGGCATGGAGAAAGTATGGGAGATGTACCGCTATCTCGTGGATAGCGGCACTGACCCGACACCACGCATTCTCCAGTACACGATGGGCCTGCTCGAGCATGCCTCCGTCTCCCTCGCGGCGGCGCGGTCGCACACCACCGCGGACGCTAGTGGCACTCCTACTACGCACGGACGTTATCGCGCGCGGTGCTCCGGCCTTATACTGCTCGAAGCCAAGGCTCACTCTCTCATGATGGATGCGGATCGTTTTCACCTGACCCCGACGGAGTACACCGTGAATTCATACATCGCCATCTGCGAAGCGTGCGACGTGATGCACCTCGCCGTGGCCCGCGTAACAGACTACCAGACAAGGCAAGAGCGGCAAGCATCACCTGGCATGTATGCTCGTCTCCTCACAGGGCTTGTGCGCTGTGGCCACTACACGGACGCAATGGCGGTAGTGACTACCATGCAAAACGTTGCGATGACTACCTACCTCGTTAACGCTGTCCTCCAGGCAGCACGGCACTCCCGCGACCCCGCAAGCGTCTTTGCCTTTTACCGCTCTCTCTTCTTCGCTCCGTCGAATCCTCTGCGCGTCAGTGGCGACGGCGACCACGAGCGGGGCGGCGGCGCTGGCAAGGCACCGCGTCCCTGGTGCATTAATGCCACTTCTCGATCTGCCACCGGCTTGGTGCCCTCCCTTGTCACTTTCTCTATCATGGCAGAGGTGATGCTGCAGACGCAGGACTACACTGAACTCACGTTTGTGATTGCCGAGATGCAGTACTACGGTGTCAAGGGCAATGGACTCCTCCTGAACAAGCTCTTGAAGATGATGCACCGGGCGGGGCGTCCACGATCGGAGGTGCGTGCTCTCCAAAGTGCCATGGACGCGAAGCAGGTGCGTGTCTTCGACGAAAACAGAAGAGGTGGGCACGTACCCTCTCTGGAATGAGTCACCTGGTGTTGGTGAGTGTGCGCCTTTACCTTTGGCCGTGGATGAAGTGCACCTCCTTTACTCAACACACGTCGCCGGCACGGTAACCTACTCTCATGTGTTCTCACTGAGGAGGTCGGCAGAGAAACTAACAAGGAAACGGGGAAAAGCACGCTGCGGTCACACATCTGCACGTTTACGCTGTCCGTGGGCATGTCAAGCGTACGACGCCCTCTGTGTGACTGCAGCGCAGGACAGAGGCAAGCGGCGGCTTTGTCTTCTCGCCCACCCGAAAAAGCTACGCGATCGCTTTTCAGCGCCTCTCTCGCATGGCCCCCCCCCCCATCTCCCCCCTCCCCATCTCCCTCCCTCTCCCTCCATTGGCGTTTCGACGTTCGCCCCTGGCACCTCGTGCCGCTCTTCTCTTGCCGCTTTCCGAGTCCCTTCCGTCACAACGCCCCCCCCGCTCTCTCGTCACACGCCGCTTCCGCAGACGAAGTATGCAGTGGACAGAAGTGGACCAGGAGCAGCTGCATCGCTTCTTGGAGGGCTTCACTAACCCAGACCCGTTGGTGCAAGCCTCGAACCTAGAACAGCTCCAAGCCCTGTCGGACTACCCATCTGCATTAGTGTCCACACTCGCTATTGTCTGTGATGCGGCAGCCTCCGTCACTGTGCGACTCTCTGCCACTACGGTGGCCCGCCAGCTACTGCGCTGCGGCGACCGGCTGCCACTCTACCTCAGCGCTACAGGGGATGATCCGGCAACGGCGGCGCAGTCCATAGCAGAGGCCCTCTTTGACGCTGCCCTCGAGGGCTCGTCCTCGCTATCATCGGCAACCACGGCAGCACCACTACAGCGCGCCACAGCGAATCTCATCGCCTGCCTGCTAAGTGGCTTGGCTCACACAAGCCTGGCAGCCACCGCCACTGCACTCTGGTCCCGCATCATATCCTCTCTCCTCCAACGCACAGATCCGGCCACGCTCATCGTGAACCACGCATTTCAAGGCGGTCACTGGCACACAGCTCAGCGTGGGGCCCTGTGCGCTGCGTTGCTGCGCGCGATATGCGAGGCACCCCTTTCCACGTCGAAGGTCCTGCGTGAACGGTTGGGCAGCCAAGCAGCCGAGTGCTTGGCCCTCTGCTCCCTTTTCACGCAGCTGCTGCAACTACTCGAAACGCAGATGGAGACGGAGCAAGCCGCGAGCAGGGCAGCAGCGCGTTTCAATGCGTTGTGGCTGGAAGAGACTCTCACTGCTTTTCAGGCGTGCATGGAGTCCGGTCTTCTGCCTTGTGCTCCCTCAGACTTCTTGCGCGCGCCCGCTAGTGACCAATCTGTCACCTCGCCTGGCGCGGACAGCAGCAGCACCGGCTTGGGTGAGGGCCCCTCTATGCAGGCACTGCGCGCCGTGGGCACCGCAGTTGGCAGTGTTCAAATCGGCGCTCAGGGCCTCCTCCTCCGTCACGTGCTGGGGCGTCTGGAGCTTTGGGACGGCCAGAGTGCGGGCGGCGCTTTCCCGCGCGAGGTGGTTGCGTCTGCGGCTCCTTTCGTGGCGGTTGGCATGCGGTACATGGCCGACGCGGTCGCTCTCGATGCGGTCCATCCTCTTCACGGCGCCTTCCACGCCACGGCAACTCCTCTGCTTGCAAAATTCTGCCATGCGGCGTGCCTTGCTGAGCTCCAGTACGACGGTGCCGGTGAGCCTGACAGTGTTCACGCCGCTGTCTTGGCCTGCATAAACTACGTGACAGAGTGGATGAATACAGAGTGCGCGCATCTCAGCGCACCTTCGAGCCGCCTTGCCGCGTTCTCGGCTCATCCCTCGATGGTGACTGCACCAACAGAGGGCTACGTCTCCTGCCTCTACAGCATGCTCGTAGATGCAGCTACGCTTCCACCATCCGTAGCTGATGCGCTAGAGGAACACACAACACACCAACCGGACAGCGCCGCAGATTTTCTGGTGAAGTCGGCCGCCGGGCGGCGCCGGGAGCCCCGCGGCAGTCACACGCAGAAAACTTATGATGAATGGACTTCGGTTGCCGCCGAACCCGCAGAGGAAACGCGGAACGCGTCAGCAGTCGTAATGCCAGAGAGCTGTGACAAACAGGATGACACCTTACTTGCAGACGCGCTGGAAGTCGCGCTACCGGACAACGGGATACTGCGGCACGCCGTAGCCTGGTGTGCAGCTGGGCTCTCCTGCAAGCAGGCGTGGATGATGGCGGTTGCACCTTTAGTCGTGCGCCCTGCAACAATCTCCCCGCTTGCAAGCCTCGGTGCAGCCTGCGCCGCAGAGTCCGCCTTGTTTGTGAACAACGAGTTCCTCGATAGTATCCTCGCCGAGGACGAAGTCAGCGCCTCCCTCGCCGCAGCAACTCCTGAGCTGCTCGTGCAACATCTTGCAGCGCAGGTGCAGTCTGTCTTGAGCCTCCTCGGCCCACCAACACAAGAAGGCTTTGGCACTCGCGCTCCATTCTTTGTGCGCATCCAGGCTGTGAGGTATCTTGGAAGGCTAGTGGTTGGCCTACTGGACGCATGGCAGCACACTTCCAGCGCTGATCACGTGATTCGAAGCAGGTCAGGTATTGAAGAGCGTGCCCACAGGGTGATGCTTGCAGTCGGTGGCCTGGAAAAATTGCTTGGCCTTGTCCTCGGTCACCTGACCACGGAGGTGAGTAAAGCCGCTCAAGTAGAATGTGTCAAGACCCTCAACTCCGCTCTTACCTCATACCTGAAGGTGATGGAGCAGCTGATGCGCAGTGCCGTGAACAGCGGTGCTGCATCGGACCTCGAGGAGGAATCTCTGGGCAGCACCAGCGGCAGCAGTGGCGATATGGATGCCGGTGACGAAAGCGGCGATGCAGCTCGCCATCTTTTGCTCAGTGACGCCTGCGAACGTGCGCGCGTCTTTTTTCAGTCCTTCGGCGCCACGACGGACCTTTGCGCCGTTGTGGAGGTGTTGCGTGTTGTTTCTTCACACCTCCCGTCCTTCCAGTGGAGCGTCCGGCAAGCTGTGTACCACCTCTTCAGTGAAGCACTGCCCTCGCTCTGGCGAACAGCACCATTGGTGGACTCCTTGTCTGCAAGCCAGGCGGATGGCACCCACTCAGTAGCATCGTACTCGGCTCGTTTGGTCACCGCGCAGGTTTTGGAGGCGCTGGCCCAGCACTACGCGACACTCCTCCGCAGCTCTTCCCTTTCCAACAATGCCTCTCCGATGCTGGAGATGGCGACGCTGCTGACGTCAATGGCGGATGTGACGAGTGCGATGGATGGTGGTGCACTGGAAATGGTCGTACCGTGGATTCTGCAAGTGGCACATCACATGCTCGACCTCTACGCTCACTATCTCACCCGTCGCGCACACTCCGATCACTTGCCAACTGCTGACAGCGCAAGTGGGGTTGTGGACATGACAGATATGTGCATGGTGAGCCTCGATCTCGTGAGCTGCGTGTGCGATGGTGTCATAGACCGTGACGCGCTGCTGGAGCAGCAGCTGCGGCCGAAAGAAGATGGTGGTGCTTTCGGGACTATGGATGCGCGTGTGATGGCGCTTGCAACGTCGATGCTCCTCCCTCCCGCCGCCAGCGGCATCGGATGTGATGGCGCGCCCAGCAGCTGCAGTGGTTCTGAGGCGCTGCCAAACCGCTGCATAGCGCTTCTGGCTGCATGTCAGTCACTGGCAGATCATCCAACCCATGTCTCGACAAGGCTGAACAGTGTGACTGCGGACGGTGCTGTTGAAGATGAAGCGTTCTGTCTGTCAGATGAGTTCGGTGACGTGCGCCGAGCCTGCTTCGCCATCGTTTATGACTGTGTCTTCCTCGTTGCGTATCGTTCTTCCCTTTTTCGGCCTCTTGATGTGGCTGTAGCGCCCGACACTGGGCTGGTGAGCAGCCCGAGATGTCTTTCCGGCTCCCTTGGAAGAGATCTCTTTGCGTTGTGCATGCGCGAGGTGCTTCCCTCTAGTACGCCTTTGTCTGTGACGCAGAGTGCAGACTACGCAGCGCGCTTCCGCTTCGTCTCGGCCCACAACGCTGCAGCCTCCGATGCATGGCTTTGTTTGGGGTCTCTCTTGAGTCTTTGGGACCAGCAGCACTGGCAGACGAGACGCAGCGCCGCGCGTGGTGCGCAACCCACATGCGAAGGAGAACGCGGCCCACGCTCGGTGTTCCACATTCACGGACTCGAGTCCACCGCAGAGCTGCACTCTCACGGTCTGCACACCCTGAACTATCTCTTGGCTCTTCTACAAGACACGAGAGGCACCATCATGTCCAACATGAGGCTGAACATGACCACCGCTGCCTGCGGTTTGGCAGTGCTGCTATGCGACTCTGGTCGTTCGCACACCGATTCTGGTGCACTGGCACCTGTGTGTCCTCTCCCCTTCGCCACCATCTCTGCCACATTTTCGGTGGCCGCCAGCACTCGTATACAGGAGTACGCTCCCAATGCCTCGGGCGGAGACCTGAGCGGCATCAGCGAAGCTGCCCACGTGCTGTGGTGCCTCGGCCGCCTGTGGCAGGAGGCGGTACAACCGCTTCCCCAGGACGCATTGTGCTCATTTCTGCGCTCGAATGGAAGGGAGACCACCAAGACGATTTTGTGGTGGACGCGATGTGTGTTTGGAGCGAAGAAGCGGCTGCCGCCTGCTGACCCCCCTGCGTCGGCATCTGCCCCCTTCTGGGGATCCCTTCTGGAGCTGTGGCGACCTGTCGCGCGCGCACTTGTGCAGGCCGCGAAAGGGAAAGCACTCTCACTGACGCAGGCGCAGCTCTCCGAGCTGGGTCAACTGGAGCGACTGTGACAACGGAGAGCAACGCAGTGCGGACGCAGGAAGAACATGTCGCTGCTTTGCGGTTCCGTTTGTGGCCCACTGTTTTTCCTTACTAGTCATTGTAACGCACGAGTAAGAATCATCCAAATGTGGGCCGCATTGCTAGGGGTGAGGAATCTCTGGTTTAACGGGCGGGTGACTCGAGACATGGCCGTTCGCAATGACCGTCGCGGAATGCGTGCGCGCACCACCTCACCGCCTGCACACAGCAGCAGTACTGCTTCTCTTTGTTTTGGGCAGTTACCGAGGACATGTACGTACCTGAAAAACATTCTGGTGGTGCCTCTTGGTGACGGCGCTACTACGGAGATGTGCAACCACGGTTTCTGTGCTCTGCGCCCTATGTGCGTCATCGCTCACAGCCCCTTTCTCGCTTCCGACGGTGGCACATGCATCTACACTTTTCCTTTCCCTTTATCATTTCTCGGCTTACCCCGTTTATGGTGTTGTCCACTTGCGCTGTGATCCTTACATCGTTGCGTCAACTCACTCCCCACCAGTCCGCCACTTTCCATTCCGCTACCGACAGCATCATATACACCTCCGCCCCACTATAGTCCAAGCAGGAGACATGCCGTCGGCCCCCACCTGCCAGCACGGATCGTACCACCAGTGCGAGTGCTACGGTCACAATACGCAGCTTCCCAACTACCGCCACGATATCAGCAACCCGCGTACGCTGCAGGGATATTACGCCCCAAATGGCGGGTGCCCCTGCCCTGCCACGTGCGGCGCGGAAAAACATGGGCTGTACTGTTCAGACCGCGGAGCAGACGCGTCCGCCATGCCCAAGCTGACCTTTCGCGCCGCGGACGGCCCACACACGGTTCACTCGGCCTCTGACGTCGACGGGAACGGCCGCGACCCGGCAACAAGCATCCGCACCGCCTTTCCCAACTCGCGCAACTACGGCGGCACGGTGGCCCAGCGTGGCCCCACCACTCTGAGCACGAGGGCACAACTCAGTGCATCTCGCAAGGCGCGTGCCGAGGCCAAACGCGAGGAGCGCGCGCAGGACCGCAAAAACTTTTTGCGTGGTGTCCTGCGGGATGAGATGCTTGCCCGGATGGATGCAGAAGGTAAGCGGGCGGCGCTCGAGGCGGATACGGGCCTCATGGGCACCCATCACGGCGAAGAGTACGAAGCAAATCAGCGGGCGGCGGGCAGCATGCGTGGTGGGCTTGACTCCACATCGCGTGACCCGGACACCGTCCTCACCCTCGGAGAGCAATACCGAGAGATCATGGACGAACTGGAGTACGTGGCAGACCAGCCTGTTGGCTCCAAGTACAACATCATTCGTCTACACTACCTCGTGGAGGAGGAGGATCGGTTGAACCGGCTCCGTTTGCAGGAGCGCATTCGGAAGACAGCGGAGGCCATGCAGAGCAAAAAGTGATGGGCGTTTAAGTTCCCATCGTGTTTTGTTCTTCTGTGGCCCAGCAGGTCTGTGATGTGCGTCTTATCCCCCCCCCGTGTCCGGCAGAAAAGCACCTGCTGCCCTGCGACAAGTTTGCTCACACATGCCGACACATCACCTGTTTTGTCACCCGTACTGTACCTCACCCCACTCCCTTCCCCTCGTCCATGTTGTTCTGTGCACGTTTTATGCAGGCAACAATTCACCCTCACTCCTTTCTCTCTTTCTCTGCCTGACCGTCCGTCCCCCCCCCCTCCGCCACTCCCTCTCGCCTGGTCTTCTCTCTCCCGCTGTTGACTTCATGTATTATGCTGTGGCTTCTCGTGCTCGTCCTAGGCTGCCGAGTCAAAGTCGCTCACGCACCCCCTCAACGGCACCCGTGGAGCGGCTCAAGCCGCCTCTTCGTTGGTAGATTGACTTTCCTGTCCCTCGCGGTATGTGTCCTGCGTGCTGCCTTACGCCACGGTGCGTTTGTGTGCGTGATCGCGTTCGACGTACTATACGTCCAAAGGTGCCTCCTCTCTGCCCACCTCTCCTGCACGCGCCTCAGGACCGTATCTTCTGTGTATTACCTGGCAGCCCAAACGACTTCCGCCTGCACCTGTGCACGCTCACACCTCAGCAAGTACGCGCAGTCGCGCCTTTGCATCAGGCTCGAGCCTCCGCTCATGAAGCCCCTCCTTCTCCTCTCCGTGTGTGTCTCGTGCACGCCGTCTTCCTACGTTGGTCCCACTGCCCCGCCTTTGCTGCTTCTTCCGTCTCCTCTCCCTTGCGCCTCCCCCTCATCAACCCCTTCTTTTGATCTCCGCCTGGCCCCCTGTGCCTACTTGCGTGGTGTATTCACTTTCTCTTTCACAGCTCCGTGTGCGACGCATCGCATCCCTACACAGTGACCGCATAAGCCACCACTCTCCTCATAACTCTTCTCAGAACGCACCAATGAGCATTACCGCCGGTACGCTGCCTCCGGTGAAGGGCACCTCGGTCAAGAAGTCGCCGCGGAAGGGACGGCCGGCAGACAGCATGGGGAACGGCACTGGTGCTGCAGCGGACCCTCATTGCTACCACAAATGCCGCTGCTACGGTCATGACGATACACTCCCCAACTACAAGCTTCTCACGATTCCGCGTACCAACAACTACTACGCAGCCACTGGAGGCTGCCCGTGCGTGCCTCGCGTAGCAGCGCACCCTGGTAGCTGGCGACTGAAGGAGGGTCAGCTGCGCTCTTCTACCTATCGCTGCGGCACTGGGTGCATCAAGAAGAGCGCTGCACTGACTTTGGGGTGCTGCCACCACAGCGGCGACCAGTACGGATGGCGGCGGGGGCCGCACACGGTCCTGGATAAGAACACCGCAGCGACGGGCAAGTGTGACACGTTCGGCAATCTCGCCTTCAAGTCCACCTCCCGCGCGTACTGCGCTGTGGGCGGCGACGACCTCAGCGACGTGAGCAGTGCGTCTCCACAGAAGCTGGAGGATTTGGAGGCGCTCATTCTTGAGGAGCACCAGCAGCGCATGCGTGTAGAGGAGGACGTCGATGAGCTGGCCGGTATCCAGCGCAACGGCACGGCGGACTGGTACAAGAAGATCCACCACGACGCAGAACGCCGCCGGCTGCTTGCGCAGATCTCCGAGGTGGAACTACAGGATCTTCTGCGTGATGTGAAGAACATTGTGGACCGCCCGCTCAACCAGACGAACATGGATCTGCTGCGTCGCATCCTGCACCGCCAGGAGCACCTCCAGCGCCAGCGTGAGTACTATGCTGCCCAGGAGCTGGAGTGATGTGACGTTGCACTCCACAGCCCAAGGGTGGCCAGATGTCAGAAAAGACAGGAGGGGGAGAAGACAGCACCGATGGCCTCACCGGTCGCATTCCTTTTGGTGCATCGAATCACAGCAGAGGTGCCAACGGATCTCACGCCTCCGTCCCAAACCACCGCACGCGTCATGGTGGCCGAAGCTGGCGGCGTGGTTTCTTTTCATGTTATGTTGTTCCTTCTCCATCCCTCTCTTGCCCTTCGCGGTAGTATGTGACTCGATGCGTCAAACCGTGGGAAGGACATCCCGTGCTGGTGCGACCTCACCTCCCCCTTCTCCCACCTACCCACCCACCCCCCTCGTTCGCTCCTTTTCGTTCACTTCGTAGATGTACAGCGGCGCCTCTCCCCTTTTGCCCTCGTTTCTTTCCCTTCTACTTCGTCCATTACGCATGCATATGGTACGACATGCCTCCCTCTCCCTTGTACTCGTTTGCGTTGTCGATTATGATGCATGTGTGTGTGTGTGTGTGTGCTTCGCCTCTGTACGCATGTCAGCCTTCAAAACGTGAAGTTGGCTGATACCCCTGTGCATTCATTCAGCATGCAATGCGCGGCAGCGGCAACAACTCGGCGATGGACAGTCATGCGTGTGTTTTTTTTTGTTGTGTTTTTCTCTCCGCACGCCTTGCTGTCCCCTGCGTGCCCTTGAAGCAGTGGTGCCTTAAGACGTGTGCCCCAATTATTTCTCTGCTCTGCACTAGCTCCGCAGAAAGCCTCCGACACGCTCTGCCGCTGGGCACACACTGGTGCTTATCAGTTCTTGAGTCGCCACAAGCATCATCACGGCTCCTCTCCCTTCACCTCTACCTCCTGTGTCGTTCCTCACGCACCCCAGTCAGCTCAGCTGCCAAGGCTCTGGTGGGTCGCCTGAACGCTGCGAGTAATTGCATCACATCAGCACGATATCGTCGACATCTTGCTCTCCCCATCTGAGGAGGTGTCTATATAGGCGACTGACGTCTTGCGTGGCCCACAGCCCAGCTGCGCCATTTACACATAGAAAAGACGCGCACGCGCCGCTCGTCGAACGCTTCATCGCTTCTCGGTTAGCTTCACCGCACCCTTTCGAACCTGTGCGCACCCATGATCCGCAGCTACTTTGATCTGGACGACATTGGAGCCTGCGAGGAGCCTGTCGCAGTCACATTCACCGTCCCGTCGTTCAGCATGGGCAAGGATCTCACCGTTCGCACCCACGAAGGCGAAACAGTGTCTGAGGTGGCGGCGGGCTGTGTGGCAACCGTCCCTTTGTGGGCTGCGACAGCCCTTCGCACTGAAGGGTACGTCAGTGTTCATGCACCTCACACGTTCTCCCTCGCTACGTTTCGCGAGTTTAAGACGGACCCACTTGCCCCCAGCCTTCATCGCAAGTCACCGTACTTCTACCAAGCCGGGCTGCAGCTCTGCCGGCTTCTGAGCAACCCCACGTCGAGCGGCCACATGAGCGCCGAAGGCAACCGACTTGCCGCGCAGCTGTTCCGTCTCTACCAGCTTCGCTACCTGCGCATCATCTTCGCTGCTGCCAAGAAAGGGTTTGATCTGAACGACGTCCGCGACAGGCTGGAGGAGTCGGAGCGGCATCTGCTCGACTCATACCTTCGCGGGCAGGCCGAAGAAGCGCTGTGGTATGCGAACTTTACTTAGCACTTCGTGTCTGTGAGAAAAAGCGTTAGCCCTGCTCTCACATGCCAAAATCTGGTGGCGGGACACGCTGATCAGCCACGTGATTGATCCAGCATCGTATCCCGAAAGACGCACGCCTTGCGGTCTCATCTGATTCTCACCCTTCATTTATTGTTGTTGCTGGTGTGTGACGGCAGCGGATGCGCGCCTAACACGCCTTTGGCGTAGAGATCTGACACGGCGCAGCGCATCATCCTCGACGTTTCAGTCTTCCGCTCTATTCATGCAACTCTCTTCGCATACGTGTGCCGCTGCTGTATGCAATGAACCTAGCGAAATCACTCCCCCCACACACACAAACCTCCTCCTCCGCCACATCTCCTCAAATCCGTGACCTTAGTCACTCAGAGATACTCAGCCAGTGCGACATTCAATACCCCCGTCACCGGTTTCTCCCGTGCTTCTTTCCCCTTCTTTGTATTCCTGTGTGCACCATGACTGACGAGTCACGCGACTCCTCCCCCGAAACAGGAGATGACCGCCCGCCGGTGAACCATGACTCCGTCTTGCGCTACCCGTTTCGAGAGATGCGGATGGAGTGGTTTGACGACTACATGGATAACATCTCTCCGTCGAAGCGCGTTGCCGTAGCAACTCGGCTGATGGACTGTCTGATGGCGCACACGGTGCTCCACGAGGACCCGTTCCTCGAAAAGGCGGTGACGTTCATTTACAATCGTGTGGCAACTCACGAGACGTTCCGCAACATGACTGGTGTCTTCGGCGAGGCGCACGATGTCTTTCGGATTGTGTGCATGACGGCCAAGTTCACTGTGTCGAACGCCAGCGAAAAAAATGCATTGCTCAACCTGCTGGACCAGCACTGCACACGCTTTCAGGCAGCGGCGCAGAAGACGAAGTCCGAGAACTCGGAGACCCTCATCGCGGCTGCCGGGCACGTGACGGAGTGTGTGTGCTCTCTGCGCAAGAACATGGCCTCTGCCGAGGCCTTTCGCCGCCTCATGGACTCTATCAAGTTTCTTTTCTTCACCGTCAACACTCGCAACGGCGTTTCGCCGTACTCGTCGAACGGCAAACTACTCTTCAACACCTTTGTGTGCTGCGATGGATGCCCTTGCTACGCAAAACTGCGCACCGGTCCGACGGTCTTCCTGCGCGACATGGAGAAGATCAAGGTGCTCGACTGCGTCATGATCGCCGCGGTCAACGCGAAGGACGCGCGCATGCACGACACCACCTCCAAGTTCCTGCACAACTTCTGCAAGGACTTCATGGAAAACCCGCACCTGGACGACATTGGCCACCTCGTCCACAACGGGAGGCTCTTCTACTGCCGCACAGCCCTGTTCGACGCCCTCGACAACATCGAGTCCATCTCGTCCCCGCAGAGCGACATCGCGGACTTGCCGAGCGCGAAGACGTTTACCTTGGACCGCATCGTCCTGGCAGTACTGTGGGTCAAGAGCGAGGTGAAGGAAATTCGGCTTCTGTGTAGCCTAGTTCCCACCTTGAACGAGGCCCTCTCCTCTGCTGAGGCTGCCTACAGCCGCCTGGACTGCGAGGATGTTCTGCAGGTGCTCTACACTCTCAAGGAGCACATTCTGACCGTGTTTCTCGCCCTCAGCGCCCCCGAATATCACCTCGCCGTGCATAGCCGCGACGTGTTTGTCGGAAAGCAGGCTGACATGAAGTGTGCAAGCCCGTCCTGCCCCGGTACCACAAAAGACCTCCTCAAGTGCAGCGGCTGCGACGTCACGTTCTACTGCTCCCCCGAGTGCCAAAAGGCGGACTGGGACAAGCACAAGAATTTCTGCCACGAAATCGAGTCGCGCCGCAGCCAGCCCGCATCGCCCACGATAGTGTATGGACCGGTCCAGGTTTTGAAGCCGGTGTCGCGCCGCAATGACTGAACACTGTTTTAAGAGAGAAAACCAAGACCCCACTAGCTGCGCCGCTCATTCGGCCGGGTTGCGGCCTACCCCGCCGCCCCCTTTATCCACCACCCACCACCCCTCGGCCCGGGCCAACGAGCACCGCCGTGATACCCCGCCCCCAAACCACGCCCCCCTTTCCAAACACCGAAAAACTTACACCCAACGCCAAACCCCCCGGCTGCCCCTTGGCCAGGCCCCAAGCACCCCGGCGGAAAGACCCCCCCCCAAACCCCGACGGCCCCAGCCGGGACCCCCCCTTGCCCCGCCAAAGCCAACGGCACCGCTGGGGGCGGACGCCCGCTTCGAAGAACACGCCGCAGACCCCCCCCCAAAGAAGAACACCCACCACACGGGCAAAAACAAAAAGCGCAGAAACAACAAACCCACCGAGCCCACACAACACAGACGCAGTTAATATGCCACAAAGCGCACCACAAACAAAACCATCAACCCGCTCTAAAGAACCCGCGCCCCCTCATCGCCACCAGCCCCCCCCCACACACACACACAAAAAAAAAAAAAACGAAATCCCCCTGACCACAACGCCACCTTGGCAAATAAGAATCGCCAGCAACCACACGCACGCCCCAGCTCCTTCCACGCTGAAATTTTCGTTCCCCTTTAATAGGCCTTGAGTCCCCCCCCCCCTTGTCGCAAAAAACTTCCCGCCCCGCATCTGCCCCAGGCCCCCCGCCGCTTCACGTGCCCCAAACCCCCGCCGCAGAAGCGAAACCCGAGAACAGAATCGCCAAGAGCCTCCTGGATAGAAATCCAAATTTACAGCAAAACAACCCATTCACCCAAGGTGCCGAAAAGGAACACCAAGCACATCCCATACAGCAGAACATCCCCCCCCCGCAAGACATCTTGCCTTTAACCGTTTTTCGCCCAGCAAGAAACCCAACTGCTCCCAAGCCCCTTGCCCCATACCAGCCCCCCCCCCCTTTCCTTTTTTCAAAACACCCGCGACAAGACAAAGATACATACCTTTCCACCCCCCCCCATTATTCACCGATGCCCTCCCCTCCCCCACACCACGGCGCCCGATATACAAGATTTCCGCCCAAAACACACTAAGAACGCTTCCTGCGTTCCCCGCACCCCCGCCAACAGCACCCAAAAGGTGTTTTGGCCCCGCCCCGATCTTCATCTATCACCCAATGCCCCCAACCCCCTCCCGACGCAAAGCGCCCCCGGAACACAAACCCTTTTGTACCACCTAACAAACCCGTACCCGCCCCCTCATTCCGAAAAGAAAAAACACAGAGCGCAAAGGTCCTAACAAATGGCATCCCAGGGTCCAGCGCACCCTCACTCTGTGTTTTTGTGTTTGGAAGCCGAGCCGCTCCTCTATCCCTTGCCAATGCTGCACCGCTTCTGGCCGTAACAGGGTCAGGCGCCTACCCCCGCAGGGGGGTCGGAGCAGCGCACGCCTCTACCGATGCCGGCGGCGAGGCCGCGGATGGCGTTGCGTGGGAGGGATCTTTGACAGCGGACACGTTTGCGTCATCCATGTGATGGGCAGGGTGTCGGCGCGACCCAAACGCATCGCGGGCAGCTCCCGCTGCCTCGTGGCGTGGGGCCTGGGCCACCCCGGGCGTGCGCCAGGTGGCTGCCGGCATTGCGCGGGTGGCTGTGGGGCGGGGACCGTGCTGGGGCGGCTGGGCCAGCATTGCGTTGGAGCGTTTCTAGCGCGGCTTTGCGTCACGCGATCGGGCCTGTTGCAGTCCTTGCGTAGTGGATGCCAACTTATCTGTTATGGAAAAGTGGAAATTTCACGAAGTGTTTTTTTTTGTTTGCTGTTATTTCGGTCTGGGTGGGGGGCCTGGGGTGCTTGCGCTGGGGGGGGGGGTTGGGGACTTTTGAATATCAGAATGAAGGGATGATCGCTTAACTTAAGCATGTATGTATATATGCACATATACGTGTGACCTATTTATATGCACACGCACTGATGTGTGAGCGTACAAGTGCGCACTCATCATGTGTCTTTTGATCTTTCTTTTTGGAGCCGTGAATTCTTTCGCCCCACCGGTTGCCGTGTCGTGAAAAGTTTCAGTGGCGCACCCCATAAATGAGCCAGGGTTTGGGAACCATTAATGTTGCTCTAACAAAAAGTGTATGTTGAAACACTGGAACTGGGGGGCGGCTCTTGATAGAAAACAAAGGGGGTTTGGGTGGTGTTCTGTTAAGAAAATGCTGCTGATAGGCGGTTTGCCCGGCTCTTTTTTTGCAATCAGTAAGCGGCCTGGTATGGGGGTCAATATTGTTTTTGCTGCTGGTTCTGGTTATTTTTTCTTCCAGTTTGACTCGATGCCGGCTCAAATGAATAAGCTTTACAACGGGGTAGACATGACGGTCGTGCGCGCAGGGTGCCGGCAGCCAGGGGGGCCGCCAGCAGAGGACCCCGGAGTTTGCCAACCCTTTTTGCCGCCCGCCAGGGCCGGCGCCTACCAGAAAAAACTTTGACAGTTTTGCCAAATCACACGTTATATAGAGAACAGGTTGAAAACCATCGGTGTATTTTTTATGGTGGAAAAAGCATAACAAATGACGGTGGGGCTGTCGTCCAGGGAGGCCGCTGATCGAAGGGCGCGCAATCACTTCAACAAAAGGCTTAGCTACAGCACAAAGAGTTATGAATTTTTTGCTGCGTTTCATCACAGCAGCACAAAAAGAGACGCGTTCGCCATTTTCCGTCGGTGTTGGCGGTTTCCTAAATTTGCGGCCGGAGCCAACCAAGGATGAGACCCCCGCCGCTGTGCATTTTTTCCAGGTGGGCTAGCAAGGCCGTTTCTTAGGTGCGGGGGTGATTCTTGCTGTGGCAACCTCTTTGGGTGTTTTCGGGGCCTTTTTGCCTTTGCATCTTTTTGGGGTGCAGGCGATGCTTTCTGCTAAAGCGTGGGCGCGCCGGGGGCGCGGGCAACAAGGCCCCCACCCCGTGGACAAAGCCGCCGCCCCGCGCGCCCCAAACCAAACGCATTTGAAAGCACGGCCCTGTTCCACAGTGGGCGCCCGTCACAAAAGAGCCCCTGCAAAATTTATGTGCCGCTTTTCTTCATCTGTTTAAAAAAAAATGCCCCACCAGTACCAAAAAATTTTTAGCGATGGAACAGTCTCGCTTTAATCACCCAAAAAGGGGTTTGCAGGCGGATTTTTCTCTCGCGTTTGTCTGTTTCCTTTTTTTTTGGTGTTGGTGGTGGGGGTGGGGGGCTGTCGCCTGTTGTGGCGTGGATAAACCACCCCGGCGGGGGCTGCTTATCTTTTGCGTTTCCATGCCATTCTGGTTTGTGGGTTTTTCAGCCCGCCACGCGGGGGAGGGTCAGCGGCACTAAAATGACGCTAGTCATTGTCATGCCAACCCGCTGCGCTACAAGAGGCGCAGGCGGCGGTCGGGCCTCGTGGGTGAAGAAACAATTGGGGCTTTCTTCTCCTTGTGGGCCGTTGTTTTTTGTTTTTGGCCAGGACTATCAAATTCCTTGATCTTGGTTATGGACTCGCAAACTCTACGGGGGGATGGTGCCGTTGTGCTGCGGATTGCCGTGATATCTCGTTCGTTTCTGCTTTCGCAGGTGTGACTCGACAGAGTTCTTATGTCGGTGCTTCTGGGGGGATGTGGTGGTGACTTCTCTTTCTTTGAAACTCGCATTTTGAGTGGCGGCAAATCGTCGTTAGTGTTTCGCTTTCGCTCGGCGTCCTCTTTCTGGGTTTGGTGTGGTTATGCTGGGACTCATCGCCAGGGGGGCTGTTGATCTTCCAAGGGGGCCGTTGCCGTTATTCTTTTGCTGGGGGTGTTTTAAGGGATAGATTCAAGTGCGGCATGAAAGCTTTTTTTAAAGGTTTTAATCCCCGGCATTCCTAAAGGGGAAAAAGTGTTCAGGATAGCATCTTTTTGTGCAAAGAGTACGCAGAGTCCTTTTTAGGGTTTTTACGCCTGCAGCAAACTGCTGTTTCAAAGTTCTTCACCGACAACCCAAAATGAAGGGGTGAAAAGCGGTTGGTGCTGAGTCGGGCTTTTTTGCGGAGGAAAGGGCGGTGCTCTGTAAATTTTTTTTTGTTTTTTTTTTTTGGGGGGGGGGCTTACCGGCGTTTCAATAGCCCTCTGCAGGTGGAAAAGATGATCAGTACGCTGAGGGGTGCGGAACGCTCCGATTGAGGTGAGTACAGGTCTTGGAATTTCGCTCATTGTGCGAGGGGTGCCAAAGGGAAAAGGTTTCCTTCAGCCTCATCCAACAACACGGCGGTGTATCTCGGGGGGGGGTCTTTTGACGCTGGCGGATCTCCCCCTAGACGCGTTCACTCAGAGGTGGGTTCCGGCCGATTGCAAGGTTGGTGTGGATTGCAAGATCGTGTGGAAAAAAGCAGCACCACTTCTGGGCATTGGGCAAGGCGCCTGTTGAAATGCTGGCTTTCAGGAAGCGGGTGATGGCTGGCACAGATGGGGCATGGGGGCCGCTGTGGGTGAAGCTGTATGCCTGCACCCCCTAACGGGGCAAATCCCGGGAGTGCGGGGATGACTGTTTGAGGGCACTCGTTGCCAAATGAGTGCTAGGGAGTCTCTTGCTTTAGCCATGCTGGCATGGTGTGCTGCACCGACAGAATCTCTCGCACCAGAAACACGGCTGGATATTCGTGCACCATTTTTACGCTTAAGGGGCTGCTCATGCAGGAAGCAGCTGATGCTTTGTTTCTCGACGTGCTCAGACAGGCCTGTAAACCTATTGTTTCTACGTAGGACTGCCTTACATCGCATGACACCTGGCCTCTGGCTGGATAGCCTTACCGCATGATCGTGAAGCTCTTCCCCCGCGTCTGCGCTAATCATCCGACATATGCTCTTCGAGTCTGAAAATGTGGCGACTTTGGCGTTTGCATTATTACGAGGATGGTCCTGAAGTGCCATGTGATCGAAGGTGTCCCGTTGCTTGTGCCTCTGAGAGCTGTGTGTGTGCGCGCCTCTGAAACACGGGTCGACAAGTCTGAATGATGCTGGTTATGGGCTTATTGACTCGCGAGCTGTAGTGGCGCTGGGTTGTTGCAAGCTGTTTTAAAGAGGGTCAGATGCTGTAAAGGGTGTTGCTCAGTTCCCTTCATGCATGAGACGCGCAGAGTGCTGGAGATTCACAGTCTTTACCATTTTATTAAGCAAATTCCATTTGTCACAAGAGCTGTTGTCGAAGCGTTGATTTGTGTCTCTGAATCATGCGCTTGCCCCAGGGAGGCTGCTGTGCTGCTCGGACTCTGCTTTGGTGCTTGATACAAGGCTGCGACCTCAGGGGAGCGCTGCGCAGCACACAAGAGCTGATCACAATTCATCTACATGACACACCTCCTCCTTCTTGTTCTGCGTCATCCTGCTTTGATAATTGACTGCAAAGGCTTTGCCTTATATGTCGCCCATCCTCTGCTCTATCTTTGATTTTTGATCAGTCTCCAGATCACTCAGTAGACAAAACTGCAATCTCTTCTCTCTGTCAAGTATGCACTCGACTCGCCATGCTTTGCGTCAACGAGCGGTCCTCGTCACAGGGGCGAGGACACCCTTTGTCAAGTCCTTTGGGGCTCTGATGAAGGCAGACACGCTGGATCTGGCGAGTGCATCCGTAGCCGGTCTCCTCAACAAGACGTCGCTGGATCCCAGAGACATTGACCACATCGTGTGGGGCAACGTGGTGCTTCAAGGAAGTGCTCACAACTGCGCGCGCGAGATAGTGATTGATCTGAACATGCCGAAGAAGATTATCGGCAATCTCACAAGCATGGCATGCGCGAGTGGACTTAGCTCGCTCTCGCAGGCATGCATGCTGATTGAGGGCGGGCATGCTGATGTCGTTATTGCCGGTGGGAGCGACAGTGTGAGCAATACAGAGGTCCCACTGCCACGCGCCGTGACTTACGGGCTGATGATGGCCCAGAGGAAGGGCGTCATGAGCTTCTTCAAGGAAGCGGGCTACAATCCGTTGAAGTGGTTTCCGGGCGGCATTGCGCTGACAGAGCGGAGCACTGGAAAGACCATGGGGTGGCACGGGGATCTCATTGCGGAGCTCAACAGCATCTCGCGCGAAGACCAGGAGGCTCTGGCAGCGGCTTCGCACGCTAATGCTGCCCGGGCTGAAAAGGCGGGGTACTTCAAAGAGGAAATTGTCCCTGTCACGATTGATAAGAAAGGCAAGAAGGCCGAGGTGACCTGCGACGATGTTATGCAGCGCGACACTGAGAAGATGAAAGCCAAAATGCCAAGCCTCAAGCCTGTTTTTCGAAAGGAGGGAGGAACCATCACGGCTGCCACGTCAAGCACCTTGACAGATGGAGGTAGCGCCATGCTCGTCATGTCTGAGGAGAAGGCGAAGAAGCTTGGATACCCGACCGATGTTTGTGTCAAGAGCTGGTACTTCTCCGGAATCGATCCTTATCCGCAGCTCCTTCTCGCACCTGTTCTGGGTTGGGGTCCAGCGCTGAAGAAGGCGGGTCTGACGCCGAAGGACATCGATCTCTACGAGATCCATGAAGCCTTTGCGGCTCAGGTGCTCGCGACGATCAAGTGCCTGAAGTCGCAGGAGTTCTTTGACCGGTACGCTAACGGCGCCAAACCTGTTCTAACGGAGGACATTGACTTGTCGAAGCTGAACGTGAATGGCGGGTCCCTGGCACTGGGTCACCCGTTTGCTGCAACTGGTGGTCGGATTGTGACCTCGCTTGCTAATGAGCTGCGACGGTCCGGCAAGCGTCATGGCCTTGTGAGCATTTGCGCTGCTGGCGGTCTCGGCGGCGTTGCTATTCTAGAGCACACTCCGAAGAAGTGATTTCCGTGGAGAGAGCCAAAGACACGCATGCTTTGGTTTGAAGTGTGCAACTAATGAAAACGCTGACATCATGTTTCAACCATTTTTCCTTTGTTTATACAATTTCAGGCCTACTTTGACGCCATTGATGGCGGCTACAGCACTGGTTATCTGCACGAAAAATGAGAGAAGTCAAAGGAGTTTGAAAACGCACTCGATTCGTGGGAGCTTGCCACTTTTGCTTCCGAACACAATGCGGCCGATGTTCCTCTTACCATGCCCCTTTTCTTTCTTCTGACTTTTCGCACATTTTATTATGTCGACCTGGGCAGTCGGAGATGTCCTCTCTCTGCCATGCCCTTGTTCAACGGTCCGTCTATGTGAACGGTCTAAGCACACCACTTTGGCACGTTTCAAGATGCTTTGGTGCATGCACACACGCTGGATCTGGCGAGTGCATCCGTAGCCGGTCTCCTCAACAAGACGTCGCTGGATCCCAGAGACATTGACCACATCGTGTGGGGCAACGTGGTGCTTCAAGGAAGTGCTCACAACTGCGCGCGCGAGATAGTGATTGATCTGAACATGCCGAAGAAGATTATCGGCAATCTCACAAGCATGGCATGCGCGAGTGGACTTAGCTCGCTCTCGCAGGCATGCATGCTGATTGAGGGCGGGCATGCTGATGTCGTTATTGCCGGTGGGAGCGACAGTGTGAGCAATACAGAGGTCCCACTGCCACGCGCCGTGACTTACGGGCTGATGATGGCCCAGAGGAAGGGCGTCATGAGCTTCTTCAAGGAAGCGGGCTACAATCCGTTGAAGTGGTTTCCGGGCGGCATTGCGCTGACAGAGCGGAGCACTGGAAAGACCATGGGGTGGCACGGGGATCTCATTGCGGAGCTCAACAGCATCTCGCGCGAAGACCAGGAGGCTCTGGCAGCGGCTTCGCACGCTAATGCTGCCCGGGCTGAAAAGGCGGGGTACTTCAAAGAGGAAATTGTCCCTGTCACGATTGATAAGAAAGGCAAGAAGGCCGAGGTGACCTGCGACGATGTTATGCAGCGCGACACTGAGAAGATGAAAGCCAAAATGCCAAGCCTCAAGCCTGTTTTTCGAAAGGAGGGAGGAACCATCACGGCTGCCACGTCAAGCACCTTGACAGATGGAGGTAGCGCCATGCTCGTCATGTCTGAGGAGAAGGCGAAGAAGCTTGGATACCCGACCGATGTTTGTGTCAAGAGCTGGTACTTCTCCGGAATCGATCCTTATCCGCAGCTCCTTCTCGCACCTGTTCTGGGTTGGGGTCCAGCGCTGAAGAAGGCGGGTCTGACGCCGAAGGATATCGATCTCTACGAGATCCATGAAGCCTTTGCGGCTCAGGTGCTCGCGACGATCAAGTGTCTGAAGTCGCAGGAGTTCTTTGACCGGTACGCTAACGGCGCCAAACCTGTTCTAACGGAGGACATTGACTTGTCGAAGCTGAACGTGAATGGCGGGTCCCTGGCACTGGGTCACCCGTTTGCTGCAACTGGTGGTCGGATTGTGACCTCGCTTGCTAATGAGCTGCGACGGTCCGGCAAGCGTCATGGCCTTGTGAGCATTTGCGCTGCTGGCGGTCTCGGCGGCGTTGCTATTCTAGAGCACACTGCCAGGAGGTAGATTACGATCGACGACTTAGCGCAGTATGTTTATTTTGATGTTTTCAAAGCGCGTACGTGCGCTGTTTTCTCTTCCTTTGTTTTTCTGACTCTCTGCTCGGCTGTGTTTACGTCTGCTAGCACAACTAACTCTCTCATCCTCTCTCTGAAGGCAAATCGACAACAATGACGTGGTCGAAGCTGAATCCCTTGCGTGAAGGGATGCTGCATCCCCTGGTCAGCTTAGTAAAGATGCTGCTACTCATTCTCGTTTTGGTCCCTCGAATCATTTTGCGCTTCCCTTTTTCGCACTGTTTCGCTTCGGCGCTACACGACGACGGCCAGTCAAGAACCACCTGATCAGAGCAAGGCCATGACTGTCTGGGCAATCGGAACAACGAATCGTGCCAAAGCAGAGAGCGTCGTCACAGTTGTGAACAGGTGCTTTCCTAATGAGACCCATGAGGTGCGTCTTTGCAGCGTTAGCTCCGCGGTCAGTGATCAGCCCATGTCGGCAGAGGAGACCCAGCGAGGTGCTCTAAACAGAGCCAAGGCAGCTCTGGAAGTCACTTCCGACGCTGACTACGGTGTCGGGCTGGAAGGTGGCATCGAGCACATTGCTGGTCGTTGGTTCGAGTGCGGATGGATGGTCATTCTAGAGCGGAAGACGGGCAAGTGCGGGATCGGATCTTCTGCGCGTTTTGAGATGAGCGAAACGATCATGAGGCCCATTCTCAACGAAGGGAAAGAGCTAGCGGAGGTGATTGACAACCTGACTGGTGAAGAGGACGTGCGCTCCGGCCTTGGTGCAATGGGCGTGCTGACGGCTGGCCGCCTTGGCCGCGCAGCAGCTTATGAGCACGGGCTGGTGTTCGCGCTAGCTCCGTTTCTCTCTGACAGCAAGTATTGGTGAGTGCTATCGATACATGTTTGAACTTACGGCTGCAATAGTAAACAACGCCGAGTGCTTAAGCGGCAGACCCTCAGCGCCGCCATCACGTGAGCATAAAAGCAACTTTGTGTGCGAGAGAAGACTTGATGTTCCTTGCCCTGCTATTGGGTGTTTGAGATCCGTGTGTCTGCGGTCTTGAGAGCCTACTTTTAATTCTACTCTTTCACTGTCCCACGTCAATTGAAATGAGGCTTGCACTCGCAGAGCTCTGCCATCACATTCGCTGTAGATGTTCACCTTGGTCGGGGTTGGCCTTGGCGATGCCTCCGACGTCACCGTGAAGGGTATGAACGCCGTCAAGGAGGCGGATGTCGTTTTTCTAGAAGCCTACACCTCTTTCCTCATCAACAGCAATGCAGAGAAGCTGGCCGGCATCTACGGCAAGCCAGTTATTCTTGCGGACAGAGAGATGGTGGAGAGCGGGGCTGTCCTGGACGACGCGAAGGTCAAGAAGGTAGTTCTTCTTGTCGTCGGCGACGTTTTCGGCGCGACAACGCATTCGGACCTGATTGTGCGCTGCAACCGGCAGGGGATCGAGAGCAAAATCGTACACAATGCCTCAATCATTAACGCTGTGGGTTGTTGTGGCCTGCAGCTCTACCGGTTTGGACAAGTGATTTCTCTGTGCTTCTGGACAGAGACGTGGCGTCCAGACTCCTGGTACGAGCGCCTACAGAGCAACAGAGCTGCCGGCATTCACACTCTGGTTCTCCTCGACATCAAGGTAAAGGAGATCTCTGACGAGAATCTTGCGCGTGGGCGCAAGATCTACGAGCCTCCGCGCTACATGACGATCAGGCAGGCCATTGAGCAGATCCTGGAGGTGGAGGGCTACAAGCAGGGTGGCGCTGTGGCCGCTGATGGCTCGACTTTCGCGGTGGGTTTAGCGCGCGTCGGCTCCGAATCGCAGCAAGTGGTAGCGGGGACGATGAAGGACTTGCTCAGTGTCGACTTTGGCGCGCCGTTGCATTCGCTCGTCATCGCCGGTGACGTACACGATTGTGAGCAGGAGCACGTCGATCTGTTTCGGATGGCAGGGCAGTGAAGCTGAGTGAACTTGTAAGCCTCCTTAACGACATTGAAGAGATTTAGCACAGCGAAAAGCAGGTTCCGCGTTGAAGCTGTGTACTCGGTAGCTAAGAGGCGTTTTTTTCGTCTCGCACTGTGCCTCATGCTATTCCTTCTTTCCTGCACTGACGACAGGCACCACATTTGCTCTCTACACCCCGACCTCTCTCGCTCTTCTTCTTTGCTCTCTTTCTCTTGCCCCCCACGGACTTCAGCTTTTCGTATCGAAGGCTAGAGCTTTGTCCATGAGTTGCGTGTCTGTGGACGCACTGGTGCTTATTTCTGAGCACCTTCCCGGCCAAACCGGAGCTTGGGTCAGCTCTTCGCCTCGGGCACGTAGGTCAAGAGAGATGTCGTCGCAAGGGCTGTATCTTTCGTTCAATTGGTTCAAGGACGCGGCTTCTTCCTCCTCGCAGCGAGGCAGGCGATCACAGCTACGATGCGAAATCAACGACGTCCAAGGTATGCGACTGTGCCGCTGGTGGCTGCTGAGGTGCTCCGGCGCTTTTCGACCCGCACCGAGCACCGCTTGTGTAGCTGAAGCCACCCCTCCATCAGGAACGGCTCGGCTGCGTCCGCCACCCAAGCTTTCCCAGTACATGGAGTGCCCTTTGCGGGTGTGCTGCTGGGGAAACCGTCACGCGTCTGCGGCGCTGAAGAACGGGACCGTCAGCACCATCGATATACCACGGCTGAACTGCTCTCTAGGGGAGTTGCTTTCCTTGGGCCGTATCGAGTGTGTGGGAATCAACGGGTCAGCTCTCTCCCCTACACCGCCGGAGTGGTTGTCGTGCCTGGCCGTCGCGCGCGGGACCGAGAAGCTCAGTATCAAGTCAGCCACGCTGCCCTTGAACGAGCTTCTGTCGTTTCTGTACAGTAGCACTGCTACCCTGCGGGTGGTGGAGATTGCCGGGATGGCCTTGCCGCGGCTTCAGATGTTCGCTCTCGCATCTAGAATCGAGGAACTGGTTCTGGACAGCGTGACAGTGCACCCTCACTCTGTTGTGGCGATTGGCAATGCAGAGAGACAGGGGAACGGGCAGCCACCACCGCCATCGAATTGGGTCCCACTTTCCGACCTAGCTTCCCTGCAGAAACTGCGCAGGCTGGACATGACAAACTGCAAGGGTGACTTTGACTGCGCAGGGATCGCACGATGCTGTTTCTTGCGCTCTGTGCATTTGAGCGGCTGCAACGTCAAGGACGCGGATGTACCACACCTCGCTCAGTTGCCATGTGTGGAGGAGCTGCTCCTTTCGAGGACGCGCATCACCAACGTCCAGGCCCTCGCGGCTGGCAAAGGGCTACGGATCATTCAGCTCTCAAATGCACAGGTCGACTCAGATGGGATAGACGGGCTGCAAACACTGCCCTACCTGACCCGACTTGATTTATCCTCCACGCTCGTGAGCGACGTCAACTGCTTGGGGCAGAGCCAGAGCCTCATCTACTTGAATCTCGCCAAGACCCATGTGACGAGCGAGGGCATCGCTGGCCTGTCACGTCTGCTGACTCTCGAGCACTTGATGCTGAACAACAACAACATTCGTGACGTCTCCTTTCTGGCAGAATCCCATTCCCTAAAGACGCTCTCGCTGCAGAGCACCTTGGTGGACTCTGCCGGTTTGGAGGGGTTGGGGCGGCTTCGAACGTTGCAAGATTTGTCGTTGGCACACACCCGTGTCACCAACGTCACGAAGTTACAGCACTGCCGCAATCTGTGGAGGCTTGACCTACAAGGCTCGTTTGTCGATCAGGCCGGGATTGTTGGTCTCGAGCGACTTCCGAAGCTGCGCGTTCTTGTGCTGTCGAAGACGGACGTGGCCTCGCTGGAGCTGATTTTGAAAAGCGAGTCCCTCGAGCAGCTCGAGGTCAAGTTCAGTCACGTGAATGAGAGGAGCGCTTTCTTCGGTGTGACAAAGGCGTCGGCGCTGACAGATGTGACGTTGACGCACTGCGACGTCTCCGATATCAACAATCTGGGTATGTGCAAGGAGCTGCGGCTGCTCAACGTGTGGTCGTCCAAGGTAACTTCGGAGGGTATTGCTGGGCTGTGCGACGCCAGGTCGCTGCAAGAGGTTGATCTTGCCGAGACCGCGGTGACAGACATCAGCCCGCTCCTGAGTTGCACGAAAATACAGGCTCTAATCTTGTACAGGTCTTCAGTGAGATCCCTCGACGGAATAGGGGCACTTCAGCAGCTTCGCCGCCTCGACATCGCTGAGACGTCTGTGTCGTCGATACGGAGCTTGTCGGCTTGCCAGAGATTGGAAATCTTGAACCTTTCCAACACGGCTGTCGACGATGATGGGTTTCAAGGTATTGGGCAAGCGCAGTCCCTCAAAGTGGTGTCGATGTCGTTCACTGCCATCACTCAGGTTGGACAGCTTGGACAGTGTTCCCATCTTGAGGAGCTGCATGCCCAATCGTGCCCAGTGACCTCGGAGGGCCTCGTCGGTCTCGAGAGGGCCTGCTGCCTCGTCAAGCTGAATCTCTCGTACACAAAGCTACAAAGCGGCATTCAGCGTTTAACCAACTGCCGCAAGTTGCTGAAGCTCAACGTGAAGTTCACCGAGGTGCCGTATGATGAGGTTGCCTACGTCAAGCGCCACCTTCCCAGTTGTCGCGTGATGAATGATGCGGCGCAGCGCATGGCGAAGGACGTGACCTTGCTGACATAGTGACGTGAGAGACTCTGACGCGTAGCCGCCGTGCACGCACCAGATCGACCACCTGTGCTTTTTCTTGATTTTTTTTGTGACTTTCGTTCTATTACCCTGACGGCAGGGGAACACCTCAGCGCATGGCATCTCAGGGTTCAGCGCACCCTCACTCTGTGTTTTTGTGTTTGGAAGCCGAGCCGCTCCTCTATCCCTTGCCAATGCTGCACCGCTTCTGGCCGTAACAGGGTCAGGCGCCTACCCCCGCAGGGGGGTCGGAGCAGCGCACGTCTCTACCGATGCCGGCGGTGAGGCCGCGGATGGCGTTGCGTGGGAGGGATCTTTGACAGCGGACACGTTTGCGTCATCCATGTGATGGGCAGGGTGTCGGCGCGACCCAAACGCATCGCGGGCAGCTCCCGCTGCCTCGTGGCGTGGGGCCTGGGCCACCCCGGGCGTGCGCCAGGTGGCTGCCGGCATTGCGCGGGTGGCTGTGGGGCGGGGACCGTGCTGGGGCGGCTGGGCCAGCATTGCGTTGGAGCGTTTCTAGCGCGGCTTTGCGTCACGCGATCGGGCCTGTTGCAGTCCTTGCGTAGTGGATGCCAACTTATCTGTTATGGAAAGATGGACGCGCTGACAGAAAAACGTTTTCCTATTATTGCTGTGGCTCTTTCTTGATTGCCTTTTATGCAGACTAGGGAGCAGGTGAGGCACATGGAGCACGCATTGAACGCGTCCGAACTAAAGAACGGAGAAGAAAGAGCATACAAGGATACCTCTTTTCGATCCTTTTTCTTGTTCGTATTCCTCTTTGAGGATCAGGCTTTCTTTGTGTTTTTATCGTGTTTTGTTTTCTCTTGTCACGAGCAAGGGAGTGTGGGGCAGACACCAGTTGATAGAGACCTATCGGATCACGGCGATAGTTGGCAGAACAAGGGTTGTGGTGACATACATACTGCTATCAGCAGTTTGGATTGAACGCATATGTCCATGACTGCCGTCCCTCCTCCTTTTCGCTTGTTCTCTCTCTGTTTTGCCTCTTTTCTTTGCCGGTGCCGCGGACTTTTTGTGTCGCAAAGGCACTCATTTCTCTTTTTGGTGCTTTTTTCCTGTTCTCTTTTTTGTTTTTGCTTGAAACGTCCTCGTGCGAAAGGCGATGCACGCGGCAAACGTCTTTGAGCCTTTCTTGTATGTATCGACCGAAACAACATACAGATGAGACGGTCAAACGGCAGGGCCCATCCCAGCTCCTGCAGTAGCGACCCGAGGAATCATGAGCGATGTCACACAAGGCTGTCTCCTCTGGTTTTGTGCGTTTCTTTGTTCATGCTTAAGCCACCCTTAGCTTGTTGGCACCCTGTCTGGTTTGGCAAGAGGCCCGCCGATACCTCGAGTGAATGCCTGATTTCGTTCCCTTTGCCGAGTGAAGGCGGGTGGAAAAGAGCTTCCTCAACAATTCTCTCTGACATCTCATCACTCGCTTCTCGCCTCTTCACTGCTTCTTTTACACACATACACACATGCACACATGCACACATACAGGACAGTGGCTCGTGCTCTGCTGACCGCGTGCGGTGTTTCAGAGCACAAGGCGCGTGCCAAGTAATCGCGAGCTAATGCTGCAGTATACATCATCTGCGCGGCAGGCGCTGCGTGCGACAGCACTCGTGCTCAACTTTTTCCCGCTGGGGTACACGTGTGGTCCAAAGAATAAGCAGGTGTTCTTCCCTCCGAACAACTTGGATGGGCGGACGACGCATCAGATGAAGAAGCTGCAGGGATCGACGGACAAGCACCCTGGCCTGGTACCACGCGACAAGCTGAAACTTCATTGCGAGTTCTGCCGCTTTCATTGGGTTCAGGATACGCTCGTCGTGCGCTGCGCTGCACATCCCAAGGAGCACAATCAGCGGGAAATTTGGCTAGAGCCGACCTGGACCTGGGGAAAGCAACAGCCGTACCAGTATTACAAGTATATGCCCGTGAACATCAACCCGCGGACGGGCATGCCGCTTGCGCGCGAGGACGCCAAGGGCATGAACAACGAGCGTCGGTCGCAGGGCCTGCCAACCAAGACTCGTCTCTTGGAGCGGGAGCGGCGAGGCATATCGAGAGCCATCACAGGGTTAGGGATATACAACCAGCGTTGGCAGACGCGCTTCCCGTTTGCGACGTGAAGCTAGCGATCTTGTTTGGAGAGGTCTTTGTTTGCATGCTGGGGCCATTTTGTTTGAGCAGCACGGATTTGTCTCCTGCAGTGTCCGCGGTTGCGCTTCGCTCACATGGTTGTTTGCGGTGCTTTCTTGGTACTGCACATACTTTCATTCGATTGGCTTATTGCGTGTCGCGCACGTCTTCTCTCTTAGTGACTCTGAGGGCAGGCAGACTCTTTCTCTGCTGCGAGCTTCAGTACACACGCACACACACACACACACACACTCACGCACCCTTCGGCTCAGCTGCTTGGTTGGTTTTGGAGGCACCGTTTTTTTTTTTTTACCGGCTCTCGGTTGCACCTTCGTCTCGCAGCAACTTTCAGTCTCCTCTCCCTTCCTTCTCTTCTCTCTTCACCGCTGCTCCGCTCGCGCCCTTGACAGGCGGTAGCTTTGCCTTTCCCCAGAGGTGTGAGCGAGTCGGCTACACGCATCGTGCGACTACACCCCTATCAACGGTCGCTTTTCACGCACAGAGATAGAATATCTGAATCATGAGTGCTGACCCCGAGGCGCCAGCGGACCCGTCGAGGGTTAGCGGCGGCCACATTGTACGCAACATGATCTACGCCCACGATGAGAACCACAACCTGGAGATTCTCTCGGGGTGGTCGGAGCAGGGGACACGTGAGTACGATCAGGAGACGGTTCGGCCTGCGAGCGCGAACATGAACAAGGGTCACCCGTGCTTTTCGCTCAACCAAGAGCTGCTGCGGTGCTCCTACAGCTGCCCCACGGAGATGAAGCTGGGAGGGCGGACGGCCACCTGCAATACGGAGCGTCAGGCGCTCATGCGATGTCTCGTGAAGAACAAGCAGTGGAAACCCGACGAGACGGAGAGACGGCCGCGGTATCGCTTCTGGTGATCATGCGGCGCGCCAGGCTCTGCCCTCTCTTGCTCCATCTGCGCTGTCGCTGCACATTTTTCTGCTGGTTCCTTCAAGGACAAAGTTGTTGCGGTTCCCCTGAAGGAGAGGAGTAGAGGTGGTTGGTGCTGTTTAATGTGCGTGGGGTGTTAAGTGCCTCTCCTGTGAGGGCGTCTGTCACATGTGTTGCTTGCGTTTTGAAAGTGCAAGAAGAAAAAATGATAGTAAGGCGTGGCGTCTTCGCCGGGTGGACTCGAGCGGCCTTTTGGTGCACGTCGATCTCCTTTTTGTCACGTTTGAGCCACACCCTGCACCTCACGCCGAGCATTCCCTTTCGCACGACAGGAACAGGCAGGGCAAATGGCGATTGATCAGATACTTTCGAGATGCGGAACTCTCCCCTTCTCGTGCATCCTCTGCCTACCCTCTCCTTTCTCTTCTCCATCGGCGGTATTCGTGCTTTCTCCAAAACGCCTTTGGCGTGCAAAGAGCCCAGTCACACTTGCGCTCCTCTTCCCACCTCTGAAAAGATTCTAGTCCTCTTCTGTTTTTGCGTAAAAGTAGCTGATACTCGAAGGCCATGCTGCGCCGCACCGTCCCCGCCGTGAGCTTCACGGTCTCGCATCGCGCTCTCATGATGCGTCCCAGCCGCCCCCTCCTCAGCGGTGACATGCACTCTAGCGACCGCTTCAAGGCTGCCTGGGACGAAATCCCGCTGCATATGTTGGGCGCTTCCCACAAGCAGATGTTCGAGTGGTATTGGCGCGCCATGTACCAGCTGGGTCTGCGAGATCCCTACCGCCTCACCAAGCTGCGCTCCATGCTCAACTGGGCTGCCTTTTTTTCTTTCCTGTACCTGACTTACATTTCCATCTTCTACTCGTCCTTCTACCACGTGTACATGATGGACTGGCCGGAGCACTTCAAGCGTGAGAACGCCCGCGACTACGCTGTGTCGCATGGCCACGACGTGTGGGCTGGCGATGGCAAGTTCATCCGCCCGTACTTCCACATCAACCCGCCGATGCTGACGATGACAGAGGAGGATATCTAAAGCCACCATCTTACAGTGAAGTGGCAGCGGTCTTGTGAGTAAGCCAATCGAGCACGCTTGTAAGCTTCGTTTCTATTTTCTAGGTTCGATAGGATATGGACGCAAGAAACAATACTCGTCGTCTACAACATGCTTCTCCTTTGATTTTCGTGGACGTCCTTGTGATCTGACGTTAGTACCACGCTAGTTTTTTGTCCCTCTTTCGCATTCCACCAGGAATCTAGTTTGTGCTGTTTCAAAATGAGAGAGCGAGAAAATGGTGGGGAAAAGCACTGAAGCAGTTCACTCCATCGTGTGACCTTGCCCCGTCTGCGCTGTCGAGCACCGCCTTCCGAGTGAGCCCCACATAGCTTCTCCGTCTTTTTCCTTTGTTAGCCTGAGGGGGAACTCCCCAGCCGTCGTGCCGAAGAGAAGTCGTGGAAACCAAGACGAACGGCAGTGGCCCTCAAGAGCCGCATCGATGGGATCCGTAGCGCCTTGTGCTCGCCCTCAACTCCCCCTCTGCCTCTGTCCCCTTGACAGCCGCGAGGCACGCTCTCCCGCCTCCTCTCATCGCATGTGGACCCCACCCACACCTCACACGCCGAAGTACCCTGGCCGCGAGTACTCGCACACACACACACATATATATATATATATATGTAGGGCACACTGTCCACACCTCTCGCACCCCATCAAGAGCGAATGGGGCAGTACACACCTGACGAGTGGTCGCTGTAGCGGTGCTGCTGCGCTGCATACCCCCCGATGCCACGCGTCGCGCTCGGTGTGCGCGTGCCGTGCTCGGGTCTGGCTGGGCGGTCGCATGGTCACGGTCTGCGGACCCGGTGGCGAGGGGGTCTCCCTCGACGAGCGCACCCGCGTCTCCGTGCAGATCGCACCCGTGGGCACCCTGGGGGACTTGGCGCAGGCGCCAAGGACGACAGCGCGGATGCAGGCCACGCTGGTGCACCGGGCACATGTAGCGATAGCAGAGCCGGGCTGCGTCTTCTGCGCAGCCACCACCCCCAGGCTACGGCAGGATACATGCGGTCAGCCGACAACGCAGCCGTCGCGGTGCCTCGCAGGCGGCTGCTGGTGCACGCGGGCAGGGCGAAGGGGTGGTGCACACAAAGGGGTGCGTTGGAGGCGAGGCTTGTGACTGCCGCTTCGCGTGCAGAACCACCAAGCGAACCGCCACAGCGAACCGCCAGGCGTCCGGAGGGGCTCCGCGGACATTCGCGTGCATGTGCGCACCGCTGTCCCCGGGTGGCCATGTGAGGCCCCCAGCACCGTTTTCGCTCTCCACCTCTCGCGAGGGTTGGAAGGAGGGACGCGTCTGTGTGCGCCTGCCTGCCTGCCTGGCGGCCCCCCCTCGAGCACTGCGCTCCTTCCACTTTTCCCTTTCCCCATCCCCGCTGGGAAAGTCGCCGGCACAGATACTTGATGTCTTGCTGTTTCTCTACGACCCCGCAGCTTCGGGCGAGCCGGTGAAAAGCGGAAGGACAATGCAGCAGAGGTGCAGCCTCGCACGTATCGAGCGCACTGCTCCCAGTGCCACTAGTCGGCGGTGTTTTAGGGTGATGTATCTGGATGATGACAGAAATGGGTGTCAGCACAAAAGTGCATGGGAGTCTTCTCTGCTGTGCTTGATATGACCCTTGCCGAGGCACGGCCTGCGCGCAGGCTGTGCGTTGTGTCTCAGGTGGACACTCTTACAGCACGCGTGAGTGTCACACGGCCCACTCTCCTCTTGCTGCGGCCAACCACTGCACTTCATCCCTCGCCTCTCCCTCCTCTGCACCGTTGTGTATTTGCTATCTTTTGTGCATCTGTGGTGCTCACTCGCCTCCACACGTGGGATCGGGATTGATTACTCACTGCTCCGCCGTGCTTGTGTCGTGGCAAGTACATTGACTTCAGGGGGACTTGCTTGCTGGAGACCCCTGTTCGCGCCCCTCTCCTCTCATGTTTGCCATAAGATGTCCTGCGTCCATGCTATGGCACCCTTCTGTGCACCATAGTCTGTTGCTGCTCCGCGCTCTTGAGCAGCCGCATACGCTTCTCCTCGATACACACACCGCCTCGCGAGGTCGTCTTTCCGTTCCTCTTCTCTCAGAATGTGCAAGAGAGGTGCGCATTCAGACTCCGCCCGGCCATCACGAGTTCGACTCTCCTGCTGGTGCCTCCACGGAACGTAGCGTGCTGCTGTACAGAGCCGAGGATTTGCTTCACATCGTGAACCGACCGCTTAGTGCTGGGCACGACCTTGGCGCAGCCTGTCCAACGCAGTCTGGGGTGTTTGCATCGCTGCTCGAGTATCTGGAGGCGTCGACGGTGAGCAGCCACGTGATATCGGCCATCGATGCTCTTCTGGTGTCTCTGAACACGGGCGACATGGAGACGATGCGCCAGACTCACGCGTGCCTGGTGGAGCTGATTGAGAGGCTGGAAGCCTCTATCACTGATGAGAGCCTGAGCGAAGCACATCGGACGGACCAGAAGGAGCCACTAAGCACATGGCCGCTCTTCTGCACGCTTCAGTTTCTCATTGAGGAAGGCGGTATGCTGACATCGGCGTTTCCCCGCACAAACAAAGCGTATACACGACTCTGTCACTCCAGTAAGGCTGTAGCGCTGCACCGACGGCTCGTGCAGCGTACCGTGGAGCAGCTGCTCGACGTCGGCAGCAGCGCTAATGCCGACGTCAGTCAGGGAGCGCGGGTGGAGATGAACTATCCGGCGAAGGGCTTCTTGCGTGAAGTTCAACGTCATCTGGCTTCGTACAATCGGAGCATGGAGGAGCGTACCACGGATGGGGTGTCGGGTGAGAAAGGGCCGCTGAACAGCCGTGCAAGCGGGGGTAGGCTTGGTATTCAGGCGGTCCAGGCTCGCCTACCGTGGACGCTCCAAGCGCGGCCACTACGCAAGGGATAGCCGTCGACTTGTGCTGCACCACGACATGCAGCGACCCTGCTCCTGGCGGTCGACGAGGTTGCATGCAGTGAGGGTCATGCCGCTATGTGGGCGGAGCTGCGACGCAGCTCCGTTTGCTGCCCGTGGTCATGTCGGGGATGAAGCATGCGTATAATCTGCATTCGGTGCACCTTTGCCATTCTCTTACACACGTGTAATCCATAAAGCACATGCGATGGAGGCATGGAAAACGGCTCCTCAGCTGCGCATGTTGTGCAGCTGCGTAGTGCGTCGCTCTCGTAGACGTTTCTCGACCGCGTGTGGCCCTTTCCCTTCACCCCTTGAGTGAGGTCGCATCTTTTTTCCCTTCCACTCCGCTTGTCGGTCGCCGAAAGCTCGTCGCGCGCGCATGCTTCCACTGGCCACACTCCCAAGAACCTTCTCGATTCTTTGACGCTCTCTTTTCTGCATCCGTTGTCGACGCGTCCCTTCTCTCCACACGACGCACGCGCCCAAGACCGTTTCATCGCAGCGGAGTAAGGATGAGCCGCAACGGTGAGCTTTGCCTGCAGAGGATCATCGTGTCGTATAGCCCCAACAAAGGGAATCCGGCGATGCGGCAGTTCATGGCCACTCACCTGCCCGAGTTCCATCGGCAGTATCCACAGGTGAAAATCGACATTCGCCCTCGCCAGTGGCCGGAGAGCAGCATCACCGGGATTTACCGGGATGGCAGCGAGAAGGCGTACTCCATCCGCTTTCTCAGCTCGATGGGGATCAACGTTCGCTTTCATCGCCTGGTGAACGAAGGGAACGACTACAATCACTCCTTCTCTGCTTCCCACCTGCATCTGCAGCGCAGGAGTGTGCAGGGCACCTGGAACCCATATCTGTGGAACTACGAGGGCACCCGTGCCCGCCACAAGCCGCCGGCGCAGTGGAGCCGAAAGCTGACGGAAAAGGAGTGGGACTACTACGTTCAACAGTATGGGGCGCAGATGAAAGCGGAGGAGGACACGATTGCCGATCGCGTGCGTCGCTACACCGACATCCCAGAGGCGAGCACGGAGGAGGTGAACCAACGCTGGAAGGAACACGTGATGCCGCGCCTGCAGACTGACCTAGAGTACAACCTCAGCCACTGGAAAAAGCAGCACCGCACCGGAGCGGGCCGACCAGCGCCGCCTACGTTGAACGAGTACAGCCTCTTCTCCGTCCCTGATCACTCTAGCCTTGGGCAGGATGCCATTGACATGCTGCGCAGACGCGAGGCCCAGCGAGAGGAAGACTGGTGGCGTGAGCGGAAGGGACAACTAAAGCCACCCGAGTGAGCCACAGTTGTCTTATTTTCCGCCTTCATGTAGTGTCGAGTGTAGCGGGGGGGTGACAGGCGATCTGATCTCCGATTTGTGGTTGCATTGTCGTGAAGCAGGGTGTCTTGGTAAGACACACAAAAAGAGAGCTAGCGAAAGACGCGGAGCAGTCCGTGAAACAAGAACAGGACATATATGCAACACGTTGAGTGTTGTCCAGATGGAGGATGCGCATTGTGGCGCACCCCATCGGCTCTCTGCTTCCTTCAGGGATGGAGAAGATGCTCTCATTGGTAAGATGGCGGGAATCATGGCGTGATTGCAATGCGTCTTTTTTCCTCGAAAGCGTATCCCATGTACTTTCCCTTCACTCTTCTCCCCCTTCTCTATGCTTTTTCTCCAGCTTGATGCGTATTGTGTCAGCACGCACGCGAGAAGCAACGTATGACTGAACAGTCATTGTAACTGCGAACAAAGACTTTGGCCATCACGACAATCATTCCTCCGAACTCCCTCCAATCTTCTTTCAACGTCGCGAGCCTTGACTTCGGAAACGGCCTGGTGGCTTTTCAGAATGCTTTCCCTGCTCGTTCATATGAGTGCTCTGTGCACCCCGTCTCTCATGCTCGCCTAGCTAAGTTGCCACGCCAGATTAGCGTCTTTTATTGTTCCTCCTTCTTCCACGTTGTGGTGACTCTTCTCGGCTTCTTTACCTTCTTGTTGTCTTCGTATGTGTGGTGCTTTCTGTCTGTTTCACCAGCTATTCGTACTCTCTTTAGCACGTAAAACGGTGCATCTCGCTCTCTCCCCCACTTTACTCACGAATACTGTATACTATCGTGAAGGCGCTCCTTGGACGGGGAGTGCTGCGCACTCACGCTTCGCCCTCCTCTCCTCCGTCCCACGCCAGCGAGTGAGTGCACCGGTCCATGCGGAGGGCGAACCACTCAGCTCTTCTTTGTGTGCATCGCATGCACACTTTTCTCGGTGCACAGCGGTGCGACGATGTCGGGGGGACGCGCTGGGGCCTCTCTTTTCGTTGACCAGTGGAGGCGCGTTCTTTGCTCTGCCTGTGAGTGTTCCTTCTCGTTTCCGTTGCGGCTGCGAATGGGCCGCCGTGACCTTGTGGCCCCTTCTCTCTCTCGTTCTTTCCACTGGCCGTGTCTACAGAGTAAGCCGCACCCACACGACCCCCTTCATGTCCCCATCCGGAGCAACCGGAAGCTGGAAGGGCAGGCGGCCCCGCACTCTCGCCCGTACACAAACACAGGCATATGCGCGCATCTATACTGTGCTGTAGGAAAGGCGCGCTCTATTCCTGTTGGCATGGCCTCGGCGTGCCCGGCCCGACCGCACGCCTGCCCAATGTTGGATCGATGGAGGCAAATGTGCTGCCTCGCTCAATGGCCTCGGTGTAACTCTCTCACTTTCCTTTCGTCCATATTTCTCTCCCCCTTTCTCACGCTGGCGAAGAAGCAGAGGCGCTCGCACACATATTCGTGTTTTACTGTACTCCATTCAACCGGTTCATGGACGGCGGCTTCCATACGTGAGCCTCGCTCCCTCCCTCTCTCGTCCCCGACTCCTTTTCGTTTTTTCGAGGGACTCTCGAACACCAGATTGCCCGCTGAAACGCGTACGCCCACATACACAGCAGGGAGAGATTCGCACCGGGAGACGAGCTCTGCATTTGTGCTCACTGTAAAACACTTGTGTGTGTCTTCTGGCTTTCTCATTCCCGTCTTCTCTCCTCTCGAACATTTTGCCTCCTCTTTTTTTCTCTCTCTCGCCTGTTGTCTCTCTTCGTCTCGGCTTCCGTGGTGTTGCCAGTCGTCACCTCCTTTTCTTTCGCTTTTCTCGGTCGTGTTGCTGTACATGGTGTGCGTGTTTCGCTGCTTTTTTTTCGGTGCCTGATTCAGTTTTTGGTATCTGTGCCCCCTCCCCTCCCCCACCCACCCAAGACGAAAAGGAGAAACAAGTGCGTCGGGGCATAAAGTTCTTTCGCGTCTTCGCTCTTCTTTGATTTTCCTTTGTTTTTTTTTGCATTGAAGCGAGTGTACGACGCTCTCGAGTCAGGGCACAGAGTGCTCTTCTTGTCCCCGCGGCTATCCCCCGTCCGCCCTTCTCGTGCACTCTGGGGGATTGCTGAAAGCGGAAAACAATCACCACGAGCGTCATGTCGATGTGGAAGGTTTTCCCTGTGGATGGTGTGGACGGCGGCGACTGCCATAACTACAACGCCTTTGTGTGGCAGCAGCTGTTCAGCAACTTCGACCTGGAGAGCAACTCCGGCCCCACAAATGTGGATGAGGTCAACAAGACCCCCGGATCCTGCTCTATCCCCATGATCGGGCTCAAGCAGAGCAACGCGAGTGCAAAGGACACAGCCCTGTCAGTCAAGCTTGATGCTCGCCGCACTTCCTCGTTTGGCGGCAGCCCGACTGCCTTGCAGGACGACGGGTACTCGAGTGAGGATGAGCACGAATCCCCTGGCGACCAGGCTGGGTCGGGCAGAAGCACCACGCCCTTCTACTCGTCGCCTACCACTACTGCCACCGCTAAGAGCGGCAGCGGCAGCTGTGTCGCGTCGGCGCAAAACAGCAGCGATGCTACCGTTCCATGCTTCTTCGTAAATGGGGTGCGCCACAGCATCGAGTCCCCCTGCAAGACGCCGGACTGGACGGTGGTGCCAGCGTCGTCGTCTGCGTCAGTGAGGCAGGTATCCGTGGAATCCCCTCTGTGGGCCAGCGCGCACATCGACCCGTCCCCCAATCCGGCGAAGACGGTTGTGGCAGGTAACAACTCAGGCGTGCCCTGTGCGTGGGTGTGCGCAGAACAGTCGACGACGCAGCCGCAGTCCTCGACGAATCTGCCTCTGTACGCGAAGCCTCTGACACCGCCAGCTGGGTACGCGGTACCCGCCTCTCCGCCGTCGAGTGGAATGATGGGTGGAGTTCAGAGCACGTTTACCTTGCCAATGGGCTCGTCCGCTTACGTGGCAAACACGGTTTCCGTCATGCAGCCGCTCCCGGCGTCCGCCATGCCTGTGGCTCAGCACGCGAGCACGCCGTCTTTCTTTCCGCAAAAGAACGACAGCGCTGCGAACACCTTTCCAGACTGCTCAATCTTGGGTTTCGTCTTCATGGACGGGGAGGGTTGCCTACGCCTCGCTCCGCAGGGCTGCTCTGCTCCAGCATCTGCCCTGTCGGCACTGCCCATGATGCACGTCCCTTGCGGCGCGACAGCGTCCTCTAGCATGCCACAGATGCAATACACCCCGAGCACCACGCCAGCTCAGCCGTGGCGCCCCGCCGCTGCCCCCGCCGCTGCCCCCGCCGCTGCCTCCGCCGCTGCTCCCTCCGCGTCACTCCCTTGCGCAATGTCCTCTGAGGCGTCGGGAAATACCAAGGCATGGGTGTTTCGCGATGGCCGCTGGATCTCATTGTCTATTTGAGCATCGAGGCACCTCTTTTCGGTGTCTCTCGTTTTCAAATTTCTTTTCACTAGTAGTTGCTGGGCACGCTTCGCCTTGGCTTTCTTTCCCGTTCTCTTCCCCATTTTTTTCTCTGAAGCTCGATCCCTCGTCTCCCCTCTTTTCACTCTCTACAATCGAAAAGGTGTTGGTCTTTTTTTTGTCTGCTGTTTTGTTGTTTTGTCGCGTGTGTGCGGTACTCCCTCCTGTACACGCTTACAGCCGCCGCACCGCATGATTTCACCTTTCCTTGTTTGCCTTTTCTATTTCTCGGTTTCTGGCGCTGACTTTCTTCGAACTGGCTTATCTGTTTGGTTTCTCTGTCAGCTGTTGCGCTCCGCCCCTCCCCCTGTGCCGGCTCTTTTTTTTTTCTCTCTTCTCCCCACTTTCCTCTCTATACATTTCTGTAAGCCGTAAACGTCGTTCAAGTCTACGAAAGAAATCGCACACACTCGTATTCCAACGCTCGTTCACGTTTTTTTTTCTCACACACGCACACACAAAAGGAAAGCCTAGTACACGTCTCAAAGTAATCTGTGAATCGATCCATTCTTCGTTTTCTTCCTGTCTACCTTCTACTTTATCTTCATATTGTCGACGCCTTCGCCCTCGCGCCCTCTCACTGCTCCATCCGCTCCTTTTTGGTTTCTCCTTTGACCGTCTCTCCTCGTGCCGAGAATATTTGTGCTGTTCGCTTGCTACCCGTGGGCGTTCTTTTTATTTCTTTGATTCGCATACGCCTGGTTTGCGGTAACTATGTATATGCGCATATACACCTGCTCGTCTGTCTTGTGCGTGTGTGTGTGTTTCTTGATTCCGAGAAAGAGGATGGCACTCTTTCCGCCTCTTCTTTCTCTTTCCATCTTTGTTTCCGTTCTTTGATTTGTGCCTTTTTTTCCAACTTCTATTGTGACGCTGGAGGGTGATCGACGAGGCCGCGCTCGGGGGCACCTCATCTATGACATGTTGAGTGGTTTTGTCTTTGACATTTTCGTTTTTGCACTTTTCTTCGTTTTCATGTTTCCTCGTGTACGTTTCTCTGCCAACCAAGTTTTTTTTGTTTTGTGCGCTCGTCTTAGCGTCTTTTCCCTTCTTCTTTTGTTTGTTTGTGCTGTGCTTGAATGCGACGGCGTCTCTCTCTACTGGGAGGCACTCTCTTCCATCGTTTTCGTGTATTGCCCAGTCCCTGTCTCTGGGCGTTTCTGTCTCTATGTGTCTTTTGGGGACAGCGCGACGATTCAAGTATCCGCTTGTCGAGAAGCGAGTGTACGACGATCTCATGGTTTTTTGGCACGGAAACTCGGTTACTAGGTACTGGTGGTACAGCAGACGGTTAGGACACCCAACGTACGCTGATGCGTTATCCTGTCTTCATGTGCACATTTCGCTTTTCCTTGTTATTACGCCTGTCTCCTAGAGTCCTCCGTTTCAACCCTACTTCTTTCTACTCTCTCCTTCACTGGCACTGCAAGTGAGCAACTTCGAGATTTCTAGCTCCCTTCTCACCTTCCTCGCAGCAGCCACCAAGCGCGTTTCTTTCCCACCTACGCAGTCCACATGTGTTCTTTGTTTTGTTTTGTTTTGTTTTCTCGTTATCATTGTTGCAAGCCTTCATATGTGCGCTGCTCTCCCTGCCCCCTCTCCCCTCCCTCCCTCCTCTTGTGTGTGTGTGTTTTCTTTTTCCCACCTCTTTTGAAGGCCTTTCCGTTGTTCATTTGTTTTCGCTTGGGCCCTTCCACTTTGTTTTCCCGTCGTCGTTCGTTTTGTGTGTTCTCCTGTGTAGGTTACTCATTCGAATTCTTCCTGTGCTGGTGCCCTGCGTGGTGTGGGCTTGTTTTCTGCTCTCCATGTGCTCCTCCGCCTCCTCCACCGGCAAAACAGCCAAACAAAGACGCATATCTCCGTCCAATCTTTGGGCTGCCTTAAGGATGCGCATCGGGCCCGTCGGAGAGGAGAGGAAGGTGGGGAGAACGGCTGCCAATAACACGGAAGGCCTGGCAAGTCTTCGGGAGGGGGCCGCGCCTGCATACCGCTGCCCACCTCGATCGTGTTCGATCCCGTCTATCGAGTATCAAACGCATAAACATAGACGGCTGGTGGCAGGCACGGGCAGTGGCCGCGTCATCGGGGTTTGATGTTTGTTGTCGTTCACAAACCCATTCAATCCCCGAAGGACGTGTGAAGTCATCCTGCCACCGAAAATGTGCAACGAAGCGGTGCGGCTATGTGAGACTCATGCAAACCGTGTTGATGTCCCCAAGTGGCGCGTTTCTCATTCCCCATCTCCCCAACCGCTTCCCTCTTCCAAGCGGGAAATTGAGAAACGCATGAGGTGTTCAGCAGCATAGCCCCGCAGAGGCCGTGAACGTCTCTTTTTTTTCTTCGCTCCTTCAGCTTTAACGATTTGCACCCGCCCTTCTTTTACCCGATCAGAGATGCTCTGTGTTCTCTTTTAGTGCCCTTCCGCTATACCACCGTTGTGTTTCCTCGTGTGTTCTCTCTCTCTCCCTTGACACACATGAGAAAGCGAAACACCGTCGCGAGAGCATGATACTACCCGCGCGCAGCGTTTTTGTGCGTGCTGCCGCGATAGCGAAGCTGCTTTCAGAACCACCGTGATATAACTCGTTCATGCTTGCATGTGTGACGAGAGGGACTGCCCCCTCCCCTCCCCTCTTCCTCTCCTCTCTCTCTCTCTCTCTCTTGTTCATGTTTTTTGCAGTCATAGGAAAGTCTTTTGTATAGTATTTCGCTAAACGCTTTCCTTCTTTTTTTGTTTTTCTGCGTGTATCTCCGGCGCTGTTGCCCTATAGCATGCGTGACGACCACGCCAACACACAGCTAGTGACACCTACGCATGCTGATTCGCAGAGCGCCTATGCCATCATGACAAGGTGCGGTGGACATGTCGGGGAAATAGCACACACAGACACACACACATATACACATACAACAACACTCGCGAGGGTGTATACTTGCTGTCACTGTTTCAAAATCATGCCAATCGAGAAAGAGAAGCCTTTGCAGGCTTGTTTTCCGTGTCTTTCCATTTTCAAGAAGTGGCTGCATAATCCCTGTTGATCAACCCACTCTTACGTGTACCCCTTCTCCGTGTTTCTGCTTTACCTGTCTTGAGCGTTTTCTTTTCCGCCTAGTGCTGCTTGCTTTCTTTTCCTTGACGTGTATGCCACCTCTACACATATGGTGCTTCCCACCACTACCTTCATTTTCTTCTAGGAGCTACTGTTCTTGGGCTCTCTATTCTATGTGTCCCTCTCTCTCATAGCATCATGTTAAACTATGCTTCTGTGCAACCGATAAAGGCCTACACACCAGAAACGGCATGCGCGGTGATCGAAAAGAAGGGGGTATGCGTGCTTATCAGACACCTTTTCCATCATCGTACCAAAGAAACGAAAAAAAAGCCAAACAAGGGCTTTACGGTCCGCAACAATACACTCCCGACAGATGTACACACACACGCACACACGCACACCAAAGCAAGAGAAATGTGTCACAGAATAAAGAATGACGTGAAATAAGGATAATAATCAAACACAACAAAAAAGGTCAAGCCTCTGAGACGAGGAGACACGCGCCTTCGGAGAACCACGTCAGAGAGCAGGCCAACACCACCACTTCGGAATACTCGTTTACTCTTTTTCTCACCCCCGTTTTTTTTGTATGTTGTGACAAATCTGAGCTTGACACATCCGCATCCGCTCTTCATCGAGACAGGCACGCATATATTTTTCTTATGTAACGGGGTAACTGTCTTTTTTTGTGAGGGGGCCTACTTTCACCCAAAATGTATCTCTTATCTTTTCCTCGTCTATCTTCTCTCATCGATCTTTTATGAAGCTCTATGGTTTTGACGCCTTCTTTTTTCGTTCTTGTGTCAGTGTTTTCTCCCCCCTCCCTTTTTATAGCATGGCATAGTGCTCAACTGTTTGAGAGCGCCCTCGACTCTATGGATCTGCGCCCATTACCCTCGCTGTCTGTGGGTGTGTATTGGCATGCATGTGTGTACGCATGTCGGGGTGTTTGTGCTTGTATGTGTCTGTGTGTATGTGCACGCAGCACGGCGTGGAGGTCACGTCGTGCTCGCCACAAGTTGGCCGGGCATCACCACCAAGCTCTTCCGAGCAGGCACATGCACGTTTTCCCTTCCGTTTCATTTTCAGTTTCTCCTCTTTGGTGTACGCAGGCGCACACACCACCAGCGAAACGAAACACACAAAACTGCCGAACATGGCAGCAGTGCAGTGGCAAGTGCCACAGACAGCGATTCTGTCTCTCTTTCTTGTCCCCCATCCCCCCTTTCGCCCCTTCGTTTGATTTCAAGCAACTCTTGATGGAGAAATATCGCACACATACGCACGAGGAACACGCGCACATCGTGGATCCACGAAATGGCTGAGCACCAAACGCCGACGTCCACGCATCTGTCAAGAGAAAAAGGAAAACGAGCCGGTGTAAATTTGCCTGAATTTTTTTTTCGGCTCATTCTGCCTTTGTTTGCCTCTTTCTCTCTCTCTCTCGCCTGCTTCACGAAGAACGTGCACTTTTCGTACTGCCTCTTTGTGGCGCTCGTGTATGCTCGCTTTCTCTGTTTTTTTTTTGTCTTCGTATCGCTGTTATGTTGACAGGAGTGTGCCTCTTGCTTTTTGTGTTACGTGTGCGCGTGCCTCCTATGTTGCGTTCCTGATTTCCATTGTTGTACTCCATTCCGTCCGGGCTCGCTCTATCTTCTTTTCATCACCCCTTCGTGAACCACGGGCTGTACTTGGCATTTTCCACTCTCCCCCGCCGTTGGAGCTCTGCAGCGTACATATTACGGTATAGATGTACCCAAGAATGTTGAATGGTGGTGGCTATCGCTTCTCCTGTCCTCCCTCTTTTCCTCCTCTCATGCAGCTCGTGCGATGAGATCGCACTGAGAAAAACGCTTGTGTCGCCGGGATAGTGCCCAGAGAGCTGGTCAGCTATTAATATTGGTGCAGGCATGTCTTCTGTCCAGCTCATCTCCCACACTTGAGCCACGGCGCTTGATCGTTTTTGAATCCTCGCCTTCCCATTGCGAAAGCGGTGTGCCCTCCTGTAGGGGGCGCCTCCGCTGTTTCTCCCGGGCGGCTGCTGGCAACGACGTGCGGGCGTGTGCGCGTGTGCTTAGCGGCTCTCTTTCGTCTCTCTCCTGCCGGGGAGGATGGCAACTGGTTTTACCACCTCGTGTGCGAGCTCCAGTCAGCGCCACCCCGGCCAACCCCCACCACGTCAGCCCCCGGACAAGAGACGATGGTGGGTAGGGAAGAGGGGACCCTGCGCTTTGGTAGAAGGCATCGAAAGGACAAACAGCGATTCCGTAGGGGCACAGCACCGAAGCCAGTCCCCCTCCCCCTACCTGGCGACGTCTAACAGGTTTGTGAGGTCGCCCATCACAGACTAGTGGATGGTGATGGAGCCCCTCAACAGAGTGATCACCTTCTACCCCTTTTCCCTTCTCTTTATGGTTTCACACGCTGGCGAGGGCAGCAGGTGCTCACATGTGTTCAAGGATGGTTGACAGGTACGGGTCAAACGGAAGAGGCGGAGGAAATACACGCTCTCGTGTTTTCTTCCCTTTCTGCCGTCTTGCTCTTTTTTTCAAGACGTTTTCGCCACCCATGGGAGCTGCTCGTTTCGCTTTCTTCTTGTGGTGCTCCTCCTCGTATGTCTTCTGGTGCCTCTCTCCCCCCCCCCACCACTTCTCCTCCTCTTCTCTCTTGTGCTCCCCCACCCAAAGAGCGGGAGAGAGGAATACGCTGCCGCTGACGTGTCCAAGTGCTCAACAGAAGGCGTCACTCTTCTCTCCCGACTTTCGTTCATTTTGTGTGGTGGTTGTGTTAGCTTCACTGTGCCCCTTCTCTTTGTTTTTGTTTTGCGCATTGGTGCGGAACGCAACGAGGAGGCCGCGGGCCGCAGAACGCTTGAGCTCCCTCCGCCGCCGCCACCACCACGCGAATGAAAAGAAAAAAGGCGATGACGGGAGAAGAGCGAAAAATTTCGGACTCCCTTGTCCCGTCTTCGTTGTCTTCCACTTCACGTCTGTGAGTCGCGCGTGAGGGAAAAGGGCAACAGAAGGAAAAGACGCGTTGTTCTTCTGTTGTGTCTTTTTTTTTTGAGTCTTGGTGTCTTATTGTATGTGATGGGTACCAGGACGTCTTGGAAGAGGCGGATCCTCTCCTGAAGCTGGCGATGGTGACGAAAAAGGGTGCGCAGACGGAGCAAGACCGAAGGTGACGCAACAAATCTGCTTCAGCCACTGAGTCACGCCAAGTGACGTCAGTGCGGGGACATGGCTTCCTCTTTTCGCCTCGTCGACATTTCCCTCCCTCTGCAGCCGTGGGAAGGCAAAGCTGGAAAATGGGAGTGAGCGAAGCATGAAGACAATAGGGGGGATACTGTGAACGGTAAAGCCTCACTCTTCTACCTCCACCTTGCGAGAAGAGCATGTCTGTCTTGATGATTCATTTTCTCTTGAACATATCTTCGTTACAGCGGTCGCGTACGCTCGTGTCCGCTGTACAGCGGAGTTTGAGTAATGAGGAAAAAAAATGAATAGAATCCGCAAGGGTGACTCGCCGTGACAATGCCGCCTGCGAGTGTGAGCATGCATTCGGGATTCATGTCGTATGAGGGAGGAGGGTTGTGGCGTCTTGACCATCACCCATGTATGTGTAGTACCCATCGCGCATTGAGCAAACATGCGAGCATTTTGGCTCGTCCACCTCCTGTCATCATCTGTTTCTCAGAGACTCCGCTGGCGTCGGAGAGAGGGGGGGGGTGAAGGGCGGCAGTTTCAGCTCTGGAATCTTGTGTGGAGGCCAACGGGCTGGTTGTGTGCAGCGCTCATCTTTCTCATCACATGGCGAGGAACGCTTCTTCGTCCCACGCAAGCTGTTTTCTCTGCGTCTATCCATGGCTCACTGTTTCTCAGAGAGCTCCTGGACAACACTCCTCACCCAATTCTCTTCTCTTCTATGTGTTTCTTATGCCATTTTTTTGTTGCCTCCCGCAGTGCGGCAAAAGACGGCGTTAGCCTGACCTGAAAGTGTCTCTCCCCCCCCCCCCGTGTGGAAGCTCATCCGCCTTTCTGCCCGCCTCTGTGTGTTGGTGCATACTCTTGGGTGATTTTGCGTACACGTACTCGAGGTGTAACGCCCCCACCACCACGCGGACGGAGGCCCTCTTCCTGGATAACGGCAAGCGGAGGAGAGAGAGTTTGTGAATGGTGGCGGGAAGGTGTCACCGGCACAGACACAAATCTTGTGACACACGTGCTCTCCTTCTTATAGAGTCATCGCATCCGCGCTGAGAATCGGAACGACGACGACGATAGGGAGTAGAGGGCAGGGTCGCGGTTCCACACTTACTGAGATCTCTTTTCTCTTCTTTTTTATGTTGCACTTTTCGTTCGTGGCTTCCCCACCCTCGTAGCGGAATCACGCTTCATAGGAATGTTGCGGAGCGGTGCCTTATGCAAGGCACTGTCGTCCCCGGTAAGCCACACAGAAGCATCTGCAACGGTGTCTTCTCGCGGTAGCGCTGCCGACCACTCCATACCTGTCGGTGTGCCTGTCTTCATCGACGCTTTTGAAGAGTTGACGACTGCGAAACCCTCGCCACATCGGGAGTCCCATATCAGTAGCAGCAAGAGTCCCAACGAACTTGAACGCTGTAGACGGTTCTATCACGGTACACAACCGTGTGAGCAGGTCCTTTCCGCGCCACCAGTGCGTGAGACGGTCATCGGTGAAGAGGAGGATCTCTCTCTCTTGCATGCACAGTGCGTATGCAGCTCTGATGTGCAGCTGGGGACCACGCAGGCAGCCTGCGCATGGAGGCCTGCGTCGCCTGAATTCACGGATCTCGTCCCCTTTCTCACCTCACAGTCACCGCTGGAGTCGTTATGCTCGAGCGAGTCCGCTTCTGCGGCACCCTTGTCACTAAACGCCACTCGAAGAGCGTCTCCTCGAGATGCCCCCACCGCCACTGCCGCTGCTCCCACGACTTCAGGTGATCCCTTAAAGATGACGATGGCAACCGCGCCATCACTCACAGTCCACACCGATAGCAACACTGGCCGCGCGCAGCACTCGCGCACCAGCTCACTACTGTATTACAGTCCGTATATCCACTATGATGGCAACAGCGAGAGCCTCGAGACGGACGCTGCACTGCATCGCAGTCACGCGGCGATATCGTCCGCTATCTCATGCTTTCACGCGTCCTCCTTGGTTACGCCACGTGCGCTGCCGTCGTACCCGCTTAGCTCTAGCGCCAGAAAATCCATGGCGCTGACGAAACTGCCGGCAGAGTCCCCCCGCGGTGAAGGCAGTCGAAGCTCGTCACCTACTGGCACGTGTGGCGGGGCTGCTTGTATCATCTCTGACGCGCTCACGCTCACCCCGGAAAAACCTGATCACCTTCTGCGTGCATTAGCCAGTGAGGAGGGAGCTTACGTGCCACCGCTCAGCACCTCTACCACAACGCAGTGCACCATCCCACCAATCACAGCACCCCAAACGGGGAAGCAAAACGTGAACACTAGGAGCGGTTTTGTTCCAAGTGTGCCGTCGATTCGCTTCCCCGTTGCCTATTCTATCCCCGTTAGCGATTCGGAGCGTAGCCTTGCCAGCATCCCTGCTCTCGGGTATGGCCCACGCAGTACACCCAACGCCTGCTCCTTGACCTCTGCTCGTTCGGGCCGCTCTGCGCGATCGGCGCGTCACTCTAACCGCTGCACCTCAACACTGCGCAACGGCGTACCAACGCTGAAGGAGCTCTTTCCTACTCTGCCCGATGATCTCTACCTCACGCGCGATCGGCTGTGCATCTCGCATGGTAGCAAGCGGCGACTCGGGTCTGGCGCGTACGGCATTGTGCAGCAGGCAGAGCTCTACCCGCCAGGTGTCGAGGCACCGCGCATATTCACACCGACGTCGGAAAGTGCTGCGAGCACGTCGATCCCCAGCACCCCGTGCTTCTCGCCAGCTAACGGCCGCGTCTCCATTCATAGCTTCTCATCCATCGCCGCTGCTGTCGGAAACCATCAGAACGTGGCTGGCGTCAGCAACGGTGGCTACTATGGAGCTGAACAGACGGGCAGACCCGGGGCTACGGCAATGGTTGCCAAAACGAGCGGCAACATCCACTTTCGCACAATGTCGACGCTCAGCAGCGATAGCGTCACCGCGTCGGCCTTGCCGGTGCACCAGCAGCCGTATAACGAGCAGACCGCGTCGTTCTACAACGGTGTGGATGACATGGTGCGGTGGAGCAGCGCTGTAGAGTCCGTGAAAGACCTGCCTTGGGGACATGCGCTGAACTTAAACGACGATGCGATGCCGAACATGACTACAGCGCAGGCCACCGTGCTATCGCCGACGTCGGGTTCACATGAGACACCGGTGTTTGATGCAGTGAGCACTGCCTCGTCTGAGGACCAGGACAGCGCCTCACACTCTCCTTTTGCGGAGAGGTCCCTGCACTGCAAAACCACGGCGGCGACCCCAATGGACTTCAACTGCGAGACGCAGAACGACCTTCAGCTGCCGGCGGTGCTGGGGCTACGCTTGGGTCACAATCCTGACTTGCGTGTGAGCCCGCGGACGTCGCTGCTTGTCTCCTCAGGTCACCTCAGCAGCCGCGACTGCGGCGCCGCCACAGCAGTGGACGACGCAGACAAGAGCACGGTGCGCACAGGCATATGCGAGGAGGGGCGCGACTGCCTCGCTAGCGTTATCGAGCCTGTGCGTCCATCCAGGGGCGAAGGGGAGGCCGTCGACGGAGAGACGGAGCCGGGGGCGCAGCACTCCATGACCTCCAGAACTGGCAGGGGGGCTTTTTCGTTGCCGCACTCGCCGGTGGGGGGAGGTCGCGCCTACCGCAGCAGCAGCAAGCGTGTATGGCGTCGAGTCGCGTGCGAGCGTGGGGATGGGAGTGAGGGATCGGGGCTGCGCACATACCCTTTTTTTACCTCCCCAATCACCCGGGAGGGCTCCATGGACACCTCATCGGCCGCCGTTGTAGAGGGAAAGCCAACGTCCTGCTGTGAGATGGTGGTGTCAACGGCCACCGTAGGTGCATATCTGCACCGTTTTCTGTCGCGAACCGCCGATATTGTCTCCTCCGAGTTTGTTGACCACGTCGACGCCGCTAATAACAGGACGCGGGAAGCAGCAGTGGTGGGAGCCGACGCAAGCGACAAGGCGCGGGCGGAGGGTTATGGCTGTCTGCCAAGCGCACTGCCCCGTGCATTTGAGGAGGGAGAGGAGTGGAGGGAGGATGAGTCTGCGGAGGAGACGAGTGCGACACCGGAGCGTCGAGGCCCTGAGGCGCGGCAGCAAAGAACGCAAGAGAGTCTGGAGATGAGCAGATCTTCCTTTCTGGTGAGCATCAGCTACACTGAACACGAGCTCACGTGCAACGACGCAGGGGATGAGACGCTGATGCTGACGGCGCAGCCGGTGATTGAGGGAGCGATACGGGAGCCCCAAGAAGAGCACCAGCACACAATGGATCAGACGCCAGAGGGGACGGAGAAAACACCGGGAGCAGGGCTTCGCCTTAGAGGAAAGGAGCATGACATCAGCTCTGCGGGGTCGGAGGCACAGAGTGAAACGCGGTCCTATGGTGAGGCGGCAACGACCACTTCCACCGATGTCGTGTTGGCGGCAGCAGCGGGGGAGGCAGAGCGGATAGTGCAGCGCTTTGCGCACCGTAGCACAAGCGCCTCAGCGCCAGCCTCCACCGCGGCGGCACAAGGCGCAACCGCCGTCGTTTTCGCCCCCCGCACACACGTGAGAGGCGGTGTCGGTGCGAATGGGATCCTTGGCGGGAACCTGACCTCCAGCAGCACCTCCAACTTATGGACTCCGAGCTGTACGGCTCCCACCGGGGCTTCCGCCGCCGCGTCGGCGATGTCTGCAACATCTACAACGAGGCCCGGTAACCTTGGTGGCGCACTTGTGTCGGGCGGCACCACCAACACGCTGCAATCATCCTTTGACTTTCCGCGTACTCCGGCCGTTCATCATGACATGAACCCGTCGATGGTCTCCGATGCACTTTCCAGCGGTGCGGTGCCGTTCCGCTCGGTCGCCACCAAGGTGATCGAGAAAGTGGATCTCGCCCGCAATGCCATGAAGCTGAACGCGCTCCACAATGAGCTGCGCATGGCAAGCCGGCTCCGCCATCCGTGTCTGGTGAACATATTCGGCGTTGCCGAAGATGCCAAGCACTTCTACATTGTCATGGACCTCGCAGAGAAGGGCAACTTGGCACAGTACCAGCAGCGGTTTGGGGTGAGGGCCACATGCGAGATGGCACCGCGATTCACGGCAGACGTTGTGCTTGCCCTTGAGTACCTTCGCGACGGGTCTCAGCACTCTTATTGGGTGACGCCGCCCCCCGAAAGCACAGATGACAGCCTGCTGCAGGACCACAGACACTGCACACCCCGGACGCTTAGGATGAGAGGGACTGCAAGCGCGGCGAGCGCCACGGAACCGCGCGGCTTGCCCGGCTCCACATCCACGCACTCCCTGCGTCAGGCCACCGAAAGTGCCTCAGTGGCAACAGCGTCGAAGCGACTGTCGCTGAGTGCTCCAATCACTCCTCCTCTGCCGTCACAGCACACCGGCGCGACCGATGTCACTGACAGTGTTGGGGCGGATATGTGTAGTAGCGCCTCAGCCGTGGGGCTGGTTCCGCGAGAGTCGATGTCTGAGCCGTCAGAGTCGCCTTCGCGCACTTCTCCCACGGCTTTCGGACTTGAACCCCCTGTGCCTGCTCACACCGCCACTCTCCCACGGCAGCAGGATGACAACGGCAGGTCCCTCGAGCAGCATGACAGCATCATCGTGCACCGCGACCTCAAGCCTGAAAACCTACTGCTCACCTGGGACTTTCACGTGAAGCTGGCCGACTTTGGCGATGCGTGTTTCTACGGCGACAGTGAGGCGAACAACTTTGGCGGGACACCGTCCTACATCTCGCCGGAGGTGTTCGCGCGCTGTAAGGCGAGCCCGTACAGCGACTTGTGGGCCTTGGGTTGCGTGCTGTACGAGCTCCTGGTGGGCGAGCGGCTCTTCTCCGGCTCGCTAGTCGAAGTCGGCACTGCTGTGCAGAAGTTCAAGCCCGAGGCGTTGATTTTTCCTGACACGCTGACGTCCACAACGGCGGATTCGTCAGCTGCGAAGGAGAGGGGCGCGCGGGAAAGAGGCAGCGGGGCTGGTGCTGGCATTGCGGAAGCTGCAAAGGACTTGGTCCGGCAGCTCCTTCAGCCGGTGCCCGAGGAGCGCCTCGGGTCGGCGGAGCGCGGCGGCTTCGACGCCCTCAAGGCACACCCCTTCTTTGCGGACATACGTTGGGACAAGGTGCTGCAGGCGACGACCACGACGACCAATGACACCAACTACGCAGCAGAGCTGGCCGAGTACCTGGAGCCGACGGAGGCGGTGGTGTACTGCTCCCCGGTGAAGCTGCTGCCGACCCTGGAGGGGAGTAGCTCCAAGGAGCATTTGAGCATCAAGAGCGGCAGCACCAACTCTCGCAGTACGCAGATCGCGCTGTTGATGGTGCTCACCGATGCGCCTCGGCTGCTGCTGGTGAACCTTGACCTGAACATGGTGCAATTCGAGATTCCATGGTCGACGGAGCTACGCGTCGGTGTCCTGCGCACCGAGCGTTTCACCATCACTGTCCCCGTCAGCGACGTTCTCAGGTCCCCCTCGACGCCTGTTCCAGGGTCACCGCTGCCGCCGGCGACGACAGCAGAGACGACCCCGATGCGTTCGAACAGCAACTTCAGCGCGGCTACGGCAAACACGATCACCTACACCTTTTCCGATTGCAACGGGCGTGCTGACTTGTGGGGCGTCAAGATCCATCACCTGCAGTCGATGTGCTCCGCGAAGCTGGAGTCGGGCAGCGCGACCGGGAGGAGTCTGCCGCGTCTCTACTCCATCCCAGTGCTCCCCACGGCTGGCGGGGCATTCCATTTGCCCCGGCCCAGTGCCTCCTATCAGCAGCTGCAGCACCAAAGGCGCCGTGACACCCCCACTCTCTCTCCACGTGCAGGCAGCCGCTTCCTGCAATGGCCGCGCACAACGCCTCGCACCATGCGCGCTGGGAGTCTTAGCAGCTTGACCATTTCGAGCAACGAGCACAGCATTGGTGCGCCGCGCGACGTGCGGGCTACTGCAGCGACGGGCACCTGCGCAGCACTGAGCAGCGATGCGTGCAGCGGTACGTTGTCGGCGCGCATCGCGCCGGCGACACGCGCACGTGCCACCTCCTTCTCCCACCGCACTTCTGTCTCACAGTCGTCTGTCTTCACTGTGAGCAGCGCTGCAGCAGCGACACCAGGCACGTCGTCAGCCATGCTGCATTCGTCTGATCTGCTACAGCCACCGTCGTTCACAGGAGCGACGCCCCCGTCTCTCCATCCCCGCTCCGCTACCGTGGCCGTGACGATTGCATCCCCAAACACAAGCGACTCACCACGCGACTCTCTGAATACCTGGAAGACGAATGCGGGCAACAGCGAGAGTACCAGTACCCCCAAGTCCCCGCTCGAATTGGACTGCACGCGGAGCGCCGCATGTGTGCGACCTGCTGCCCCTCCTCCACTGTGCAGTACCGCTAGCACATCCGCCAACACCCCTGGAGTTTCTCCTACCAGCACAACCGCCATTTCTATTGGTGGTGGGGACTCACCGCAGTGCGGTGGCAATGTGAGCGAGGCGCGCTGGAATGGGTGCTTTCTGCCGCCTGCCACATCGGTGTGCGCTTCGACGGGGGCCTTGCATCCCTTGAGTGCATCAGCTGCGGCGACCTATACGTCCGGCTCAGTGCCGGAGAGTGCGCTGGGGTGCAGCAGCAGCGTTGGTAACGTCACACCACACCTGGCGTTCTGCAGCGGGCCCAGATGTGGGGGTGAAGGTCTTCTATCTAACAGCTTCGAAGGTGCCCACGAGGCGCTGAGCCAAGGCGAGGGCACGCCGGGCCCTTGGAACACACCGACACAGGCTGATAGCACCCCAGGCACCCCCGGCGTCTTGCGTTTGCCGAGTGTTTGCCGAGACAACGAAGAAGGAGGCACAGTTGGAGGCGGCGCGCCTATCATTGCGTTAGCGGAGACGGCACCAGCTGCGGCAGCTGCTGCCGCTAAATTGTCGATCAAGCGGTCACAGGCGCGTCAGCAGTATCATGGGGCGCAGAAGATGAAGAGCAAGCCATGTTCAGTAGCAGCGACATCATCGACAACAGCAGCAGGGCTGGAAAAACGCTAGCCTCTCCGACGTTTGTGCCTTTTCTGTTTCGTTGGTGAGGAAAGCGGTGGGGTGCACGTCGGTGTTGCTTGCTCTCTCACCTTTTGCACTACCTCTGCGACGACAGCGAAGATGCGAGGAGGTGCCCCACCACGCCTGTCTACGTTTCGGTGGGTGGGTGGGGCAGAAATGATTGTTCATGGAAGGATGGATGTGGGCGCGGTAGGGTGCAGAGGGAGCTCGGCACAGCGGCCGTACACCGGAATAGAAAGGGTCTCACCCCCTTCTCTCCTCTCTGCTTCGCCTCAAACGACGCACTCTTCAAAGATCCGCAGCATCGAAGAGAGGGAGAGAGAGAGACGCGCGCACATACGTACACTACTCCCTTCAGCCACTTTAAGCGTAGGCGTGTATGTGTTTTCCTCTCTCCTGCTCGCTCCTCGCACCACGTGTGTTTGTCTTCCCGCCCCCCGTCCCGCTCTCTCGCTTTCTTTTCCTTTGCGCATGCACCAGCATTGTGCATGTACGTGCCTTTCTTTTTCTCCCCATCTCGTTCCCGTCGCCCAAACACATCCGTCTTTGCTGACTGGCGAAGGCGGCAGGCGTGCAGACGTACACAAGGGCGGAAAGGGAGAGCAGAGATGGTACTTGATGCTATAAGGACATAGACACACACACACACACACACACGACGCTAAACCTGCTGTGTTGTCTCTGCACGTTTCAAAGGAGAGCGCATGTGCGCATCCGTCACTTCTTCTCTTTCTCTTGCCCGTCTGCCGATGCGAAGGTGTCGTAACACTTTCTCTCTCGTGTACGTGTTTCGTGCACTGCGCTGCATCGATGCCCCTTTCTGTCCGCCCACGCTGCTCGTCTTGCTAAATCTCTTCCTTCCCCTTTCAGCGTACACGCGAGAAAAAAAGGAGGCCGAAGAGACACACGCAGGCAAGAGGGCGAAGCAGGGAGAGAAGCACTCGATCTCCTTTCGCACCGCCTCTTTTTTGGTTTGTTATCGGCATATGTGTGTGTGTGCGTGTGTGTGCCTTCTCTGTACTTGTAACGGGCGTGGGCGACTTCGTCTCGTTTTCGCTCCTTCCAGATCTGAATCCACTCGTTGGCCTGCGTGCGCTTCTCTGTTCTTTTTGTTGTTTTGTTCGCATCTGCCGTGTTCTTGTTGAGGTTTTCTGCGTGGGCCTGTGCCCCCCCCTCCTCCCCTCCTTTCGTTTTGGATTGTTTTTTTGGTTGTTTTTTTTTTGGCTCTTGTTTGCATGTGCGCTTCGTGTCGACGTCTTTTGCGTCGTTTTCCTCGTGCACCTCTGCAGCGCTGATTGCCGTTGTGTGTGAGAATCTCTCACCCCCTTCTCGTTTACTTTCTGTGTCTGCCTGTCTCTTCCCTACCAAGGGAGGCTTGCTCTTCTCCATGTCGCTGTGTGTGTGTGTTCGGTCTCTTTTTTACCCCTTTTTTATTACCCCTCTTTCGCCTGTACGATTTTGTTTTGTTGTGGTTGCCGCCCACTGCGGCTGGCGCTGATGATGGCGCATGCTATAGACCCCGTTATCTTCGTTGTCTTCCCCCCGTTTTCCTTCCTCTTGGACTGCGATACAGCGTTTTCCCACGTTGACTTCGTTTTCTTTCGGATGCACTGGTTCGTGTTCCTGTACTTTGTCTGACTCTGCGCTACCCCTTTTTTCGTCTGTTCCGTTATGTTCCCCTTCTTCTTTCTCTTGCTTTGCTGCCGTCTTGTCTCTGCAGGAGCAGTGCGTGTACAGCTCAGGCAGCGCAACGAGTTTCCGTATGCGTTTGTGCGCGTGTCGGTGCGCCTGCTGTCACGCGGTCAAGTCTGACCCCTCTCTGTCTCAGTGATTTCGGTTCTGTGGGTCGCACCGGCGATCCCTTTCTTTTTTGTGTTTTTTTTTTCCACCCAACACCCAGTTATCTCTTTCTCTCTCTCACTCCTTATCTCGTCCCTCTGGAGTGCTGCTGCTGTGTCCCACACTCGTGAGCCGGAAGGCCCACACGCGAAAAAAATGTAGCGACCATGTCGGTGGTGGATGGCTCGATGCTGTGCCGGTGTCTCTGTGTGGGCGTTTTCGTGTCATGTCGAAATATATCGTCGCTTCCCTTTGTTGCTTTCGCTCGCGATTCGCCTTCCATTCATGCATACATGTCGTGTATATACATATATACATCTATATATATATATATATAGATGTGTACCACAACGGCACAAAAATCAATAGAAGCAAGCACACGAACGCACGTATGCACATCTGCGCAGGCAGATGCATGGAACCGCTGGCAGGGTAGAAGGCGGGGGCGATGGGTAGCTGCAGGTGAGAGATCTCATATCCGTCCCACGAATACCTTCTTCCGAAAAAAAAAGCGATGACGATATTGGATCCCTTCTTTTCTCTCAGAGTACCGGCCCCATTTACCTCCTTTTACCGCTGAGAGCTCTTCCCCCCTTTTTCGCTTTCTCTCTCTTTGTTTTATTATTATTATCTCTGTGCGTGTGTGTGTGTGTGTGTGTATGTCTTCCCCTTGTTTGGCTGGTGCTGCTGTCGATCGTGAGGTGTGTGCACCGTCTCCTGTGTGTTCTCGTCGCTTCTGCTTTAACCTTCCTCTTTTTGTGTCTGCGTTCAGACATCTCTTCTTTCCCGCTGTTTCTCAAAGCATGTCCCCCCCCTACCCCCACCAACAAAGGGTAAGAGGATGTTTCTCTCCCTCAGTTGACATGCGCCCCGTGTCTGCATCTGCGTGATTCTCTCTATGTCTCTCTCTCTGTCTTCAGCCTCCTCGTCTTCTCCCCTTTTAGCTGCCCGCACGCTGCGCACGATGACCTCTTGCACCCCCCTCCTTCACTCCTTTCTCTCTTTATCACACATCCAGTGAAAGAAGCGTCAACAGGCAGACGAAAAAGAACGGATGTCCCCCTCCCCCGCCTTACCTTGCCTCCTTCCGTCTTTCGGTCTGTCCTTTTCTTTGACCCGTGTATGCTCGTACATGTATCTAGCTGCGACCTGAGTCTTTTCAGTCGGTTCCTCAATTACTTCTCACTCGTTCTCTCTCGCTTGCTGTCGTGCCCTCATTTAGATTCGCCGTATGGAGGTTTATTGCTCGATCAGCTGTCTTCTCGTCCCACTCGTCTCTCCCCTTTTCTCTGCTTATCTCGTAGTACTGTGTTAATAAGCGGATCGAGAGAGCTACTTGTCAGAAGGGAAGAGCAAAAAAAGAAGTGCGCACATCAGAGGAAACAAACCGAGAGAGCAGAAACGGAAGATTGACAAGGCTGGACGGGGGAACGCACGATATGTGGCCAGTGGCCCAGCTCTTGCAACAAAGTCCATATATGTGTGAGCGTACCTTAAGGAAGTGCGAAGTCGATGAACGACTGCGCCGTCGGGCTGCGCTACAGGACCACTTCGGCGCAGCGATACCGATCGTGTCGTTGCCTCACGCACATCAGGGTGAGCTGCTCTGTAATCTGGTGATGTCTCCAGAGTCGACGGAAATGAACATGAGAGTGGTGACCCCTCTCCCTCTTCTTCCCTGCGCATCTTCCTGCCGTCCCTCTCGCCTCTTTCCCCTTATCTCCATCACACACGCATCCGCACGCACACATCAACGTAGCATTGCATCACACCACGCTCACATTCCTCAAAGAGCGGGACCTGTCATCTGTTTTGCCCCTACGAAAAAGAAAAGAGAGTACGCACACACACACCGACCGTCGCTCTCCTCGATCAGATCAGAGCCTCTCCCTCTCTCTTCTTTCTATTCCCCTCCTCGAATTTGTCGATATCCCTCCTCTCCTTTTTCTCTCTCTCTCTCTCCCCTCCATTTTTTCTCATCTTGTTTTATTAGTCGTTTTGGAAGCCCGCGTCTATCAGTCAGCGACCGTTGTACGACGACCTTGTCTTCCGTTCTTTTCGTCTCTTTTCTCGTTTCCCACATGTTGTTGGGCTTTGTGTGCTCTGACTGCTTTTTTTGTTTGTGAATTTCTCTCCCCTTGGTTCTCCTCCTCTTCTTCCTTCTGCGCTCTTTCATTGACCGCTCTTTGTTTTTTTTTCATTTGTTGTTCCCCCCTCCCCCTCACTTTACCCCCGCAAATATCATCTGTACCTCTTCTCCCTTATTTTCCTTGCGTGTTTGTCTTTCCCGCTTCCTCTTTCCCTGACGGACACTGTGTGTCTGCGTGCGCGTGTGGCTCTGATTCTCTGACTGTGCCTTGCCACATTGTTCCCCCCCCTCCTCCTCCTTGTGTGTATATATATATATATGTATAAAATAGTGTAGCATATTATATTTTGTATGTGTTCTGTTTTCCGATTCTCGTTTTGCTTCTCTGTAAAGGTTCCTTGTTTACCACGCCTGCGGGGGCCCTTTTAAATTCTCTCTCTCTATCTGTGCTGTTGTTGTTGTTTTCGTGGTTTCGCTTGCGTGCGTTTTGGACCGACACGCGACGAAAAATAAGAAGCGGACAACTCTACAACATCCAAGCGACCAAACAACAACAACAACAACAAGCACACACACACACACACACACAAAAAAAAAACATTGTGGGAACAGCGTCACGAACAACTGGCGCATAGGATAAAAAAAGAACGCCTTACATGTGAAAATAAGGGATCGATCTTTCGTCGACGTGGAAGACAAGACCGAAAAGCGAAGAGTGCGCGCCCCAGCTTGACGCCGGTGCTTCTTATCGTGTCTGCTTGTCGTTACCCCGGATATTTCATCGCTATTCTTTTTCTTTTTTGTTGTTGTTGTTGTCGCTTCGTCACAGGGTTGGAGTACCGTATTCAGTGCGCACAGAGGGGACGCTGTCGAAGCCGCCCTTTTCGCCCTTTTTTTTGTTTTTTGTTTTTTTCGCACACTCTCTCGCTCCCTTTCCATCGCCGACGATTTTTCTGTGCCTCGAAAGGCGTCCCTTCAGAAACGGAGCCGCCTTTTGCTTTCTCTCCGTTCATTCACTCTTTTCGTTGTGCGTTTGGATTCGTTTTTGTTTTTTGTTTTCTTGCTTGTACGCTGCACAACGCCCATATACATACGTATTCGCTCACGTGTAGTAAAAACTCATCACCTTCGCGCGCGCACCCCCTCTGTCCCTCTCTCTTTCTGTCTTTCTTGCTTTCGGATTATCTTTTTTGTCGTGTTTTTTTTTTCGTGTTGTACGGACGGGCTCTTTGATAGCGACAGGGCTTCTTCTCGATCCCCCTCCCCTCACGCTCTCGCGTCCCCGTTTTCCTTTCCTCTGTTTGTTGTCCCTACCTGTAAACGGAACGGCACGCTGCAGCGCAAAGACGTTGAGAAACGCCAGACCAAAAAAAAAGAAGGCAGCACAAAAAAGGGGGCGTTCCCCCCCCTCTCCCACCAGAAGAAACACAGAGAGATAGACGCGCACGAGTCTGAACCCCACCAACGCTAACCGCAGCAAGAAGAAACTAGCAGCATTTTGCGACAAAGAGGGGGGACCCTTTACAGAAAGCTTAAACAGCAAACACACACACACACACACACACACACACAGCTTCACCAGCCTCTCCGCCCTCTTCTCTCTCTTTGTGTGCTGAAAACAGCAAGACGATACGAAAACCAAAAAAAGCAAAAAGAAGCAAAGCTTCCACTCCTCCTCTCACCGCGTGCCTCCTTTTCATCTGCTGCTCCATGACTCCATAGTCTTCTTGCTCGTGCACTCTTTTTATCTCTCTTCCACCCTCCAGATATTTGTGCGTACGCTCTGGCACAGACCCTCCTTCCCTCCCCCCGCCCCCGCCCACGCTCCCTGTGTTGCTGACACCTCTCGTACTTTCGGTGCCTGCGTTGTGCGACGCTATTCCGATTCGCAACTGCAACTAAAAAGCAACAACACCACAAATACAGGTGGCATTCAAAGAGAGAGAAACTGGAAAGGGAAAGGCAGAGTCGACACGCTTTGCATATCCCTCCATCGAAGGCGACGTTGATTCGCAGAGATTGCGTCATCGAAAGCGAAAAAGTCTCCGTGCTCGTCGCCGTGCTAGTTCGCTGTTGGATTTCTATTTTACTGCTCCATATCTTTCAAACGTGAATCGTTTCGACTTGCGCGACGCTCCCCCTTCTCGTCGCTGTTTTTAGGTTGTCCCGCCCCATTCTGCTCCCTCCGCATCCCTCTTCTGCTCGGGCTCTTTATTTTTTTTCGTTTTTTTTTGTCCGTTTGGCTCGCCCCCTTTCCTGGTCATTATTTTCTTGCGTGTGTGTGTGTGTGTGTGCGATCGTTTTCGGATCTCTGTCAGCGCCACTCTGTGAGCCAAACAAGCTGATCTCGTTTTCTTTCGTTTTTCCTTTCTTTTTTTTTTTGCTCGCTCTGCACCGATAGTTTGCTCGTCTCTTGCTTCTCTCTCTGTCTCTTTATCTTCCCTGTGTTCTTGCGGAAGCCCACGGCCTTTTCTTTGCCCTTGTAGATCGCTGCGTGCTTTGCCAAGCAGGAACAACGTAGAAGGAGGGAAAAGAAAGCAAAATGGGTACCGCGCCAAGTGCGGAGATCGTGCCTGATGCCCCTTTCCGTGTCCCACAAAGCGGCGTGCGGCAGGTGGCGCTGATCCCCATTGTGGAGCAGTACTTTCCTACCCCTGACTGCCCGCTGTTCAGGCAACTGTACGAAGCCTACACCGACCCATCGGTGCGCTACTACATGCGGCCCAACTTTGACGGCAAAAGTGGCGACCTCAGTTGCATCCCGCCCATCGAGAACTCGCGTGAGGACATGCACCGCCTCCTGCTTCGGCACACCGCACAGGGTATGTTTCCGACCAATGCCGCCGTCCGCGAGGTCTACGAGGTCGGCGACTTCTACCGTATCCGCCCCATGTTGTGCGCTGTTGTGTTTCTCTACGAGGGCACGAGCTACGTGCCGGAGGGCAGCGTGCAGCTTCCGTCGCCGAGCCGCAGCGGCGCGTCGGCGTTTGCGAAGGTGATCGGCATCATCGGTGATACCTGTGCGTTGGTGAAAAAGCCAGACGACCCGCTCATTCCTTTTCGACGCGACGACGTGCTGAAGATCCGAACGTTGATTATGAAGTCGGCCGGAGACCACAACATGTCCCGTGTAGTCCTGCTCGCCGCCTACATCTACTACCATCAGTGCTGCAGAATCATCGGTCTGCCGAACGTGCCTGCGCTGTCGGCCAGCTTCACGTGCTTTAAGACCAACATTCCATTTCTGTGCTTTCTGCGAGAGATGCGGGATCGCATGGCAAACGTTCTGGAGGCGCCGAAACGATCCAAATTTTACATTGACGAGTACTGCCTCCACGGCGCGGTGAGTCGCGAGTATGTGGCCAAGATGATGCCCGCCGTTGCCTGCTACTACATCTCCTTCCTGAAAGCAAAGTCAGAGCAGCGAGTCTTGAAGCAACTGTCGCATCAGCAGTCTATCGTGACGGGTTGCGCTGGAAAGGATCGCGCTGGGCTGACGGGGAAAGCTTTGATGAACCGCGCTGAGACTCACGTTGGCAGCGTCTACACCGATGTCTTCAACGACCACGCATCCCTGGCCGTGAAGGCGGCAGCGTTGGAGGGTGCGTTGAAGAGCGGGGGCAGCACTCCTCCGAAGATCACCTACGTGGTGAAGGGGTACGTCACTCGCGCTGTGACAAGCATCTCGAACTGGAGCCACGCGGCCAACGAGGTGTACGTGGTCTGTGTGGACAGCACCGTGACGGTGGTGGATCGCGCTTCGGTAGAGGCCCTCGATGGACCGACGCACACGCCTTCGCTGGCACACCAGCCGGACCTGAACGAGGACGCCGAGGCGGCCGACAGCACGACATCGGCGGTGGTGGAGACTCTTCAGGTGCATCGGGGCGACATACTCTCCTTCTACGTCCCTCCGAGCATCTGCAGCACTGGTGCCAGCCCAAGTCTCAGTGTTACCACGGCGCACGATATCAGCAAGGATGAAGATATCTTCTATGGTACATCAAACCTCGAAGCGCTAAAGTTCTGCTCGAACAACACCTCGTTGTTGTCGTCTTCGTCGTCTGAGGCACCGTCGCGCTGTGGCTCAGCGGGTTTCGCTCTCGATGCTGCGAAGGGTGCCTCCGATGAAGACAGCACGTCCGCGGAGGCCACCCCCTCCAGCGGAGCGACCGGCCTCGACGGCGATGCCGCCTCCTTTGAGGCGAAGAAGGGCAGCTGGCGCGTCGACGACAACATCTTCATCGAGAGCGTCCTTCTCTCCCTCGTGCGTGATGAGTGCAAGCTGGCGCGTGAGGCGACGGAGCAGGACCCGGGGTGGGTCTACGACGATGCCAACAAGTCCTGTGTCCACGACGGCTCCTTCTACGTGTGGCACTTCCGTCGTGGCCACGAGGACTTCTATTACGGTACCGTGCCCAAGTTTGCCAACCCGAACCGGCAATCAAACCGCAAAAACGGCGGCTGCAGTAGCGGTAACGCAGCGCAGGGCAAGGTTGACCGCGGCGGCGTCGGCGGGGCCGGGGCTTCGAGAGATCCGAACAGTGGTGTCCGCAGCATCGGCGCGCGCGGGAAGAATGGCGACACATCGCCAATACTGCCGCCGACGCCGGCCGATGCGCTGCCGCCAAGCGTACCTCCGGTGCGCAGACAGAACATCCTCTCCCAGCCACCCCAGTCCTCGAAGCTGCCGCAGAAAGGCGTGTTGCTGTCCCGCCCCCTTTCGGCGGCGAGTCCAGACATTCAACAGGCGTACCTCGCGTCTATCGCTGCTGGGGTCTCGTTGCCACAGCCTCCCGCGTACGATGCAAGTACGCAATCTGCAGTGCAAGCTGCCCCAATGCCGTTTGCAGGCAGCATTGGCCAAGGCCACCTCAAGAATTCAATGTATGCCACATACCCCGCGGAGGCGGCGGCGATGGCGCCGGCAGGCGCCCCCGTGATGTACACCTTCATGCCTGTCATTCAGGGTCAGAGTGAGATGTCGCCGGCGCCGCAACAGCAGCTGCACACCTTGCCTCCCCAGGGAATGTACAGCCATGAGGTGCCTCCTCTGCCCCCGTCTCCTCCGCAGCAGCAAGAAGTGTGGGGCGTGGCGGGTGCTGGCAACGTTCAAGGCACCGCAGCAGCATCCCAGTCGGTCGGGACATGTGCCGTGAATGCACTGGGCCAACTCGTTGCTGTAGGGGGCTTAATGGGCAGCGGGGTCGCGCCAGCGCAGCAGGTGTCCTACACCCCGTCTGTCGCTGCCGCCGCACCGCAGTCGTACCCAAGCTATGTGATGGTGAATGGGCAGCTCTGTATCTTGCAATCGACCGTGGCCACCGCCACCGCCGCTGCACCATCCCCGATGCTATCCTATCAACAGCACGCGCACATGATGGCCTTCAGCCAGTGACGGAGCGTCACAGCGCCGGCTCCTCTTTCTTTCCTTTCCCTCGCTCGCTTCTGCGCACCACGCACGATCCAAGCCGTGGAAAGGCGGGGGTAGGGAGGGAGGCCATTGAGTGGAGGGGGATGGCGAGACAGCCGCATAGGCCAGTGCTTGGGCACACGCGTGTACCCACAGTAACACGAGCGTCTCAACCTCCCCTCCTTTCTCTTTTTGTTTTGTGCTCTGGTTTCCGGAGCTCTTGCTCGTGTGTACTCACGTAGGTTTCTTTCGTGTTCTTCTTTTGTTGCCGCCTCCTACACGGGGCCAGTCGCTTATCGAGGTCCTGGTTTATCGATATGGACGCTTCGGAAAGGTCTGCACCGCATTTTATTCACTTCTTTGTAGCCTATGTATTATTGCTGGCCTTGCTGGTGCACATGCATAGATACCCTCTACACAAGCCCCTTCTCGTACACAGTGACACGCACACACACGAAACCGCCTTAGGCAAGGCGGGCAGTGCCGCGGTTGTCAGTCTTTGGCGTTTGATCGCTGTTCTACAATACGAGTAGAACGCTTGAGTTGAGGAGTAGGAAAGGCAGAGCGACTAAATAAGGAAGAAGGGCGAATCATTGTACGCCAGCAATGCATGGACCGGTAGCCGACATGCGCGCTGATGGTATTCTCTCTTCGTACCTCTTATGTATCTTGCTTGACCTTGCTTTCCTTTCGTCTCGGAAGGATATCGATGTGTGACTCTCTCCTTCCTTCCACTCACTGCCTTTCTTGCTTCTCCGCTTCCTGCACCGCTCGGCGCTTGCTCTTTTTCTTTTTCCTTTCAATCGCCTTGTTTTCCTTGCTGTTGTCCTCTACGACGGCAACCGTCATCGCTGCCCCTGCGAATCAAGCAGGCCGTAGTGTCCAGGACAAGAGCTTCATTAGTCGCCCGCCCCTCCCTCCCCCCTCACCACGAAGTCATGTTTCCGCACCACTAAACCCCCTCTTCTCTCCCTTTTTTTTGCTCTCACGTTTTCGCTTGCTTGATCCGACTTCTTTTTGTATGTTCTTTTGTTTTTGTTTTCGAGTTGCCAATGCTTGTTGCTGCAAGCGATGTATCCCTCTTTGCTTTAGTGCGCGCGCCGTGTTCTCCCTCCGTCTCTCCCTCATGCATCAGTGCGCGGTGGTGTGCGGTGGTGGTGGTGGTGGTGAATACGTTTTTTTCGCTTGTTTCTCTGCTGGTCTTCTCGTTTTGCGCACCCCGTTTTCTGTCTTGCTAATTCTTCTCTCTCCTCTTTCTTCCCTGCTCCCTGTTGACACACACACACACACACTCTCGGTTCCCTTTGTATTTGCTCTTTCTTGTTCTTGTTTTGTAAAGAATCGCCAGGCTCTCAGGAGAGCCGACCCTCCCCCCCCCCCACACACACACACACCACACACACCTCCACACCCCTTGCCCTCTCCGTCCTCCTCCCTCTCTCTGTGTTTCCTCTCACCCCTTTTATGCAGTTTTCGCACTTTTTTTGAATCTCTTCGCTCTTCCTTTTCTTTGCCTTGCTTCGAAACGATGAGTCCGGAGGGCGGACGCACCCCTCTCGGTGCGTGGTATCTCAGGGTCCAGCGCACCCCCACTCTGTGTGTTTGTGTGTGGGGGAGGGAGCCGAGCTGCCCCTCTATCCCCTGCCGATGCTGCACCGCTTCTGGCCGTAACAGGGTCAGACGCCTACCCCCGCAGGGGGGTCGGAGCAACGCACGCCTCTACCGATGCCAGCGGTGAGGCCGCGGATGGCGTTGCGCGGGAGGGATCCCCGACAGTGGACACGCTTGTACGACTCGTGTGATGGGCAGGGTGTCGGCGTGACTCGTATGTATCCCACCCGGCCCTCGGACTGCCTCCCACTGGTGGGGAGCCTGGGCCCCCGGGAGGGGGATGCACCAGGTGGCGACCGGCACGATGTGCGCGGATGTGGGGCGCCCTGTGAAGCAGGGGCGGGCAGGGTGTGAGGCAGGGGTGGTGCTCTCAGATGACCGAGTCGGCGCACTGCTGTAATGCGCGTGTGTCTACGGCTGCTTCGCACAGGGCGATGGGGGCCTGTGGCAGGCCGGGTGGAGTGTTGTATCGCTGATGCGCAGCGGCAGAGAAGTGGGCACGCTGATCAAATATGTCTCCGTCTTTCACCTCTTCTCGTAGGTGCAGTTGTCTTTGTGTTTTACGTGTGCTCGACTTCCTTGATCGAAGCGTCCTGTCTGTCTGTCTCTCTCTCTCTCTTGCTCGCTCTTGTCTGTTGGTCGACGGCGTTTCCTTGAGATATAAGCGAGGAGCTCAAGTGTCTTCGTGCATGTCTGTGTTTGCCCCATGCGCATCGGTCCTCGCACCCTCATGGGACACGGATGTGCCTCCGTTGCTCCTCCCTCTCTCCTCCCTCCTTTTATGTCCCCCTTTTCATCTTCGTTTACGCATTCGTGTGCCGTTCATTCGATTTTTCTCTTGCCAACCGTGCGGAGATTTTTGGTGCATCTTTTTTTTTGGTGGTGTCGGTGGGGTGCTAGCTGTGTTGGGCTTCTTTTTTTCTCTTCGTCGTTGCTTGTGCGCGACCATTCGCCCAGCCCCCTCCCCGGGGCCGCGTCTTTTGCCATAACTGCGAACATCGATGATTTGCTCACGGCTATGGCAGAGCTGCGAGCACGAGCGTAAGGGGAGAGCCGAGTGTGTCGGTAAATAGCGCTCGCTCCTTTTTTTCCTTTCTTGCTCACTACTGATGAAGCAGAACCTGTGCGCGCGCCGCTCTCTGCCAATGCGTGCTTGCGCATGCCTGTGCTCACAGCCAACACGACGCGGAAGCCGCAGCGTCATGGGCTTGTATGGTTGGTGCGAGGCGGGTGGTGGAGGCGATTGGCCTAACAGGGGGGGGGGCGGCAGCGGCGGCGATGTTTCTCCTTGTGCTGAAGCCTTTGCACATGTCCTTACTTCCCACGTTGCATGTCTCATTTCGCTTGTTTTTGTTTTCCTTTCACAGCCGATGATGTGTGCATGTGGACCTTCTTTTGGCCTCCACAGTGTCTTTTTCGTTTGTGGTTCGTTGGCGCCAGTCATCTGCTCTTTCCGTTTTCGTTTTTGGTTGTTGTTGTCCCCCCTCTTCCTCTGTCCCTGTCGTCATGTACATTTTCTATCTGTGTTTCCGTGCGCATGTTTCCGGCCTGAGGAAGACGCACACACAAAAAAACCAACACACACGAAAGGGGAGACATACTCCCCCACATGAACAGAAAACTTTCCGTGTTCGCCCTCCCCCCTCCACCTCTCGCCTCTATTTTTGTTTGTTCTCCCTTTCGTTGTTTTCGCACTTTCCCTTCCTCCCACTCTCGTTGGCATGCACGTAGGCGTCTTCGAATTGCGTTTTTTCGTGTTTCCTGAGCCGCTTCTTTGCGCTGCCTTTTGCTGACTGTGGTTCTCATCAGTGCGCCGCCGCCACAGCCGACCTTTTCTTTGCCATTAAGCCGTCTCACTTCTCCAGTGTTCATCAGCGCACTCCCCTTTTTTCCTTTTACGCTCTCCGAGCGTGGCAACACGTTGTGTTCCTCACCTCGCCTTCCCCACTCGATATGTGCGGCTTTGCGGTTCCTGTCTTAGTCTGCCCACCGGCATCGGCTGAACGGGGCCACGTCAACTGCCAAGGATGTCTTTGTGCACCGCTCCTCAGCCTTTGCACACCGGACTATCCTTCCCCGCGCAACGGGGGAGGCGCATTGGCTGAGCACAGGCAACATCACAGCGAATTCGAACTCGCTCGTTTCGTCCCCTTCTCCTCTTCCTCCACCTCCCCCCTTTATTGTTACAATCAGGGAAGCACGATCGTGACAGACAAGCGCACTTTACGCAACTAGAAACAACAACAACGAAAACGAACGAAAACTGGAAGAAAACGAAACGCGGTTTCTCACTGGCACACTCACTCGTTTTTTTTTTGTGTTTTCGTTCCAACCCTCCCCTCCTCCCTCTGTTCGAACGGTGTGAAGACGTCTCTCTTAACAGCTGCTTGTGCATATGCATACATATATGCATACATATATGCATGTATGTAGATGTATGTATATGCTTGTATATCTATATCTATATCTATATATATATAGATATATGTATGTATCTATATATTCACTCTCGCTCCCTTGCACATCTCTTCTTTGCCCGTCAACAATGCGCCGCACACAGAGACGTGATGCTCTGCGGAGAGAACGACAGAAATGTAAAAGCACCGCTCTGTACCTTCCTTTCACATATTTATTTATTTATTTATTTCGCTGTTTTGTTTTTGCTTTGTGTCGAGTGTGTGCACATATGTGTGTGTGTGTGCTCGAGTCTCCTCTGTGCAGCTGATTTGTCGGATCCGGGATACCTACGCGTGTAGGCGCTGGTGGGCATTGGTGATGGCGGCGTTGTCCATTTTCTTCCTCCCTTGTCTCTTTTCAAGAAGACAGCTTTGTCGACGAGCACGGGTGCTGACTGAAGGCGATCGAGTAGAAGATGAACAGGCAAACTGCTAAACCTGCTGCTGTTGCCGTTCTTGCTGATCGTATCTTTTTCTCTCTCTCTCTCTCGCGCCCTTATCTGTCATTTTGTTTCTTTATGTTTGCTCTCACTCATTCTCGAGCTCCCACGACTCACGTGTGCGCCCCCTTTTTTTGTTGCTATGCTTTCTGGGAAATTTGTCGCCTGCTTCTTTTTTGTTCTTCTTTTCGGTCCTTTCCCACTGTTCTGTGCGCTTCCCACTGCCACCACCTCTCCCCCTCTCTCGCTCTCTGGGAAGGGACGGGAGCCTCGGTGGGTGTAGAGAACCGTAGCCCGACGGGGTTTGTTTTGTTCTCCTTTCCTGCCCTCTTTTCCCGTCTTGTGCGTGCCGTTGCTTCGCTCGCCTTTTCCTCCAGCGGAGGCGTGCCACCGCGTGTGCATACGTGCGTCTTCGTCGTCGGCGTCGACACTGTCTCGCGTAAGTTTGAGCGCATGTCGGACAGGCGCACGAGAAGGCGCAGAACACGACTTCAGTACGTACGAAAAACAAACGGGAAAGGGGGAAAGACCCCCTCTCCTCCCCTCCCCCAGCAAAAAAAAAAAAACAGCAACACTCCGGCACGTACGCGCACTCCTTTCCTGCTCTGCAGGCCTTTCACAAGACCGATTACTTCATGGATTCGCTTACGTTGAACTGAGTCTCAACAGTGCCAAACAAACGAACAAGAAGAGAGTAAAAGAAAAGGGAAGCTGCGGCAGCGTTGGAGGTGCGCGATCAGTCGTGCCGATGGTGGTGGTAGCGTGCAGAATAAACGAGTACATGGGGGGAGCCCAAGTCTTCTCTCAGCTTCGCTGCCCTTCCTTCCCCTCTCCACTCCCCTCAGTGTGTCATTCACCTGCACATCTTCTCTGCTGGACCTGCTTGTTTAACAATAACGTCCACGCGCAGAAACAAGAAGAAGATGCCATGCTGCGTTACACGCGCCACTTCTTGTGCGTATGCATTGGCTACTGCTAAGAGCGATACGGAAGAAAAAGGGAAAAGACGAACCTAAACACGAGAAGGTGCGACAAGAATCAAACAATATGGAAAACGTTCAGCAAACACCGTATTAAGGGCTCATTTATTCCCAATCCACTGTCTTTCTTCGATGCTGTTTTACTGAGCTTCTGGATTTCTTTGTGCTCATCTCTTGTCTATATTCTCTCTCGCTTTCTATGTGGCCTCTTCGTTGGCCTGGATGGTTTGGAGGGATGCCCACCTCCCCTTTCACTTGGAAACAAAAGAAGCGTGAAGCGAACAGCCGTGTATCACCCATGAGGAGCGCATCGAGGCATGTGTGTGTGTGTGTTCGTGCGTGCACGCATCCAGCAAAAGAAATAAGAGTGACCACAAAAGGCAAGAGAGGACATCAAATCGCGGTGTGTCTTATTCTTGCCAAGTAGTATCTCCTTTCCCTCGTGCTCCTGTGTGCGTGTGTGTTTTCAGTGTGCTCCTGTCATGGTGTGACGGATCGGATGGAGAGGGCAGAGGAGGATCGACAGGCGCCGTGACCGTCTTTCTTCCTAGTTTTCTGTGATTCCTGAAGAACGAGTCTCTTTTTGTGGAGGCGCGGCAGTGCTTCTGATGTATATGCAGATGTGTTTGTGTGCCTGCTTTATGGCAGAAATGCATGCGCTGTACAGTCGTATGGGTGCAAACAGGTGGTTGTGGCCGTGAAGCGAGAGAGCGCGTAGACACGTATACATGTGTGTGTGTGTGTGCGTGTGTGTGTGTGGGGCTCCCGCTTCTGTACGGTTTGCACACACGCGGCACCGAACACAAAACCAGCGACGACGACGACAGCAATGAAAATACGCATGTCTGCGTGTATGAGGGTGAACGGGCGGAGTCCTTTCTCGAACGATAAATCATATCTTTTCAACAAGAGAACGTCAGGAAGGAGGAAGCGGTTGGAAGGGCCCAACGAACAGCAGCAGGGAAGAGGGAAAGGGAAAGAAAACGCGAATGAAACCTCCCCACCCCCGTGCTCACTCCGTGTTTCATTCTTTTTGTGTTATATATGTGAGCTTCTCTCTGGCAAGGGGGTGAAAACGTACGCCGGCGCGCACGCGCGCCGAAATGGAGGTGGGTAGACGAGGGCGAGGGAATGCTGGAACCCCCTTGCTTAGGCAACACATGCAAGCAGTCTGATGGCAGTGTCTAGCAGGGGGAGATGGAGTATAGGGAAGAAAGGATCACTGATCAAACGCCAGCGAGAGAGTGTGAGAGCAAAAAAGGTCACTCTGTCAGCGCGTGGAATACGGTGCAAAATTGTTCCATCTCGTGCACGCGTAAGTGGACAATCAAGCACGCGCGTGAGCGATCAAGCCCCTTTCCCCCCTCTTTCACAAACACGCGCCTAGCGCCACCTGTACGGATATGAACAGACATAGGGCTGAATCCAGCACGCGTGTGCACACCAGGTGATTGGCCCACACTTTTCCCTTGTGCTCTCGCAAGTTTGAGTGAATATCGGATTTGGCCCTCCTTCTGGTCGTATGCAGGGATGTCTTCACGGGCAGTACAAAACGCGCGCGAGTCCCCGTCGGCGCTTGCTCATATGCTCGTGCTCGCATGCCTGTGAGGGGTACTGCTTTCCTGATATATGTATATGTATGTATATATGTATATATATATATATATGTTGTTGTCTTTCTCTGGTTTTGGGCTTTCTGCGCACGTGGTGGCCGTGTGTCATTCTTGTCAAAGTAGGTTTGTGTGCTCCACCTCTCCTCTTCATGTCTCTCTCTCTCTCTTTCCAGTTTCATTCGCGCGCGTCTGCTAATCACGCGTGCACAAATAAAAAAAAACGCATAGCTGCGGCAGCAGCGAAAAAGGTGCAGCACCAGTAGTCGTGTTCGCCTGCCCGCAAGCGTACTTTCCTCCGCCTCTCTCTCTATGCTGTGCGATTTGTGCATGTATAGGCTTGCGTTGTGCGGTAGGGCCCCGCAAGTCTTGCTGCTACTGCTGCTTCTTTTCTCCCCCTCTTTCTTTTCCGTCGTGGTTCGTCTTTGTTCTATTCGTGTGCGTGCCTTTCTCCGTCTCTCTCCTTTTCGAGAGATGCCTCTGTTGATCTCCCCTCCCCCCACCCCTCTTCCGTTTTCCTTTTTATTCTGTTTTTGTTGTTGTTCTTCAGTGCTTTTTTTTTGCTAGTTTGCACACCAGCGATTTCCTTCTCGTTTTTTTTTGCTCCCGTTGTTTCTTGATCATCTTCGAGTTGTAAAGCAGCAAATCTTTTTTTTTTGTTGTTGCTGGTGGTGGTTCTTTGTATAGTTTTGTCAGGGATTCGATGACTCTTGCGTCTAACATATGCCACGCACTCTCCCACGCTTGTTTGCGCTCCTCTCTCTCTTTTTACGTCTCCCTCTTGGCCATGCACGCACTCATAGAGACGTGTGCCACCCACGGATCCCTCGTGCACATGCGTTTGTGTCTATCTCTTCTTCCTATTCTATGCGAAGGTTTTGCCAGTCTCTGTATGTCTTGGTGTCGTTCTCTGGTCGTGCTTGCTCTTGTCTTTCGTTTTGGCTCCTTTTATTCCCACGGCGTGCCCTGCGTGCGGATGAGGTGGAATCAGCGTACAGACACATATTCAGACGCGCGTCACCAGCAAAACAACTGCTGCGAGCAAAAAATGGGCGGATCTGGAGCACTAGGAGGGTGTCTAGTGCACGTTCCGTGTGGTACACATGCCCACAAGGATTACGCAGATGTCAGGGGTGGTTTCTCAAAGCGTAGAAGAGCCATTCCGTGCTTCGCCGGAGGTGTAAGCACCCCTTTTCGCATCAAGTGGCGCACCTGCTGGCCAGATGGAGGCGGTGGTGGTGGTGGGGGAGTAGGCTCCTATATGCAACGGCTACTTGTCATATCTCTATCCTATCTCTCTTTCTATTCTCCTTCCTCTACGTGTCTCCTCTCTGGGCAGCGGCGCACTCTACGACGCACACGATTATATACATCCGGGCAAGCCAACGGAGTCGTGGAAGGCACTCGCTTATCCTTTGCTGCTTCTTCAACGTGCGGAGGCACATGCAGGCACAGCACACACGTGCGTACATCCGACTCCCTCCCGTATTTCAATATCACCACATGAACTTGTCTCCGTGCCCACGCATTGGTTGAAAAGTTTTGTTTGTCTGCGTGGTCTCTCGCGTTTTTTTTTGTTCATTCCCTTCCTCCTCCTCTCTACCCCCGTCCCCTTTCTTTCACCACCTTGTCCTTCCCTCCTTTCAGCTATTCTTCTACTGGTGGGTGTGCTTCAACGCAGGCGCGCACGCCTGCCGCTGCCACTGTTCCCTGAGCTCAGCATCTTGTGCAAAGTCTAGCTCTCTGATTCGGGAAGGTGTGTCGTCCCCCTGGCAGCTGCTATCGCGGACGCACTCACACATCGTAGAGGAGGGGCCCCTGCAAGGTGAGAGGGTACTGGCCAGCGGACGTACTTTGTCTTCGCCTTGGGGCGACCGCGCCGGCAAGGGAGCACTGCGATGCTGAGACGTCATTAAAACGGATCACGCCCACCAAAACAAGCGACCAACAAAGCGCACACGTAGGAGAGGCATATCGGCCTTTTACCACCTTTTGCTGCTGTTCTCTATCTCGTATATTTTCCCTTCTCGTTGCCTGCATCTCTCACCTTCTCCCCACTCCCCTTCCCTCCATCCCTCTGTTCCTCTTAGCATCTCTCTCTTTCTGTGTGTCTTGACGGGGGCATTTTTTTTTCTTGTTTCGTGCGTGTTGGTGAGGTTACTGTTGTGTGATCTCTTCCTCTCCGACCCTTCTTATTTCTGCTCGCTCCAGCTCTGCCCTTCGCTGTTATCTGTCTTTCCTTTTTTGTTTTGTTGCTCTCTCTCTATCTATGTCTCTCTTTCGTCCTCTGGTGTACTTCTTCCAACCTTATACACGACGCAACGACTAGAGAAGGGTCGGAGAGGCGATACCCCCCGGAAGCGCCTCCGCTTACTCGCTTGCCCAACGCTTGCACACGTCCAAGCCGATAGCTGCACAGAGCGTCCACAAAACGCTGCGCCATTTTGAGAGAACAAGCGACCGAACTTTGTTTGTCTCTTCGTTCTGGCGCTCCTCCACGGCAGCAAAATCGACGCCCTCTTCAAGTGACGTTGGTGTTTGACCGCAGCAGGGAAAACCAAGCAGATCGCTTACCTTGATCTTTTCGTTCTTTCTATTCCCTCAAGGCGTCTTCCGTCGGCCAACGCCCCGCTGCCCCACGCTCCTGTGCACATCCATTGATAAGCGTACAAAAACTGAAGAAAAACAACGAAGAAGGGCAGCGTGGGGGTCTCGTACGCCTGCCAAACTGGTCGTGTTGTTGTGGAGCTGCCATCTATCAAACTATTCCCCCCCCCCCACTGCTTTCTTCGCACCATCGAAGCAACCAGTCGCCGGCGTGTTCGGGCTTCCCTCGAAGTCGGAACGCCGTCCGACCTACACCAAAAGCGAAAAAGAAGCAACCCCCCTCCCCCCTCCCCCCAAAAAAAACAATACTCCAGCAACAACAGCAAACCAAAACAACAACGACAACGGCAAGGGAAGAGTCCAAACGACAAGCGGTAAGGAGCTGCGGGGACGCACCTGATTTATTGTTGCGCTTTGTTTTTTGTTGTGTTGTTTCTGCTGCCTTCGAGTGTGCACCTCGTCATCGCGCACGCCCTTTTTTTTTGTTTTGTTTGCTTCTTCTTCTTTCCCTCCCATTAGCCGTTTTATGCTTGTTCGCTTTTCTTCTCGGTGTCTCTACCCTCCCTCCCTCTCCGTGCCTCGAAGTGTTCCACCGAGTCTTGCCTCTGTCTGTGCGCGCGTGCGTGTGGGCGACTGGCTTGCTCTTCATTTTCTCTCTTGTTCCCTCTGCTTTTGCCCTCGGTATCTCTCCGCCTATCTGAGGTAGTGTTGCCACTCGCCGCCGCCGCTTGGCTTCCTGACGGCTGCTGTGGTCTCTGTCTGGTTCGTGTGAGTGCATGCACATTGGGTGGCATCTTTCTCTTCCCCGCTCCTCCTCTTTCTCGTCTTCATATGCGTGGTGCTTTCTGTTATCTTTTTTTTTTTTCGTGCTTGCTTGCTGAGGTTTAGAGTGAGCTGGCGATTCGTACACATCGCGCCTGCGCACACGTAAGTCACCTTGCTCTGCTTTTTCTTCACTGCTCGTTGCTCTGGGGGAGGCGTGCGCTCGTTGCCCACGTCTTCTTACCTGCACTCACTGCGGCCTTCTCGCTCTCTTGGGCAGGCGGGGACACGCTTTCGTTTCTGCCTGAGCGGGTTGGGTGCATCGCGCGGTACACCACGCGCGTTGGGGGGGGGAGTTTACCCCGGCGAAACGCGCCTTCTTTGATCGTGTCTCGGCAGCGAGGAGAGGGAGTGGGCGAGCGGTACGTCTGGGGCAGCAACACCATCATTGTCACGAGCAGCCCAGCATAGGAACGCAGGGATGGGTGCAGTGCCGAGTCGCGAAACCGTTGAACACTGGCTCTCTCAGCCACCCTTCTACGGCCAGCGCCAGCAGATTGTTCTCGTTCCGCTTCTGAAGAAGTTCTTTCCGAGCCCAGACTGCTCCTTGTTCGTGCAGCTCTATGAGGCACGATGTGATCCAGCGGTGCGGTACTACTACTATGCCAATGACGGGATCAACAAGGTGCAATCGACGCCAACCTCGCCGGTGTCTCCGATGGTGTACGCGGCACACGAGGGCGTCGACAACGTTGCTTCCCCCACCTACCTGGCTGAGGTGATCGGCAATGCTCCTGTCTACTGCCCTCCCGCTGACGTGTTTCCATCTGTGAACTTGACGCGGGAGGCCATGTATGATGCTTACATCACCAACGGCGGAGAGAAAATGGTCTACGAGACGGACGAGGAGATGCTGCGAGCCTACCGTGCAGATGCAACGTCGGTGCGGCCGCTGCCGTGCGTTGTGGCTTTCCTCTACCGCCGACCGGCCTCGGCAGCAAGTCCCACCACTTCTGCTGCTACGGGTGATGCTGGCTTCGAGGGGAGCTTGGAGGGAGCCTCCATTGACGGGACCGCTGCTGTCGATGCCCATAGCGTCCCTAAAGGCTGCACCGAGGTGCTAGGCTGCTACGTGAAGGCGACAGGGTTCGTCGGCGACGTGCGCGGGCTGGGTGCTTCGTGCCCACGAAAGATGCTGGACTGCGAGATGCAGATGTTTCTGACAAAGTCTGCCGGCGACCACCACCGCTCGCATGTCCTTCTTACGGCGATCTACACGTACGCGGAGCAGTGGCAGCGTGCGTGTCTGCACTGCGTGCCGTGTGATATCACAGCGAAGGAGCTGGCGCCAGCGGTGACGAAAGGCGGCGACACTGCTGACAAGGATCTCGGCGACGTCTTCTTCTACTACAAGCCTTTCTCCCAATCACACTACATGCTTGCGGAGGCGAGCCGCATAGCTGGGCATAATCGCACGACGAAGCTCGAAGCCGCCGAGAGAAACGGGAACAGGAGCGGCACCCTTGCGATGGACGAAAAGGCTCGGTTTTGGGCACCACCGCCGCTGCCGTCACTCGTGATGCGTAGCCGCCGGGCTAATGTGCCGCTACTGTGCTTCCTGCGTGAGATGCGCACGTGCGCGCGCTCGTTCTTTCTCTTCCACTTCAAGCACTCCCTTGAGCACCAGGACTTACTGAAGCTGGGGTGTGGCGAGAGGGTCGGCGGTGCCGACGGCGGACAGGATCGGCAGACTGAGAACAATCATCTCACCACTCCCCTCGACCACGGAGCTGGGGCGAACTGTTTCCTCGGCATGCCCCCGCTCGGCAGCGTGCAAATGTGGCTGCAGGGAGCGACGCGCGCGTCGGCGTCGCTTGCTGAATTCGGTGACGAGGGCTCCAGCACGGATACAGAGTCGATGCTAAACTTTCACGTCATGGCGCCGTACGTGCGTGCATTCTCTGAGTTTATTGTGGCCTGCCTGCTGCACAACATTAACCCGCTAGAGGCCTCCCGGCTTTCGTCTGCACCGGACGATTCGGCGATCGCGGCGGCGTCCGCGGGCGATGACACGAAGGACGCCACCACGACAGGGGAAGCACCTACCACTGATGCGATGGGCGGCAGTCCTTTTTTCTTCACCTCCCCCACCGACGCGGCCATGATGGCCGCGAACCCGACATTCCCGCGGTCTTTCTCGTCCATCCGCCTGCGGGACGAGGACATGCTCGTACAACCTTGGCCACCCAGCAGCAGCGGAGGTGAGACAGGTGATGAAGCATTCGCCACCACCGCTGCTGCTACTGCTGCTGCTTCTCCCTCAAGTGCTGGGTTGCTCTCGGTGTGGCGGTCTAGGCTCACGGACCATCATCTGTTCTGGTCGGTGGGACCGAGCATCGCGAATCGGCGCACCGCCACGGCGGCGTTGCTGCACTGGTACAAGACTGAACAAGCTCCTGTGGTGTGGGGGTGCAACCTGGACGAGAAGAACTGCAAGATGGTCGCTGACGGCAAGGAGAGCGCCACCGCCAGCTGCAACGTGACAGCGGAGGCTTTTCCCTCCTCATCCTTGCGGAGCTACATGAGCACGGTGACAGTGAATGGGCAGAAGGAGGAGCTGCTGCGCTGCAACACGGTGCTCAGCTTAATGCGGTTGGAGGCCGGGATGCCAGCAGAGGCACGCGTGCTGCGTGTGTGTCGCATCCCGCTGGAGGAACTGCTTCTCGGTGAGCTGCGCAACTCTAGCAAGCTCGCTCGCGAGGCAGGGCCAGAGGACCCGCACTGGGTGCGGCAGACGGAGAGCCCCAGCGGCGATGGGGGCGCGACGAAGTACGCGGGCTGCGTGCTACACGCATCCAATCCGGCTGAGGGGGAGTCCAGAACGGTGATTGCGAGCAAGGGCGTGGAACTCCCGGTCGTGCCACCGGAGGCTGACGGGATCATCGGTGATGGGACATCGTGTCTGTGGCGGGTCAGCTTGATAGAACGCATGTGCCGCATCATCGCTGTGACGCCGCAGTTCCTGAAGCCGATCCGCAAGAAGCACCCCAAGAAGAAGTTGCAGCCGAAGACAGCCATCGTGCACGGTACGGCGTCGAACGTCTTTCTACTAGTCGCCTCCCCCTCACCCACCGCCGCTTCGCCCACGTCAGTGTCGCCAACCACGACAGGGCCCGCGCAGAAGGGTGCGGTAGAGCCGAAGGAGAACGAGACGACGCCAGCGAGGGCCTCAGTGGTCACATCACCAGACAGGCAGGGTGCGGTAGCGCTGGAGGAGGCAAGGCCCGGCGGCACTGTAACCGTGCCGGACCCTCTTGCGCCCGATGCCGCCACTGCCACCGCCGCCACCACCGCATACGCCTCAGCCGCAGCGACCACGAAGACCAAAAAGAAGACGCAAAGGATGGCGGACGTCGCCGCAGCGCCAAGCTTTGCCTTCACCCCTACCGCGACCGAGTCGAGGACTGAGGATAAGGCTGCACCCCCTGCAGCGGTCCGCGCCACCAATGCGGCTGTCGCCACTGACACCGCTGCTGTCGCTGCTCAGCTCCACTCTACGGAGGGAGCAAAGACGACTCCAGCGGAGAACTCGAAGAGGGCAGGGGCAGCAATGAAGGGTTCATCGCAGACTTTGACTCACACTCATGCTGTAGTAGAAGAGAAGCAGAGCAAGCCTTCAGCATCGTTAACTCCCATCGTGTCTGCTGCCACAAAAGCAAAGACGACCAAGTCCACCGCTCGTGCTCCTGGCGCTTCAGCGGCCGCGGAGAAGGCAAACGAGGTGCAGGCACGCAACGCTGCCTCACGCAGTGGCGCCGCGGGGGCCGCCGAAACCTTCGCGACAAAAACTCCCACCGCAAAGCATGCGACCATCCCAACGGCAGAGAGGCAGAACAAGATGTCATCACCGCCGCGACCCCTGCAGCCCCCGGTGCCGGCTGGCGAGTATGACTCGAACAGCAGGAGCAACAAAGCCGCACCGGGTGACAAGCACCCGGGCTCCTCCACCGCTAGCTCGTTTGGTGGCGCCAGCGCGACAGCTTGTGCACCGCCCCACCCGCCAGGGGACATCTACTACCCGGTCCCGCCGTTGTGCGAAGCCAAGACGCTGCAGCAACTGCTGCGAGACCCCTACGAGCAGCACGGCTACGGCTACCAAGTACCGCCACCACCTCTGCCTTTTGCAGACCCGCACAGCATCTCCAACGCCATACCGAGCTGCGTGGGCTACTACTGCAGCTCCGATGGGTATCAGCCGCACGTCGGCTACGGCGGCGGCTTCGTCAGCAGCAACAGCCATGCCGCTGCGTACTACAACACAGACATGCGCGGCGGAGCACCAGTCGCTGCTGATGTCGGCAAACACATGGGCGACGGCGGCTACGGCGATTCGCCATATGTGTACGCAGCGCAGCCACAGCAACTGCAGGCGCTGCTCCCACCGGATCAGCCGCGGCGGCACACGGGAACGACGGAGGGGATTCGTGGGGAATGCTTGTTCTCCCCCGTTGGACCCTACTCGCTGCCCGCGAAGGAGGAGGGCAACAGCTGCGAGGCCGTGCCAACGGTAGGCCCCGGCAGCCAACAGAGAGCGGCGTCTTCCCTGCGGCATCACGTGAGCTTTGAGGAGGGCGTGAGCCTGTCGAAGGAGGCCGTGACCGACAAGGCAGCCCTCAGCTCTCCAAGGTGGGGAGCGACGCTTCTGCGCCCCGGAGCGCTGTGCAGTGGTTCGCCCACTACTATGTCTCTCGCATCCCCCAACGCGCACTGGCCCAGCCACCACCACACAGCTGCAATGCCGCCACCGGTGCTGCTCCAGGGCTGCGACATCGGCTCGCCGATGTCGCACGACTTCGAGCACCAGCACAACGCGTCTATGAGCGGCACCGGCTCGCACCTGGACTTTCAACTGCATGAACTCAACTCGCTCGTCACGACCGACAGCAGCATTGCGATGGTGAACGGGCATCACTGTCACCACACCAGACACGCGAGCAGCCCCTACCAGACCAGCACCACAATAATGGAGGATGCCGGGGTGCCGTGTGGCCAGGGTTGCGGTTCTGTAGGCGGATCGGTGAATGTGACGGTGCGGGTGCGCCATCACCATGGTTGCACGCACTCCCACGTCGCCAGCTACTTCAGCGATGCCACCCTGGACTCTGCCAGTACGCACCACCACCACCACGACATGGTGCATCACATGAACTGCAGCACCTCCGTGGTGAGCGGTGGCGGTGGCGGTGCGGGGGCCGGGGCTGCCAGCCTGAACGGAACGCAGGCGTCGCACAGCTGTGCGAGTTTGGAGCACTCGTCGAGTGCGTTCCGCAGGCTATCCGGCGCCGGGTGTGGCTTTCCTCTTGAACGCACCATCGCTACGGAGAGCGATCACCACCGCCACGCCTCATCCCCTCGCCAACACTACGAGCACCAGCGCCACCACCATGTGCCTGGCGCGAGGGCGAGCAGCACGCGAAGCGGTGACACGGCGAGCGCAGCGCGAATGACGGACAAGCGTACGGGAACGTACCGGTGGGACTGGCGCACGGCATCTCTAGACATGGGATATGAAGACTGAGTGGGGCGTCTGCGATGTGCGCCTTGTCTTCTCCCCTTTTCCTCCCACTTTGCTTTCACCACATGGCGTCGTCGCCTCTTCTCCACGCATTCATCATGGTGGCGTTTCTGTGCTAGCGAGTGAGCCATCGAGGTCGTTCGCAGAGTCATTGAGCGGGAGAGGTGACGGCAGCGCGTCTGCCGCGGCTCTTTCTCTTTCTGGTTTGTGTGCGGGGTGGCGGGTTGAAGGGGGAGGGGCGCGTGTTCGTCTGTCCGTTTGATTTTTGTATGTTCTCCCTCCGTTCCTCTGTCCGGCTCTGCTTTCTCTTCTTCTTGTCGCTGCAGCCCTTGAGCGTGTAGTGAAAGGAGGAAGGTGGAGGCGCATCCCTCCCTCCCTCCCTCCCTCCCTCCCTCCCTCCCTCCCTATCTGCTCTTTCCAGCCTCTCCCGCCGTCACTGCAGTTGTTTTGCCTACGTCTCGTGGAGGAGCTGTGCTTCTTTTTCGTTCTTAGAGAGGTACTGCTGCTTGTGAAGGTCATGGGGGGAGCCAGAGGGCGAGGAGAGGGGGTCATCCATTTCTCTCCCCTTCACTGATGACAACGTCCGTTTGTGGGTGCTTTCACTGCCACGTGTCTTTTCGTGGTGTTGTCTGTGCAACGACGGCTCCCTTTAGTGCTGTATGCTGTTGTTGTGCTTGCGCGCTCAGTGTGACATACTGCTTTTCTTGCAGCCAAACTGCTCTGCTCTCCCTCCTCTTTTTGCGAAGGCCTCCGCACCTCTTCACTTTATAGGCCTCTTTCTTTCATTTCTTGTTTCTTGTTTGAGTCGCGTGTCGCCGTCGTCGTTGTCGTCGGTGCGGTCGTCACCGTTACTGTTGTCCTCTGCACGTCTCTCTCTCTCTCTGTGTTTCCTCTGTCTGCTTCCCTTCCTCTCTCTGCGTTTTTGTGTTGCTCTCTGTTGTGTTTCTGTGCGACTTTTTTCCCTATTACCCTGAGTCCGGAGGGCGGACGCACCCCTCTCGGTGCGTGGTATCTCAGGGTCCAGCGCACCCCCACTCTGTGTGTTTGTGTGTGGGGGAGGGAGCCGAGCTGCCCCTCTATCCCCTGCCGATGCTGCACCGCTTCTGGCCGTAACAGGGTCAGACGCCTACCCCCGCAGGGGGGTCGGAGCAACGCACGCCTCTACCGATGCCAGCGGTGAGGCCGCGGATGGCGTTGCGCGGGAGGGATCCCCGACAGTGGACACGCTTGTACGACTCGTGTGATGGGCAGGGTGTCGGCGTGACTCGTATGTATCCCACCCGGCCCTCGGACTGCCTCCCACTGGTGGGGAGCCTGGGCCCCCGGGAGGGGGATGCACCAGGTGGCGACCGGCACGATGTGCGCGGATGTGGGGCGCCCTGTGAAGCAGGGGCGGGCAGGGTGTGAGGCAGGGGTGGTGCTCTCAGATGACCGAGTCGGCGCACTGCTGTAATGCGCGTGTGTCTACGGCTGCTTCGCACAGGGCGATGGGGGCCTGTGGCAGGCCGGGTGGAGTGTTGTATCGCTGATGCGCAGCGGCAGAGAAGTGGGTACGCTGATCAAAACACCGGATGGGGGCGCCTCGGACTTGTCACCATGACAAACACCCAAACCACGCGCCACAAATCTTTTTGTTTTATCGGGTAGCTCTACACGCAATCTAAAGCGTATTTGCATACAACCTCAGCTCGCCTACCTCCACGGCACTACGGCTGAATCCTCCTTCTCTAGGACGTGCCGTCTGCCATCGACTTGATTCATGCGTCTAAAAGGCTTCTTGTTTCTTCCCAGTCCCCTTCCTTTTCTTTGGGTGCGTGCTGCGCTTCAGCAGGACGGCGTTTCGAAGAAAACTGTAAATACCCCCCAAAGGGGAGGTGTCAACGCTGGTTTGGAGTGGCTCAGCGTAGCACTGATAATCCTGCGAGTTTCTTGCTCTCCCGACCTCCGTAGTCCTTCATCACTTCTGGTGCGTGCGCACCTACTAGCTGGAGCTCTCCCGTCTCCGCTGCTTCTACTGCTCCGTCTGACGACACCGTTGGGGAGGGGGATCAGCTGGCAAAGGGCTGCGGCGTCCTTTCATGCAATGTGTGCCCGGAGCGAAAGCGACGGGACCGGGTGTGCTCCTGCTGAAGCTTTCGCTGACCCTTCAGCGCCAGTGCTGGGTCTTGAAAAAAAATCGACACGGTCCTCGTGTATCGGTCCCTCTTTTTCCTCCCTTCGCAGCACTTCTTCAACTCATCTGTCTTCTCTTGTCTACCTCTCTCTTCGCCTTCGCCCTTGTGGTGCGTCCACTCTCCGCACTCTACTACCCTGCCGGGGTCTGACGGTGCCGCCCTTGCCCACCCATGATGGCCGTGTGCACATCCATGCCGACTTGCTTGCATGCACATCCGCCAACTGCTGTCGAGGATGCGCAGGAGCAGTCGTATCATGGACGAACATAGATTGAAGAGCAAGAAAGAAGAAAACTCTGAAATTGATTAAAAAGCAACGACAGCCGATGACGAATAGACGAGCGGAATCGAGAGCGTCTGACAGAATTAGTTTCGTGCTCGCGAGACAGCCTACGAAGCAGCCCACGGGAATCGGACGACGGGCAGTGAGACATCAGGCGTGACCTCCGCGTGCAGTTCTGCTGCCCTTCCTCTTTTTTTCACGAGAGGGCAGAGCACGCTCGCTGGCAGCGGCACCCCACACAGAGACATACTGCTCATCTTCCGCGCTACGCAGACCATGGGCGTTGCACCAAGCCGTGAGACGATCCGGCGAGGCTTCTTCAATGTGAGTCAAGCAAACTCGTCGGCCGCCGGCAGTGGCAGCGGAAGTGGGGGTGGCAGCAGCAAGCGCCAAGACATCATCCTCATCCCTCTCACAAAGGAGTACTTCCCAAGTCCCGACTGTCCACTGTTTGTGCAGTTCCACAAGGCGCGCTGCGATGCCGCGGTGAACTACTACTTCCGACGGCCCGGCAATCCGGGAGACCTTAGCCGTATTCCCAACTACGCGAGCTCCTACCGATTACCCGGAGAGGAGACGCGCGCTCAGCGGCGCCGCCGTCGCCAGCAAGAGCGCGAAGCACGTACCGCCGCTGCTGCTGCTGAGTCGGCCACGGAGAGCGGAGCAGACGCCAATCTGCACGCTGCCGGGCTAATGCCGGAACGGGGCCACAGCAGCAGTGAGGGAGACGACGATGACAACGAGGATGACTCGTACCCCTCACGCGAAGCCCTCTACCGCGGCGTCATCGAGCACGTGGAGGAGATGCTCTTCGACACGGACGCGGAGATGCGGCAAGCCTACGAGTGGGCGCTCGCACACCCGCACACCACCATGGGGCTCGATGGCAAGAAGCAGCGGAAGGTGCTGCCCGTTCTATGCGCCGTGGCGTTCCGGTCAGACATCAGCAAAGTGCTCAACCTACACAATGCTATCCCTGGTGGTGCTGCAGCGCGAACGGCAACTCCTGTGTCCTCTGCTTCCCCGCAGTCGCCATCCTACACCGGGAGTGGTGCCTTCACGGCCATGAACAACATGCAGGCGGCACTAGAGAACGGTGTATACATGTTCGGCTCCATCATCAACATTGTCGGCTGCTTCGGCTTCGCCTCCATGCAGGAGGACGTGGAGGACGCACAGCGGGTGTCGACGCAGGCCTCGGCCATGGCGAACCAGGCAACCAGCCTGCTCACCCCAGGCTCCAGGCAGTCGCCCTCGATGACAGCAGGGGGCACGTATCACAATGACCCGTACTCCTTCACCAGTAGTCAGGCGAGCAGTGGCGGCATGAAGGCGACGTCGCCGAGGACGAGCAGTGGAACGCTTCTGAGGACGCGCGGGGCCGGTATAAAAGGCGGCAGCTATCTCGCCCGCATCGGCACGTCCGAGGATGTCATGACGCTGCCGCCTCCGGTGGCCGCCCCGCTAGCGGCCATGGTGTTCCTCACAAAATCTGCCGGCGAGCAGAACCTTGGCCGCGTGACGTACATTGCTGCTAGCACCTACTACTACCAGATGATACAGGCAGGGCTGATCGAACGGCAGCCCAGTGTGCGAATGGAGGGCCCGGTCGCCTATCAGAGCCCGGCCGCAGCCTCGGCACCGTCTTTGCCCCCCTACGACAGCGGAGCCAACAGTGCTGCTCCCGTGCCTGCAGCGGATGCGCCGCCGCCAATGTACGGTGCTGCCGCCGGCGGCGGCTCCTCTGCTTCGCCTGGCACGCTTCCGACGCTGTCGGCCGTCGCACAGGGAGCACCGCGGCCGTTCCTGCCGCCGATGGAGACGTTCAGCTTCTCGAGCCTTCTCACTAACATTCCGATTCTATCGTTCCTGTACGAAATGAAGTGGCGCTGGGGCTACCTTGGCGTGCTCAAGGGTGGCACCCCAACGGCCGGCGTGAGTCGCAACAGCAGCTTCAGCGGGCCCTTGTCGGGTCACCACATGGACGGCATGACGGCTCGCGGCCCGGGCACCATGATGGGTAACCACAGCACCGGCGGCTTGTCTGCTGTTGACCGCAGCGTGGGCCAGGGCGTCACGGACGAGATGGAGATGTGGATTACAGCGGACCAGATGATCCACGGCCGCATCTCGAAGGATCTGGCGCAGCGCCTGTGCTGGTCTCTCGCGGAGCGTCCGGAGGTGATGCAGGAGCGCGTGACGCAGCTGCCGAGTGAGGAGAGCGGGTACTGGCGGTACCGCGGGCTGGTGGACCAGGCGCACCCGCCGCCGGTTCCAGAGCCGGGCCGTGTGGTGACGATTCACCCAAAAGACGTCTACGTCATGGGCAGCGATGTCCTTCCGGGCTTCAACGAGGGCGACATTTTGCGCTTCGACCCAGGCCGCCTTGTGTGGTTCGCAGACCACTCGATTCCCCTCGAGGGCGTCGTGCTGGCGGCGATGCGACCATACTGCAAGCAGGCACGCGAGGCGGACTCCGACGACCCGGCTTGGGTGACGCGGGTGTGCGACCGTGACGAGCTCGAGGTTCTGCACAGCGGCGATGGAGATGTCTGCTACCCGCCCCCGCGCGCGAGTGCAGAGGAGCTCGCAGTGCTGGAGTCGTGCCCGAACATGGTGCACATCCACGAGCACATCGGAAACTTCTACGTCTATCGTTTTGAGCGGGATGGCACAACGTACTACCACGGAACGGTGCCGAACTTTGCGAACCCGAACAAGAAGAAGCAGGCGGCCTCTGGCGGCTCACTCGGTGCCTCCATGTCGGGGCCCCAAAGTAGCGCCAACCCCCCGTCATCCGCCGCGACGGTAGCGACCGCTCCTTACGCGGCTCCGATGGCACGGCCGCCACCGATCTTGTCTGCTTCGACGACCACTGCCAACGCAAGCAAGCCGGCGAGCGTGCCGGTGCCCAAGACGATTGCCAGCGCCTTGTTCTCACTGCTGCCAGCGTCACGCGCAACGGCGCAGAAGGACAGCACCGCCACCAGCGATGCCAGTGGTAGTGCGGTGGCAAGAAGCGGAGCTGGGGAGCACGGCGGGCAAGGCTCTTCACAGACTGGCGCAGGCAACACGTCGGCAGCCCCAACGGCTGCGTACCTTGCCACACCAGTTGTGTCGTCAGCTTCGTCGGAGGCCATGCGTACTGCGCGGAGGTGGGTGCAGGCAATATACAGCTATGCCTACGGTGTGCAGAACGTACAGGCCACGCGTCGCGGCTCCAGCGCAGCGAACCTGGCTGGCGCTGCTGCAGGGCCGTCGCGCCCGCGAGTCCTGGGCGGAGTGCCACCGCCTGGCGCTGCCGGAATGAACCTCAGCGGTGGCAGCTACCCGTCGACGCCGGTGCACGGCTCGCGCGGGATGACGCCGACCTCGATAGGAGCGTCCGCTGGCTTCCCAAATGTAGTTGCCGTCGATGTAGCTGTGTGGCCGCCGCAGCGGCGCATGCCCGCTGTCACAACACCGCTGTTATGCCCGGTGACTAGTACTAGCCCTTGTGCCACTCCTAGCACGCCAACACTTCTTGCGGGCAACGGCCCGGCGGTGGCCTGGCACTCCCGCTCCTCCTCGCGAACACAGATGCCGCAGACGGGCGCACCAGCTGCGAAGGAGGTCTCGCCAGCGGCGCCGTTGGGCGGTATCACTGGCACCGCTGGCACCTCTGCTTCGAAGCCGACCAAGCGCTACGTCGAGGGTGGCAGCTACGAGTGGGACTGGCGGTGATAGCGGACGTGCGCGCGACGTCTTCATCGAGGGGGCAAGCGCGCGGCTCACAAAGAGAGGGAGGCGCCGTTTGTGTGCTTGTCTATGCGTTGGCGGCTCTGGCGTGCCGCCCAGCTTCTCTCTAGGCTTCCAGCCATGCCGCACGGTGTGTTGTGTTTCCTCACCCCGTCTTCTCCCCTGCAAGTCTCTCTCTATCCGTGTACGCCCCTCTGGTGGTCGTCGTGTTAGAGGGGGTCCCTCCCTCCCCCGTCTTCCCTCAGCCATTCCGCGTTTCTCTTCCTTTTCGAGCGAGGCGCAGCACGCACGATGCCGTTTTCATCTGCGCGCTGTGTTTAGCGCGAGAGTAGGATAGTGAGAGAAGCCCCGTGCAGTACTCGACATGCAGGCGGGCTGGGGAAGGAGGCGAGTCAGCGTCTGCTGCGGGAGAAGAACACCGTCGCAGCCTATCCCTCCTCTCCCCTCTCTCCAATCTTTAATGCTGTTGACGCAGCTCTGGACGATACCGCTCCATGGTGTGCTTGTTGTGCTTCTTCCCCCCGGTGTTAGTGCTTCTATCCCTTTCTTGCCACACCTTTCTTCAGAAGGAAAACGCCTTTTTCCCCCCGTCCGATTAAGGCACCTAAAGCTTGTAGCGGGCTCGTTGCATGCTAGGCACCCCGCCCTTCACGGCTAACATTGTCCCCCTTGTTCATTTGTTGGCCTTCTCTGCCCGGGTTTTGTGTGCTGGCTCGTTTCTGTATATACTTCTCCCCTCCCCTCCCCCTGTGTTGTCGTGTTTTCGCACTCCCTTGTTCTTGGTCACGTCCGGTGCCTTGTCTTTGCCTGTTGCCATTGTTGTTTCGTGGGATACGTCTCAGTCGATGGTGTGAATGGGCGGGTAAGTGTGGCCATGTGGGGCGAAGAGGAGGGGGGTCGATATCGTAGGGCGTGTGCGACATCTCATGCCCTCTTGCTGCGTTTCACACCCCCTCCCCCTCCTGTGCTTCATTGTTTTCTTTGTTCACCTATTTCCTCATCTTTTCCGAGCTCTTGTTGCGTTGCTCTGTTTTGTGTTGTCTCGCTGTGGCTGTTGATGGTGCGTTGCTCTGCTGGCGTGCAGCGCGTTCTTTTCGTTCTTGTTCGCCCTCCCCCTTTTTTTTTGTTTTCGGTTGTTTCCTGTTTGGTATGTGTGTGTGTGTATGGGTGCGTGCCTTTGCCCCTTACGTCCCGTAAGCGTTGCACAGCAGTTGAGCGCAGGGGCGAGGTGTGTGATGCACAGGTGAGCGGAGAGCGAAAAACCAACAAAAGCATAAAAGGAAACTCTCGCAGCCGTGGTGGTGGTGGTGGGGGTTCTTCCCTCCCCTTTACTGCAGCTTGACAAGCTGTCGTTCGGATCTTACTTATTTCACGTGTGGCCGCTACTGATTTCTCGCCATTTTGTGTTTCCTTCTTTTTTTTTGTTCGCTACCGTCGAATACGATTCTTTGTTGGTCTCAGTGTAAGATGTATCGCTGGGGTGGGGTGCGAGAGTGAGGGGGGCCTTGTATGTTTCCAAGTGAGCGTGAACCTCCGCGCATGCGCGTGTACATGTGACCGACGACGCGTATGTCTTTTCCTTCCCAACGTCCGTCTTTACACATCTTCGTCGTCTTCTTCATTTCTCTTCGTTTCGCCCTTTCTGGCTTTAATGCGTCTGATACACGCGCGTGCGCGTCAACGGCCCCGCATTCTCTGGCAGCCGCGAACAAGGGCAAATATGTGGCACTTGCGGTGATCATGCAGACGTATCAAGGCCGGCGCTCTGTGGTGAAGAAGAAGTTTACCTCACAGCATTCAGTTACGCACACCCGAGTATATTGCACATGCAGTGGTGAGCAATCGATACTTCTTTTTTGTTTGTGCCTGTTTTTCTTGTGCTTACCCGTCCCTAACCAGTCGCGCGCCTCGCCTTTTCAGCCTTTGTGCTTGACATGCTTGTTCCAGTGCCTCGACAGCTGCACTACGTTTTTTTTGCGTTTTTTTTTTACTTGCTCTGTCTTCGGCTCTGTACTGGCTCCGTGCAGGTAGCAAGATGCGTGCCACTCTGCGCACCTTTATCACAGTCTTGTGGCTGGTTTTCTCCGTCGCGGGCAGCGAAGGGGCATCCACACCGCTGCTGCTGCTGCTGCTCCTGCTACCGCAGCAGCAGCGGTGTGGATGAGTGCGAGGGAGAGCAAGACGAAAGGCGACGTGAGGATGCGGCTGGTCACAAGCGTACGTGTGCACGTAATATAAGAAGTAGTCTTGTTTTCCACTTTTGGAAGTGCTGTATTAAAGTTTTCTTGTCGCCGTTGCCTCCCTGTCGTACAAGGCGCCGACACTGCAGCGCACGAGCACTGCAAGCACGTGAATGTGGAGGTGCGAGAAGGCATGGACTGGAGGGGTAGGGTGGGCCTCGCACTACGATTCCATGCGTTCTCTCACATGCTGGGTGCTGCGCACGTTGCGTGTGTACCTGTGCGGTGCGGACAGCTTAGCGTGAAGAACGGCGATGCCTATCCCCGTGAGAGCACGATGCGCCACTCACAGTGGCACTCCCTTCACCCTTCACTGACGCACACAAGCTTCAACTGCATTCGCTTGCAAACTACTCTCTCTTCTTCACCGCGTCATGGCGATTTCACCGTGCTCCACTTCGGCCTTGATGTCGTTCAGCACACGGTTTTATTATGGGTCTTCCTTTCGCAAATGTGCGCATCAACACGGCCTCCGCCACTGTTCCGACACAGTGCTTACACGAACGCGAACGCACACGCACGTGATCGTGCATGCCCATACCCTCGATGCGCTTCAAACCGAGTCCTCGGCGGCGTTTTGCTTCTCTTCCCACCCCACCTTCACTCCCACTCTCCAACACGCTCGCAGAGCGGCACGCGTCTCTTCTACCGACGTTTTCGCCTTCACCTGCAACACCCGTCCCCTCGCTATCTCGCGTGCACAGCGGTGTGGTCTCTTTCGAAATCGCTGCTATAGGCTCGCGTCGCTCGATCGGTGCTGCACACGCGGCCTCGTGGCTGCGGCGCCCCAAGCCGAAGCCTTAATGCGGGCCGTCGAGTACTTCAAAGACGCCTTGCAGGAGTACTGCGAGAGCGCGCTGGTTGGCCGAAGGGGGCAGTGAAGGGCCTTCAGCACTGGGACTGGCACCGGAAGACTGTGCACAGCTGACGGCCTTGCTGTGGGTCGTTTGATCGCCCGAAGCGACCAAGGGCGCAAGGCCTGTGAGCATCAACGCCGCTGCCACGAGGGGACCCGATCAGTCCAGCTCACGTCTCCGGGGAAGAGGTGGCGAGGGAGACGAAGCTCACGGCTTCGCCGACGTCGTTGCTCCCCCCCCCCCAGCTGCTACCGTTGGTAGCGGCGCTTCTCCTCGCGACAGGCTCAAAGAGCTCCTCTTTCTCGAAACGGCTCTGACACCTGTCTGAGCCCACGTTGTGTGCTGTCCTGCAGCTCGCTCTCTTTATCCTACTAACGCTGCGCCTGCACGTTTGGCTCCTCTGGTGAAGCGCGACGCGCCTTGAACGACGTTGTCGCCTACGCCGCCTGCCGAGGAGATGACGGAGGTGCGGCACGTTATAAGCGCGACTCCCGCGCTGCAGAAGGTGTTGCAGTGCTGCGGGATCCTCATCCTGGACATGCTGGGTCGGGTGGCGGCGGCCCTGGCGTTCATCTCTTGCGCGTGAGCGGCGGACGGGGATCCGCTTCGTCGATGCCCCTTTTTTTATCGCTGCGGGGCCATGGGCGTGCTGGAGTGCGAGAGCTACGTTGAGCAGCTGGCGCAAGATCGTATTGAGTACGGCTTGGCAGAGGATGGCCCGCGTGCCTTCCGTCAGCTGTTGGTGGACGCGGGTGGGTTCTTTGTGAGCCGCAGCTTGTGCCTTGATGTGTGGACGCTGCACGCGTACCAGCTCATGGGACTCTACCTGTGAGCTTCTCCCTACGTACTGGATCGAATGCATTGGCACGTCACGACAGGCGCCCATGAGCGCGAACACCCGTGTAGTGGAGACGGCAGTGTTTTATCTTGGATGTGCCACGAATCTGGCGCGAGCGCACCAATGGCTCTGCAGGGAGGCGTACTCCCTGGCATGAGGGGGGGGGGGGCTGCATTCACTGGAACGGACAGCCTTCATTTTTTCCCCTTTCTTTTGCTGCTGGTAGGGCGACGTTGGGGCGCTTATCGTTCGGCCCTGGACGTGGGCGAGCCTCCGTTTTCGTTTTCTCTTCGTCTTTGAATTTTTTCCCTTTTCCTAGGTGGTGCTTGTCAGCTCACATTGCGTGCTTCTGGAGCTCTGACATTGGTGAGGATACTGCTTGGCGCTCCCTTGAGCCGGCGCTGCTTACAGTGTGCCAACAGGGAATCGAGCAAGGTGGACGCGCTGGGCCCACGGAGATGAGCGTGTTTGTCGCGATACAGTATCCTTTCATATTATTTTCCCTTTTCGCCGTTTATCATCGTGTTTGTAACGGAGGCGACTGCACGCCTGCTTGCGTGCCAGTGTGTTCTTCCATCTGCGTCTTCCCAGTTCTGTTGATGTACTCGCACTCATGCTGCTTGAGCTGGATATGCGAGGCACATGACTCATGCCTGCTCATGCCGCTTTTTTTTTTTTCGCACATACTCGGTGGTCTCCCCACACAACCGCATGCATGCCCTTACGGTGGCCTACTTCTCGGTCTTCGTTGATTTCGAGGCGTGCCCTGCACCGACCATGCTCCACTGCCTACAACAGAAGGCCTCATGCGTGGGGCCTCTCATTTTTCTTCTCAACACTCTCTTGTTCTGCATATCATTTCGCATGCCGCACGAGCAGCGAAGAGTAGGAAGAGGGGGGGGTTACGGCCGGCGAAGCAGCACGTGCAAGCGCATACACCCAATACCTCAGCCGAAACTGTTGGAAGAGGATGCTTCACGGCTCGGGCTGCACATGATGATGTGCTCTCCTTTACCTTTTTGTTGTTCCTGCTCCCATCTTGCGTTATTATACATACCGCCTTTTCAATCCCTCTTTCTCTCTCTGCTTTTTTCTCTCTCCGTGTGTGTGTGCGTGCGTGTGTGTGTGTGTGTGTGTGTGTGTGTGTGTGTGGCCTTCACATCTTCTTCCCTTGTTTCGTACTCTTGCGCCTCTGATGTGCGTTCTGCAGTTAAGGCGACTATGGGCCGCTGCTCTCTCTCCCTCCTTCACCCCCCTCCCTCTTCTCCTCTTTTTCGTTGTGTCCTCACTGAATCTGACTCACTCTCTCTTTAACGCGGCTAGATTTTCCGTTGGGTGTCTCTGGCTTGGCATGAAACGCTTCCTCGTCACAGGGCCTCTGCTTGCTCACCGGACGACGCCACGGCTGGTGCTGCTTGCCTGTGCGCCCCAAAGAAAAAAAAAGCCGCACGCTATGTTAGCTTTTATTCTCTGTACCGCAGACACCCGTCAACGCACCACATTGGGCGAGGCACGTTTCCTTGTTCGACGCCTCTGTGATGCGCCTCTGTCTTTTCCACTTCCGCTGGGCACGGGCGCGCGTCGCGCTCTTTGCATGTGACCCCGCGACTCCACGCGTGTCTGTGGGCGCGAAAGGAAAAAGGAACCGTCTTGACGTGTGCTACTCGTTCGTGCTCGTGTGCGAGTGTGTGTCGACGCTCTCGTCTATCTTGCTTCTCCTTCTCTTTGCCGCTCACCCCTCCACCGCGGGGTCGACTCTCGCTTCGCCCGGTGTTGTTGCCTCGGTGCCGTCCTCCGTCCTTCATTGTACGCCTTCCTTCGACACACGCTCTCTCGCCTCTCTCTTCGCTTCGCTTCGGCGTTTTCGTCAGCTGCGAGTGCTCGAGTGAGCGGAGATGAGCACGGCCCGCCAACGAAGGCGGCCGAAAAAAATTGAAAGAAGAACAGCAGCGCTATTTGCGTTGCGTGGCGCACCACCTCTCCTCCTCTCTGGAATGGAGTTGAGGGAGTGCGAATGGATGCCATCCTCTTGTGTCTTCCATCGCCGCGCCACTTGCCACCCCTCAGGCGTAATAGAGGAGAGGGGCGATAGGAACGGGGTACAGCGGTGAGGCAGCTCGCCTGCATCGGCCTTCTTCACCGCTGGCTGGACGCTGCTGTTTCGGACGTTTTTTTGGTTTCTCGTTTTGTTTGGCGCGCAGCGATACCTCCCCCCCTCTCTGGCGACGATGTCAGTCCTCGCCAGAGGTGAAGGAACGCACCAGCGATGCCACTACTGCCACCCTTTCCTCCCTCTCTTCTCCATTTCCATACCTTTGCTGCTTTTCTTTGTTGTTTTGCCCCTCCCCCCCTCCCCCTCCCGAACATGCTGCTCGATGCGTTGGTCATGCGCATGTTTGTGCGTGTGCGTGTATGCATACTACACATTGCATCTCCCTCGCTCACGTGCGCCGCAGCTCGCACCGCGCACGCTCTGTCCTTGCTGGAGGCACGCGCGCGCGCGTCTGCCGCTGCGAGCGTCTGTGTGTGCGCGCTGCCACCCGCCTCTTTTTCCATCTCGCATTCTGCCGTGCATTGCGTTGCAGCTTTTCAATAACGCCATGTCTGCGCACGGTCCCAGCGTCGATGCCCCGCTTCCCATGGTGGCCGATATTGTGGAGCGTCATGTAGATTTCATCTCCAGCACAGCGGCAGCCTCGTCTCCGGCGCTCGTCGGGCCCCCGCTGCGTCCCATTCAAGCAATCACAGGTCAGGCCTTCCCTGTGGTGAGGACGCGACACTCGTACGGCCGGCAGCGTACAATCGGGGGTGAGGCAACTACTCATCTATCAGCGCTGCAGCCCTCTCGAGCATCGTTGCCTTCTGCTTCCGCCGCCGCACGTACCACAGGCTTCAGCGCACATGTGCAGCCCCGAGATGCCATCACCGCGTCGGCAGATGTGTACGAGGCTGGCGGGGAGTTCTCGAGCTTTCCTGGCACCTGTACGCGAATGCATGGAGGAGGAGCAGAGCTTGTGCTTGCCGCCGGTGGCTCTGCTCAGCAGCGCTTGCCGGCACACCAGTGGTCTGTCTTGGAGTTTGAGCAGCTCCGATCTGGCTACTACGTGAGACCTGTGGACGTCTCCTACTCAAAGGCCGGTGGCACTGGGAAGGAGGAGGCGGCCACCACTTGTCTAACCTCACCCACGTCATTGCCCTCGTCTTGTGTACACGGTGAGGCGTTCTTCTCGTTGCTGTTTCAGTGCCTTCGCAGCACAGTGCGCAAGCATCAGCAGCTGGCGCTCGAGGTTCTACTGGCACATCTGCACGGTTTGGCAATGACGACCAGGGCGTCGAAGTCGGCAAGAAGGACGGAGGCGGTGGCGTTGCGAGACCGCTGCCTGCACGGCCCCAACTGTGCCCCGTTCATCTTTTTCCTTCTCGAGATTCTCGTCTCGGCGGGGCACCCGGCGATGATTGAGCTGGCCGCGACTTGCTTGCTGCTGCTGTCCCGAGGGATGACTCGGGGCGAGCCGGCCGGCTCAACAGGCAGTACAGAAGCCCCTGCATCTGTAGAGGACGCGCTCGGGGGCTGCAGCGCTGTTTTGCATTTCGTGGAGGCCGTCGCTGAGCTTGGCAGCCCGGCAGGGGGCGCTCCGGAGGACACGGAGGAGAGCCGCAGCGATGGCAGAAGCGTCGACGTCGAAGGCAGAGGTGCTGAGAAGCCGGCAGATAACCCTGATCTCCCGTTTAGCGAGGTGTCGGAGCTGCTGCGCGGGCCAGATGCCCGGCTGGGACTGGAGCAACTAGGCTTTACGAACAAGGTGCTAGGGGCAATGCACCCGCTGCTGCGGAACGCCTCACCGGCTTCGATAGTGCCGAGGGGCGACGGAGAGGAAACGGGCCGTGAGGGCGTCGAGAGCGAGGCGCACCGAGGATGCGTCGAACCGAACGCGACATTGTCGACTTTTCCCCTCTCTTCTCTCGCCTCGATTCATGCGGAGGTGCTCTTTCTGGAGCTGCTGCTCTGCGGAGGCGTCGGGGTAGGCCTGCGTGCGGCGTGTCGGCGCGTCGCCGAGGACCCTGCCTTCCTGACCTGGACTGAGGCACAGCTGTCGGCGGTGGTGATGGGCCACCGCCGGCTCGAGGACATTGCGGAGCTGCTGTGCGTGCTGCAGCACCTCTCGCGCGTTCCGAGTGCGTTGCACGGCTTCCTTTGCGGCTCTTCTGTGGCGAACTCTAACTTAACCGGCACTCTTGACCGCGGAGGCGTGGCTGCTGCGGTGGCGCATCAGCATGCACGGCACCGATTCTATGAGACGTGGCTTCTTTTCTTTACTCTTGTCTGCTCCACAAGCGCGGCTGAGGTACGTACGGTGCGCCACGCATCCGCCATTCTGTGGTCGATGCTCATCCTTCGCGCATGTGCGCGTCTGGGGCACCGCAAGAGTGGTACCAGCAATAATGGCGAGACGGGCGAGGACAACGCAGGGCACTCGAAGCTTGCGGCCAGTCACCGCGGTTACGGCATGGTGCAGGACGTCAGCGACACGCTGCTAGCTGAGGGAATGCATGTCGGCGGCGGCGTTGTGATGGAGATGTGGTTCCTCCAGTACGTGAGTGAAGACGGCACTGCAAGCGCTGCTGGCGGCGGAACTGGTAGCTTGGACCACTACTTCCTCGACGCTGCGCGAATGGCGCTGCATCTGTGTCGGTCTCCGGCGAGCAGCGGGTCACATGTGACCCCCACCGATATCTCCAGCGGTGACAGCCATGACGCTGTGTCCTTGGAGGTGACTGTGGCACAGCGCGTCTTGGCAGAGATGCGATGGACCGCCAGTGCACACTTCCTCTCCACTTATATTGCGCGCACGCACCACCGCTCGGCAGCGGTGTGCCATGCGCTGTGCAGCACTGAGGACGAGACGCACGAGGCGGTGCAGCTCCTCTTGTGTTCAGTGGTGATGGACGCCGGTCGGCTGACCAGGGCCTTTGCGCGCTTCACGTCTCCCCTGCTGTCTACGCCGTGGTCGGGCAGTGCCGATGGGCCCCGCAAGGCCGATGCCGACGGAGAGCACCCCCACACCACCCGTGGCGACCCCGCAGCCATCCCTGTCGGCGCTCCAACGCACCACCTAAAAACCGTCTCCGCACAGGTCAGTGTTGTGTCTGCTATCCGCGCAGTGGAGCATTGCTGGTGGAGGGAGCCGTCAGGAAACACCGAGTCCAACGCTCGAGCCGTGGAGACAGACTCTGCCGCTCGCGACCGGGCGCTGTTGTTTCTCTGCTTGGAAGCTGCATCGCTCTACGCCAACACCCGCCTTGCCGCTGCTCTGGCGGAAGTGTACCCCGCCATCGCCGTCGACATGGTGCTCGGCTACGCGGAAATACTCGCACACGCGTTCGAGGAGGCGTTCCTCCGTATGCGCGACGGCACCGCTGTGCGACTCCAGGTCGATGAGCTGTGCACCATGGCAGAGGCCGTTCAGCTGTTGCAGCATCTTGGCAACAGCGGCTCTAGTGTTGAGGCGGCCGTGCCGCGCTCGATCGTGTCTACCGCAGGCGCGCTCCCCAGCAACTCGCCGGCCGCACGCGATGCTCGTGGGGCGCGTATCGCAGCTTTCTTCCTTGTCCACAGCATAGCTGTGTCGAAGCGCTGTCTTGACGCGGTGCCCTTATCGCTGCCGCTTCTCCTGCTGCGTCCTCAAGTGGAGGCAAAGACGAAGCCAGAGAGGGCGGATGCTGCCGCCCTGGTACCCGCCGCTACGAGCACCGCTGAGCTCGTAGCTCTCATGAACTCTCTGCAGTCGGGGATCGAGCTCACGCCCGTCCCTGTCATGCCGGCCAGCGGCGACGACGCCACCGACACGTCCGCTTCGTTATCCTCAGCGGCGGCGGTCTCTGTTAGTGGCGCGCCTCGCTGCTGGGCTCTCTATCCGCTTTTCGACGCCTCTTTTACAGCCAAAGACGTGTGGGCCAGCTGGCTGCGCCGTATTTTGGGCCTGCACCAGCGCGTGAAGGACGTGCTTGGCTGGGATGGAGTGCTCAGTCACGTGCTGCTGTGGACCCTGGCTCATCGTCGAGAGTTGTGGGGCACCGCTGGTGGTGCCACCTGCGATGGTGCAGAGGCCGGTGTGCGCGCATCCGCCCTCTCCCCCTCTTCGGCAGCCGCGCTGTGCGAGCTGATGGTGGATTTGTGTGCCATTCTGCATGAGCTGTCAGCTCGCTCCTGCGACCTGCGCTGCTCTGCCGACTCCCGCACGGCGGCCTCCGCGGCTGCTGCGTCACGCACGCTGGAGGTCTCGCTGGCGGCGTACAGCGACGTACCCGCTGAGGAGGGCATGCCGCTGCTCCTCCACGCGGTCTTGGCGTACGTGGCAGCGCATTCTTCTGCCCGCGCGGCGCTGGCAGCACTGCAGGTGCTGCTCGGCAGCCCGGTTCTGCCACCTTCCTCCACAGTCGCTGCAGGCGTCGAGGCGCGTGGCGAGCCTGGCGATGAGCAGCAGCCTTCCTGTTCTCCAGCGCAGCCAAGTCCTAGCTCACATGGCACATCTGCCACGGCGCAGGTGTGCGCCTGGCTGCAGTCCTGGGCAGCAGCGCAGGGGCGGCGGATGCAATCTGCCCGGAGCGTGTGCTGGAGTTTGGACGACGTCGTCGCACTTGTGCAGCTCGTGGGGCCCCGCTTTCGCAACGATGACTTCAGTGGCCGCAGCTGCGCATACGAAGAGGGTGCGACTGATGGATATAGGACCGTGGACACTGCTGCAGCAGAGGCGATGCTGACTCCCACGGATGCTGATGCGAGGCTCGCTGTGAGGGATTCCATGTGGTGTGCGCGCTGCCTTACTGAGGGCCTCCTGCGGTACTACGTGCAGCAGCGCATCGCCACCAGCGGAGGTCTCTCTATGATGGAGAGGACGGTGCTTCGATCGACGCTGCAGGATCTGGATTGGTACCCTTCCACGCTTTGGCCACAGGTGGAGGGCGGCTGACAAGCAAATAAAAAAACGCACAGACGGCGCGTGCCTCTACGTGTGTGTATGGTGGTGGTGGTGGTGCTTGCTTTCCACGCAGCGCTTCTGGTGTCCGGCATGCGCACACGCGGAAAGAGGGATATTCGGAGTTAAACTGAACAAAAAAATGAAGCGAACAATCGGTAAAGCACTGCCGCTAACCTCACGCATAATGGCCTCGCGAACAAAATGAACGGAACACACACACACACACACAGAGCACGCATCTCGCAGTCCGTGGTGCTTCTCTCTTGTCTGGTTGGAGAACTCTCTTAGCGTCTCTTTCTCAATCACTCGTTTCCCTCTTCTCCCCGTCTCCTTCCATCTCCGCGTGCGTGTGTGCATACTGCTGCTGCTGCTGCGGCGGCCGGCGCTGCACAACCCCCCCCCCCTCCCTGGTGACACGATGCAGTAGAAGGAAAGCATCACAGCAAGGCACAGCAGGACGGGACACCAAAGCGCTCCTGTATGCTTTTTTCTCTCTCGCTCTCTTTAACGCATCGCTACGCGTGCACGAGAATAGGAAAACAAGCAAGCAAGCGGGCGGGACGGCGTTGAACAGTGAACGGGCTGCAGAGTGCGGCTGGCGTGCCGACTGTATTTCCCTACAGCAACTGGTGCCGCTTCTTTTGGCTCCACATAAAATCCACACGATTGCGAAGAAAACGGCGATGACATCGTGATTGGCTGCGGCTGACTCTTCGTGTGTCTGCGTGTGTGTGTGTGTGTGTCTTCTGATTGCTACCTACATCCACCCCACCTCTTTCGCGTACTCGTGCCAGCATGCCCCTGCAGAGGCGCTCTCTACTGGCCCTCTCTCTCTCTTTGTGTGTGTGTGTTCTTTACCTCTCCATATACACGTAGCACCCCGTGTTTCTTGTGCCGTTGTGCCCCCCCCCCTTCCCCAACAGTACTGTAGCTGGAGTAGCAGCAGCAGCGGCAACGCTAGTGTGCCGCGTGTGGATCTGCACTGCCAGCGGCATTGCAGGCGCGTACTTTGCGGCATCAGTAGCAATGCAGCAGCGACTGCAGCAGTATCAAGAAGAACAGTACTTGCAACTCTCACTGAACTCGTTGGGTGTACTCACCTCATACTGGCCGTCACGAGCACCTCTGGGGTTCGCCGCGGCTCATCCACGCTGCCGCATCGCAGCGGAGGCGCGCCTTCTTGGAACGCACATCCACGATGATGCTGAGGGCGAGTACGAGGCCGCGTGGACCAACTGGGCACGCCAGGTGCCGTTTGGGGACTGGTGGGTGTCTGACTTGGCGGAGCGCATAATGCCATCGGAGCGGCGGTTTGCCAGCGAAGTGCAGTTCATGGACGCTGCGGGGGATATCGTGGACGATGCTCTCTGGTATTCCGATCACGCGCCGAACACCCTCACCGTCGCTGCGAACGCGACGTCAAGAGGAGGAGAGCGCCGTTGCGCTGCTCGGCCTCATCCACCAGGTACCGCCGGCGCATCGTCGTGGCGGTATACGCTGCCGCAGCGTTGTGCTCGCACTTACTTCGAGCACAAACAGCAGCGCGGTGTGACCGCTGCTGCTGCCATCGCCACAGGGGCCGTGCACTCTGGACTCGACAGCGAAGATTCTCTGCGCGACGTTTCCTCTCTGCCTGAATACCCCTACACAGGCACCAACGTCCGCTGTGCGGCCATGAGGGCTGGCTACCTGGGCGGTGTCCTGGTGGGCCACCTCGTCTCCTTCTTGGTTCGATCCACCGCGGCCGATGCCGGGCAGTACATACGCAGCCCCTCTTTGACTGTGTCCTTATTGAGCACTGGGCTTGCGGCGCAGGAGCATGCGCAGCTGCAGTGGCGGCGCGTGCTCCACTGGGAGGTAGGGGAGGAGCGGGAGGAGGAGCGGCGGCGCAAACACGCGGCCGCCCCGGTGTGCAGCAACGCGTGCGAGGACGCGGCGCCACGCTCTCAGAACGGCGATTATCCTGGAGGCAGTTGGACGTACTCGCACTGGTGGCTAAGCCGCCCTCTGGTCTTGGGTCGAGCTTGCGTGCCCCCTTCCCCATCGCCATGCTCTCGTTTTGCCCACGAAGACATCCGTGGCCACGTCGAAGACGATGGTGTTCACCAAGTTCCGCATGATCCGACGTGTGCGGCGGCAGCAGCTCCACCGTCGACGTCCCTCTACGCATATGGTGACCATCCCGCTTCCCTTCCCTTGCGCATGACGGAAGGGTGCAATGCTTGTGCCTCATACTCGACTCGAGGGTGGAAGACAACAAGGACCACTGCTCAGTTGCCAGAAGAAGTTACTAGACGAATGGATATGCTAGTGCCGTCTCCCGCTCGGTGTGGGCAGCAGCCCCGCCGGTGCTGTTCCTCGTTCTTGTCAGCCGTGCATCTTTACGAATGCCGAGCACCACCGGCTCTGCCGTCGCCGTCGTTATCCGCGACATCTGACAACCCGGCGCACTGGTGGAGTGCGTTTCTGCGCTGTCCATGTTGCGCACATCTACGAATACTGGACGTCAACTTCGAGGGTGCCCGGGCAAAAAAACTGGAGGGCTGGGCAATGGCGGCTGCGTCTGTGGACTCAGCGGGGCCAGCGGCCGGGAGAGATTCGCCTCCGTCCGCGTCGCCGCAACTGAAAACGCTCGATTTACAAGCCAGCAGCGATGGTAGTACACCATCGGATGCACGCTCACGACGGTTCCTGTTGGAGGGACGCCAACTGCAGCTGCAGACCATAACCAATGGGGCAGACTGTGCTTCCTCTGCACGTCCTCACCCCTGGGTGCCGGTGCTGCGATACGTCACGGAGGTGCACCTCACTTCGTCTGCGACGCTGCACGACGTCGGGTTCCTCGGTGATCTGCCCGCGCTCCGTCTCGCGGATGTCAGCTTCAACGTGAGTCTCACCGACGCCGGCGTGCAAGGCCTGTATCGGAGCACGTCGCTGCGTGTGATTGACGTGAGTTACTGCCCTCAAGTAGATGCAGCCGCTGCAGAGCTGGTTCGCTGCCTTGTGGAGTTGGAGGAGCTCTACCTCTCTGGAACGGGGCTAACGGATGCCACCCTGCGGACCGTGGCGGCTCATCTACGTTCTAGCGGTAGCACCCCGCATGACGCATTGCTTGTCACCGGAACTGGCGCGCCGGCACCAGGACAAACACCTCATTCGGCGAGGCCCGACGGCGGGCGGCGGCTGCGTGTCCTGCACGCGTGTGCGTGTCGTCGGGTGCGCAATCCATACAAGGCCCTCGCCTCCATCGCTGTGATGCAGCGGAATCAAAGGAGGCAGTGGCGCGGCGGTGGTGTGGCTCACGGACAGAGCTGTTGGGCAGGGCTGCAGGAGCTGCGTCTCTCTGCCGTTGCCATGGGTGAGCTTCACTACGAGTCAGATCAGAGCCGAAGCGGCAGCAGCAGCACCAGCGGAACAGAGAGCGAGGGCAGAGGCAGTGAGGTCGGCGCTGCCACTGAGCGCGTGGCAGATGCGGCGGGTGAAGGCGCAGGACTACTACTGTCGAGTCTACTAGAAAGGGGGCACGAGGCGGCACTACCTCCAACTCCTGCCAGGTCGCTACCCGCTGTGTCGTCGTCTTCCCTTCCGTCGAGGGGCACCGCCGCACCAGTCGAGAAGGCGGGTGCTGCAGCGAAGGTGACGGCTGCGGCTGACGTGCCTGGGGTACTGACCACGCCACCGTCTCTCCTCTGGCAGCGTCTTACGACGCTTGTCTTCACAGACACCAAGTTCAGATGCGCTCTCGGAGACGTTGGTCGGCTGCCTTCCCTGCAGCGCCTTTCGCTGTGGCGTTGCGCAGTTGAGGAGGGTGAGCGGCTCGGTGCTGGTGAGGGGGCTCATCGGCCGTGGCTCAGCGGGCTTGAGCAGAGCGCACTCCTCCACACGGTGCGCCTTGACGGATGCAGCGCGAGCGCCATTCGAGATGCCGGTAGTCTGCAGATTCTCGCTCGACTGCCGTCTCTGCAGAACGTCTCTCTCTCCCACACGGATATCCGAGACGCCGACCTCGACGCGTTCGTGGCAGCTTTGTGCGAGAGCGGTGCGACGGCACCACAACACCAGTTTCACCGCCTTTGCCTCCGCTCTTGCGGTCGCATCACGAACGCTGGCGCCGTGGCCCTCTTGTCCTCCGTGCGTTCCCTTGACCTTAGCGACACGGCGGTGCGGCAGGAGGTACTGGATGCGCTGGGGAGCTCATTTGCGGCGCAACGCCACGGTGGCTTGCATGCCCTGCAAGCGCTGAACTTTTCCGCGTGCTCTCTCATTCTCGACTTGAGCCCTGTGGCTCACCTGCGACACCTGCGCTGGCTCAACGTGAGCCACACGCCCCTGTCCACAGCCGCGGTGGCGGCGCTGCGCTTCTGCGCCGCACTGACACACCTGACGCTGAAGAACTGTGCCGGAGTGCATCACGTGCGTGATGTCATGGCGATCGCCACGCTCGAGGTGCTCAACGTTCAAGGCTCGGGACTGTACGACAGCGACGACGAGGATGAGGAAGAAGGCGGGGAGGCCATCCCAGGGGCAGGGCGAGCAACGGAGCACAGTCGGCGCCGCAGTTTCATGCCTGGAACACCACCGAACAACTTCAGTGATCCTCTGGCGCACCGTGATGACAGCCATGCGCTGGAGGAGGGCAGCAGGAGCCGTTCCGCCGTCGTTGACGTCTTCCCGGGCGACGATGAAGTCCTTTTCACCTCTTCTCTGCACACGCTGCTGCTGTCTCACACGCGCGTGCGACGCATCCGTCGTCTCGGCTTGCTGCCGTCGCTGATGTGCCTTGACCTGAACAACACAGCCGTAACGGACGCCGAGCTTGTGAAGTTCGTGTGCACTGGCGTGATGGCGGCCGACAAGAGAGCATCAGATGCAATGTCGCCACGTGCAAGAAATCCACCGGTGGTAGTTCACTCCCTTCGCGCGCGTCGTCTCGACGAGTGCGCTAGCCGAGGGTGTCGCGGCCCACCTCTGCGACTTCTCTCGCTACAGTTCTGCCGTCGCATCTTCTCTGTCGGTGTGCTGGGGCTGTGCCCGCACCTGATAAAGCTTGACGTGTCCTCGAGCAACGTCACCAGCCAAGGGCTTATTGGCTTGCACCGCAGCACGAGCCTCGTGCAGATGCGTCTGCTTTCCTGCAAAGGTGTGCATGATATGCGCGCGCTGCATGCCATTCCGAGCTTGGCGGAGGTGGACGGCAGCGGCTGCAATGTGCATAGTGGCCGCATCACAGGCGCTGACGTGCGTGGTGGCAGTGGAGCCCGTGCTGCTGCGGGTGCCGTTGCTGATGGAGGGAGGAGAGGAGCTGAGGCCAAGGAGAGCGGAGGGCGCTTGTCGCTGCTACCCCTGTTTGCCCACGGTGGAAACGTACCACATATGGCTGCTCCTCTTTTGCACTCGGACCTGCTCCAGGAGAGCGGCTCAGCTGCCGAAGACATCGCTGCAGTGCGGCGTGCGACAGAGGGGACTTCGTTTCTCACGATCGCACTTTTACAGGCCAGCACGTCCCTTTCTTGTGCTCTTGGGCTTGCGCGTGGTTGCCAGAGGCTCGTGCTGGATGGCTGTGTGAACATCTGCAGCTTGGTGGAGCTCAGCATGCTCTCCTCCTTGCTGGAGCTTTCCCTCTGCCATTGCCACGGCATTACAGCCGCGAGTGTCGCCGAGCTGATCTCATTGTCGCAGTGGTGCCCAAGGGCATCTGGCACAGACTCGGCTCAATCCGTCGTGGTATCGTCTGTGCTGCCGCTGTCTGCACCGTTTGCTTCCTTGCGCACACTGCGCCTCTCCTCGTGTCAGAATCTCACCGGATCCTTGGCGGGGCTGGAGCTGCTGCCGCAACTGCGCTGCGTTTATGTCGACCGATGCGGGATCACGAGTGTGTATGAGGTCGTGCCAGCCCTTCAGAGTCGCGTCGTGCTTTAGTGGCGCCGGATAGGATTTGGACGAAAGAGGAGAGAGAGCGTGCGGCTCTGTGCTAAACGTCTACCCACAAGCACGCAAGCATACATTCTTCTCCGTCTTTGCCCCTCCGTGTTGTGGCGCTGACCAGCATGCACCACCTCTGCAGCGTCCTCTATTCCCTCTTCTTGTGCCTCGCGAAGGTGCGCCACTCCTGTCTCCCTCTTCCAATCCTGTCAGGCTGGGGCTCCTGTTCTCCAGCACCGCGAGTGGCGTTGCCGGGGTTTCCCCTTCGCTTCCTTTTTCGCGGATTGCGCTTCTATGCTTGTGGCTCTTAGCGATTGCTCTGCTGGGCAAGGTGGTGCGCACGTGGCTGTGCATGTGCCTGCGTGAGGGAGTGCATGTAAGTCACAGCGCTTGCTGACATCGCACTTTCTGTTGGCTGCTTGTCTGCTTCTCCACCCCTTTCCCGACCAGCACCGCCTACATCCTCTTGCTCCACTGGCCTCATTCTTTGCCCATCGACGCCCCCAAGCGGAGAGGAGGGGCTAATGTTGTTGCATAGATGCACCCCACTCTGCGCACAGATGCGGATATCACCAGAAGCGTGCACGCTCGTCGTGTGTGCACTCTTGCGAGGCTGAGGAGTGTGCATAGGCGTCTGCCGACGCCGAGCTAGCGAAAAAGCAAACCTCAAAACGGCCCCGGCGGCGTTTCTACTCGGGGCTCACTTTCGCGTTGCTCTATTTTCTTGTGCGCGTGTGTGTGTGTGTGTCTCCCCCCGCTCTTGTCTAGCCTTGTCCGACCGTGACTAAGGAAGCGACAGTAAAAAAACAATAACACCAACGCCAGAATACACGAGAGTCAGCCACCTCCATTTCCCTCCTCCTCTTCCTTCTCTCGGCATGCGCGCTCGGACGCGATCATATTGTTTCTGGTTCTATGTATTTTGTGCATGCATGCTTCGGCTCAGGTCGTTCGTCAAGCGCGTCTCTCTTTTTCTATGAGTGTCCGTATTTCTCCTGTCTCTCTCTCCTTCGTCCTCTCTGCGTGCTGGGAATTGTGGCAGTGTTGGCCCACACATCAGGAGTGGGCCAAGTACGTGGTACTGCTCCGTCCTACGCCCAGCGTAGCGGGCCGCGAGACAGGCGCAGGGCACGCCGAGGCAGCACCGGAGGCGTTACGCAGCAGCAGTATTGGAGATCGAACGCCAAGGAGACGCTGGCACACTTGGCAGGCACTATCCCGTAACCCCCATCTGCACCACTATATTCGCAGGTGCGCCACAACAACAGAAACGAGACGCAGTGCCGCCGTTTTTTTTTTGTCGTTCTTAGCACTCTTTTCTGGGTGTTGCGAGAGTGGAATTCCCGTACGACCTCGCTGCAGTGAGAACCAAACCTCCTAAACACAATGCGCGCACATGTATGTGTGCCGGTCATGTGGGGCTACTTCGATCCGACGCAGCCAGATGCGCACGCTCTTTCTCTCCCGGACGCAAACCATCTTCTTTCCTCCTTCACACGGGGGGGGTGTGAGAGAAGGAGCAGATGAACGCCACTCCAGCCCCTTCACTATCCGGTACCTCCTTGCTCTCGGTAAGGAGAGATGCACGCTGGCATATGGGTATGCAGGTGCATACGTACGCATGCGCACTACCGCTCAGCGGGCCGCTGCTAATGTATTTCACGCTGTCTCTCTGTGTGTTCAGTGCACCGCGCGCTTCCTCACTGCTCGTCTTTCCACGCCTCTTTTTTTCAGCCTCTGCCTCTCTGCTCCCACACCGGCGCACTTTTTTCATTTGCTCTCCGCGCGCGCGTGTGTGTGTGTGTGTGCACGAATCGCTCCCCAAGCCGCGCAGCAGCAGCGTGTATTTCGCTTCTCGTTTCTTCATCTTTCTGCCGAAAAAAAAAAGCATTTCCCCAAGAGACCGACGGCATATGGACTTGATGCGGGTATTATCGCTTCAACGACCGTGTCGCCATGAGATCCAAACCGCCTCCCTCCCCCTCTGACTTCGTCTCTCACCATCCATAAGACTCCTATCCACACTCATTTCTTTTCCATCTTCACAGACGCGTAACGTGACTCTCTCTTTTCGTTTTTTTTTTGTTTGCCCATAACTGTGCACCAAAAGGCGCATCTGCACAGCGACGCGCAGCGCTCCACTCGACAGCCTAGAGATCGCGCCAGTCGGAGACCTCTTCCGAGCGTCCCCCTGCCGCTCTCGTTGCGTTGGGAGGGGGTATTGACTTTCCCCTGCAGTTCTTTCTTTGTCGTCTTTTCAATTCCTTCGCGGGTGGGCATTGCCCCCCCTCCCCCCTCCCCGGAAGACCCGCCCTCTTCGTCGCGGAATGTTAGGCGGGCCAACTCGCTGTCTTCATGTGCTGTGGGGTCAGAGCCTCGCCAGCTATGTACCGCCACACAGTCCCTCCGGCCTTGTGCGTGGTTATCTGCTCCGCCGCTACCCCGTCTCCGGCGCTGTCACCGCTTCATCGCCGGCGCAAAGGAGCGACGCAGAGGTCGAGGCACACGTGACGGCTGCGCAGTGGCTGCCCGCACGTACCCCTGCCGAGGTGGTGCTCAACGCCAATGAGTTTTCGACGTTTCATGCCGTTCCTACGGCGAGTCCGGAGGACGTGCGGTGGTGCACGCGCTACCTCCTAGCCACTTCCAGCACCTCCGCAGCTTCCGTTGGGATGGAAAATCTAAAGTTGCAGGAAAGGAACCTGACCACCGCCGCAGCCATGGGCGACTTGCGGGACACCGCGAGTAGCTCCTATGAGACACCCTCTGGCAGAGCAGACACCGCCTCTCCTTTCTTCTCTTCCATCATCACCAGTCTAAATGCTCTTCGCCACGTTCTTGGCGAGCATCGGTGCCTTCTCGCTGGGTCTGAGGCCCTGCAGACCGGTGTTCCCATCTCGTGCATCTTGGCGGAGCACGAGGAGGCGCGGATGTACTTGACATGGAGCCTTGACTCACACCAATCGGGCCCATGGGCTCAAGGGATGCTGCCCAAGCCATCCAATCCCGCGCGTGATGATGAGCACGATGGCAGCGCCGGTGCTGCAGCTGGATCGAAGGAGGCGCCGGCGCCGTTGACTGACGGATGCGTGTTTGCGATGGAGGGGGCGTCGGGAGGTGCTGAAAGTGCTGCCACGCCCCATCAGCGCCTCGATCCGAGGGAGAGGGCGAGACGGGAGCGCCTGACACGACTGCGCCAGCGCTTTCAAAGTGAGGTGGCACACCTTCACAGCCACCGGCCGGGGGGCGGTTTTGCGGAAGCCGTTCAGGGACCGATGCCCATCAGCGCGGAAGGCGCACAAGGCAAGCCGTTTCTGCCGATGGCGGAGCCCTGGGTTCCTTTGCTGACGGTGGCGACGTCAGCAGGCAGCGGCCTCGCCGCTGCCATAAAGGCGGCAGCTGTAGCATGGGCGTGTTGCGCTTGTGGAGTCAGGGGCAGCAGCGCCAGCTCGTTGCGTTGCTGCGTGTATGCGATGGACATCTTGTGGCGCCCGGCACCTGCGACGGCACTTGTCGCTACATGGTGGGCGGCACTTCTGCACCAGCACGAGCACCAATCCTCAAATAGCACTGCCAACTCTGCTGAAAACGCGCATTCATCGTCCTCCGATGCGGCGGCTCGACACAGCTTGCAGAGGCGCCTGCCCACCCTCACAGGCCCAGCTAGTGAGCGGAGCGAGGGTCGCCACAGCGCTTCAGGGAGGCGAGTCGAAGCAAGTCGTGCTGCCAGTGCGTCCTCGCTTTCGCCATGCACGCACAATTTCCATGTCCTGATCACCGGTGGCGACACGGCCGATCATTTTCTCCTGCCTTTGATGGCTGGTGTGGATGACAGCATTATTAGGACACGCACTAAGAAGGCCGATCCGAGCGAGCACATCGACGTCACTGCACAGAACGGCGGTCTTAGTGGCGGTAACTTAGCAAAACCACGTGGTGGCGATGCGGCTTGTGCGTCTTCTTCAGTGCCGTCGGTACATCGCCCAAGGCCTGAGACGCTTGCCATGGTGCTGTGCTATGCCTGTCCCGCGGCTCAGGTAGCACATCTGCACGCGATTCGCCATTCGTATCTCGCCCAGCAAGACATGACCGATACTTCGGCAACTACGGAGTCTCGAGGTGCGCTCACCGGACAGGGTGACGCGAACGTGGCCTCTCATGCAGAAAGTACCGCAGTGACCGCTGGCCAGGGCGGCAGTTTGCCGTCGATGAGGCAGGCTGATTGTGCCACCACTGGCGTTGTGGAGCTGTGCACCGAGACTCCGGCGGTCTCAATGGTTACAGCATTGCCTCACGCGGCAAGCGCCGCTACACCCTCTTCAGTGGGGGCTTCAAGTCCGTTATCGCTCTCATATCATCTACGTGGCTCAGGCCCTTCCTTGTCGCCCTCCTCTGGGGCACAGCCGGTGTTGTCGAGTGCCACAGCAGCAGCACAACCGATGACTCTCAAAGACGTTGCAGCGTGTGTCTTCGAGTCCAGCTTGCTGGAGCGGCCGCTCCGTTATGCAGACCTTCGTCACCGTTGCCAGGGGGCGTGTGTTGGCGCTTCGCGGGAGTCACTACGTGAGCCGCACGCGGTGTTTGCGCCAGCAGCGCTGCATGGGGGCGCATCGTTGCAGCAGGGGTGGTGCTCTCTCTGCTTTGCACCGCAAACGTATGCCCCAGCGCTCTTGAGCACGCTGGCGGAGAGCCACTTTGGACAGCCGCTACGCCCCGGTCACAGCTTCGATGCGTTGTGCCGCAGAGGGCCAGCTCCGTCGCCGCCGCATGTGCAGATGGCACAAGAGGTGCTGCGATGCGCCACCAGAGGTGGGTGTGTGCACAGACAAAGCCCAGAAGGCGGATATCAGATGCGCAAGCATGCGGACGCGTGCTCGCCTCCTTTACGGGCACCCGCATCCACAGCGTCCACGCTGCCGCGAACGTGTGCGAACGACGGGTCCGTGAAGTGTGGTGTGCTGCGTGAAGTGCAATGGAAGCACGTGTGTGGCGGCTTCCCACTTCCCCTGACCGCCGTAAGGGGCCGCAGCTCCCCGTACTTTGTCCCGTGCCTGCTGTTTACCGACCTGGCCGAGGTGGCGTCGACGATCTTCACGAAGGGGCATGAGGGGCGACTGTTCCACGCAGGTATCGGCACAATGCGACCAAGTTGGCCTGCTGTATCGGCCTGCCCGGATGGGCCGGATGGTTTGCCACGAGAGGCACTCAGCGCAGGGTTGGGCGCCTCGCCGCAAGCGACTCTACAATACTCTGCGGCTGAAGAGTCCAGGCAGACACAGGCACAGGTGGCATGTGCCGTAGCGGCAGTGGAGGACAGCGTCTTCGAGCTGGGACGCACGCACGATACGGAGATGCTGGGCTACCGCGGCGTGGTTGCTGGCAACTATCTATTTATGTGCTGCTACCCGGATGCCTGGCAAGACGCGGTGAACGATGCGCTGATGCGGAGGTAGCGTTGCGTTCTTTTGCTTTTCGCATCTGCTTTGCTGACCGCGGGAGGAGGAGGTAGGCTGAGCGCTAGTGGACGTTGCTGTTGCCTTGTCACACCTTACGCGCTCGGAGCGCAGCGGCTGTGCTACAACCGCTTCTGTTGTCGTTTTGATGCTCCGGCGAGTTCCTTGCTCTGTTACTTGGTCAGCAACGGTGGTGCATCATGCTCGCGCTGGTCACTTGCTGTTGTGTGTATGCGTCCTACACGGCACCCTCTCTCTGTTAGCAACAACGGAAGCAGCGAGAAGCACCTCCGGTTGTAGCACCGCGACGGAAGGAACGGAGAGAGGGGGGGGGGAAGAAGACAGCAACGCTTCTCTACGTCTCAGTGAGCGCCCCGTTGCCTCTGTCTCGCCCCCCCTTCCTCCCTCTATGCTATTGAAGCAGGAGAGTGCCATCCTTCTCGCTGCCCTTGCTCTTATCCCATCACCTCCCCGACTATCGCCACCACCGGTTATCAGCGCTCTCTCTCTCTCTCGTCCTATGCCCTTCTTCACCTTCCTCCCACTTCCGCGGTCCGCCACCGCTTATTCTGCCCGCCTCTCACGCGTTAGGCTCGAACCCCCAACGAAAACAACAACAACAACAACAACAACAACTGAACGGATAGTGAGGGATACTCATCTACTTTTCTTTTTTTTTGTTTTCCCGCCCCACTCTGCTGCTCTCGCGCCTTTTACCCACTTAGTCGATTTTAGTGCGGCGCTTGCCCATCACGCTCTCCCGCATCGATCTCCGTGTGGTGTGCCGTGTGCTTTCCTCTGAGCATCGTCCAAGACGATCCCGTCCTCTCTCTTTCTCTCTTCCACGCCCCGGGGAACCCCCCCCCCCCCCCAAAACGCGCGCCCTCCTTCTCCTTGAGCTGCATCTCGTTTTCGTCCCCGCTGCCGCTGTGGTGCCGACGCACTGACACGGATTGCTGCCACTGTACCTATCGTGCCGAGTTTTCGCCCTTGAAAAGGTGTGCCGTCAGGAACGCCTTGTGCAAAAACGCCGGCTCTGTCTTCCGCACCGGCGAAGTTGTTCCCGCAACAGGTGCGGCTGTCACCACAGGAGGCGACGCTGGTGGTGCTTGTATGGCTCTGAGCACCGATAAAGGCACTTCGCTCTTTTTCCCTCCTTCTTCCCTTTCCTGTGCTTGATGATGCCCATGCTGCTGCTCCGTGGCGCCATGCAGCGCCCGAGAGCCGCTCTCCTCGCTGTGGCGCTAACCCTATGCCTGCTGCTGGCGCCCGTGCGTGGCGCGGACTCGCCGTTCACCCAATACAAGGCCGTGCAGAAGGCAAACACGCGCAAGTTCCTGCAGGCCTTCGTGGACGCGAACCCGCTGCTTGAGAAGCTGCCGTCGGTGGACTTCTGCGAGTGGGTCTACTCTGAGTGCACGAGCAAGGGCGTGAACCTGTACCTGGATGAGAGAGCCATGGTGCGGCTGCCGGAGATGTCCTCTGACACTGTTGGCAAATATGTGCTGGTCACCTCCATCAATCTCAGCTACGGCAAGGGCACATTGAAGGGCACGCTGCCGGCGAGCTGGGGGAGCCTGACGCACGTCGAGTACATCTCCCTGTACTCGAACTCGCTGACGGGCACCCTGCCGCCGGAGTGGGCGAAGATGAAGTCGGCGAAGTGGTTCCTGCTGTACCGCAACGAGCTGACGGGCACCATTCCTGAGGCGTGGAGCAGTCTGCGCTACATGACGTGGGCGTGCCTGAATGACAACAATCTGACCGGAACCCTCCCCTCGTCGTGGGGCAGCGCACCGCAGCTGACGATCATTGAGGCCAGGGGAAATCGGCTGACCGGCACATTGCCGCCGACGTGGGGGAGTCTGCGGAAGGTCAGCTCCATCACGCTGACGGACAACAATCTGACCGGCCCCCTTCCAGAGGAGTGGGCGTCTGCCCAGACGCTGTACGGTGTGTCCGTGGAGCGCAACAACTTGTGCGGCTGTGTTCCGAACGCGTGGGTGTCTCACACTTTTCTCTATGGCATCCGAGTCGATGACAGCCTCTTGGCCGCGGATTGCTCGACAGCCAACGCGTGCACCTCTTAGACTGCAACCACAATGCTGCTCATGACTACGGCTGCAACAACATGTGCGCCTGCGATGACCACCGCGAAAGCTGCGGCAATGATCACAATCTCGAGCAGATGGCCCACGGTGACGACGAAGGCTCCGAGACCGTGCAATGCTCTAATCGCGTCAGCCTTGTGGCCGGTAGTAACGGTCGGTGAATTCGAGTGCGGCGCAGGAGGCGCTGACGGTTTTGCACGGGCGTATGCGGCTGCCGGACTTGGAAGGGGGTGACGCTTCCGCTGAGCCGTTTGCTTGCACTGTCAGTGTCTAAAGTGGGGTCGGCTGTGGTGATGCAGGCGGCGGATACTGATCTTCTGGCGCTGGTTGGGCTGCTGGGAGTTGCAGTGCTGGCCGCGCAGCTTGCGCTGTGTTGCCTTTGTGACATCGTGAGGAATGCTGAGAAAAGAGAGGAAGGGGGGGGGGGAGTGCACAGTGGCGGGTGGAGCAACCGGGGGCAAGGGGATATGCTTGCGCTCTCGAGGAGTTGTTCAAGGCAAGTGTCGTGGGTTGCTGCCTGCGCTTCTCTGTATCCCAGCGTCCTTCCTTCCGTCATAGTCGCCGGCACATTTCGTGTTTCACCCGCCTCTGCCCCTCCTCCCCCGTGCCGCTCTCGATCTCGTCCCTGTCCGCCCTGGGCAGCCTACAGCGTCGTGCGCTTAGCGCCTCTTTTGAGACTGCAGGCCTTTTTTTATGGTTGTCCTTGTGGCGTTGTTGTTGGTTTTGTTTATCCTGTCTTCCTCGATCTCCGCCTCTCTCCCTCTCTCCCTCTCCCTCCCTCTCCCTCCCTCCCTCTCCCTCCCTCCCTCTCCCTCTCTCTCCCTCCCTCCCTCCCGTGCGTTGTTGAGCGTTTTTTTCTTTTTGCGAGTGGCATGGCGCCTCTCTCGCTGTCTCGGATCATGACAATGTCGACCATCTCTCTTTCTGTGTGTACGCGTGCCACACTGGCATTCCGCCGTGCTCGCGTTTTCTTTCTGGTGTTTGATCTTTCACGTTTCCTCACGGGCACACCAGCGTCGTCTCCGTGCTTTCTGCCGCTCCACATTCTTCACCATGCTCCTCATAGTGTTTCTCTTGTGTGTGCCCTTCGCGCCCTGCCCCTTCCCTTCCCTTCCCTTGCTACTCGAAACGAGCAGGCAAACGTGCTGGAGGGGTGGGTGGGGGGAATGTTCAGGTGCAGCACACTCGATGAAGATGGAGCAGTGTGCCGCTGCCATTGTGAGATCATCGCTCTCTTCCTTTGCTCTCTCACACTCACCCGATAGTGCGGACGTAAATGCGTCTGCGTCTGCAGTCGAGGACATGCCTTGCCGAGGGTGTCCACTGCTCGTGTTCAGGACTGCCATGTGCACATACTTGCATGCGCATCTTCACAAAAAGGTGGCACCGTCTCGCCGACTCGCCCGCCACTTCTCTCGTTCGCTCGGTTTGGGATTTCCTCCTTTTTTGTTTTGCTACCAGCCTGTTGCTGGACTCTTCTCAGTGTCCTGTCAGCTCGTCGGCCCGACTTTCTGCTTCGCTTCATGTTTTGCTCGGGTAGTGCCGATACGCAGCTAGGCGCGCACATACACGCATCGCTGCATGCGTCTCTGTGGGTGAGGCAGAGGCGAGCGACAGAATCGGTGGCGGCAGCTACGCAAAGCTGCCTCTTGCGCTTTTGTGGGCGCGTCGGGTGTGTGCTTGCGCCTGCGCCATGACTTTGGGTTCTTTATTATTGTTATCAGGCCTGCTCTACATGCGAGGACAGCTGCCGTGCCTCTGCCTCGTCAGTGAGTGCACGCGCACGCCGTTTTTCTTTTTCCGCTTCTACATCTTTCCCGAACAATGGTTGCACCCCGCACTGCAGCAGCTTCTCATCGTTTTCTTTTTAATTGGTCATCTGACGAGAGGGAGGGGTGATGCCAGGACCGGCGTCAGCCCACTTCTAAGCCTGAACTGCGACAGTGCCAAACCTCTCTGTTGTTTGCTGTGCAGTTTGTCTGGGCCTGCCTGTCTCACTCTGTCAGTTCTTAAATGCAGGCGGACACACAACTGGGCAAGGCGAGAGGGGCGGCACCGGGGCACTTCGTATGCGAAAGGAACGCAGGCTGCGCCGCTTCATCCAACCCCTTCTTTCCTCTATAAGTTATTCCCCTTGCTCGAATATGGTTGCTTTTCAGCTCTACGCTAGACCCCTCCCCCTTCCCTCATCCTGGGCGTCTTCTCGCGCTGCGCGAAGGAAGTGCGCCCTCTGCTCCCGTCCGAAACAACCCGCACGCGAGTTGGAATCGGGGTGGCGTGCAGGCGAGCGCTTCTCCCTTTTCTTTCGGTTGTAGGCTGTTCACTCCCCCCATCATGGAGGCGCGCGATGCTGCGTACAACTCCGTTGCACGCGTCAAACCAAAACACACCAAAGAGAGAGAGAGAGAGAGAGAATACCATGCTGTAGAATCGAGGCGAGGGCGAGTACGCAGTAGCTGCATGCCGCCTTTCTCCGTCGTGCGGACATCTCTCTCTCTCTATGCCCGGCAGGGGCGACGGCTTGCAACGGGTAGGAACCGTCGCTGCTTCACTTGTTCGATCCCTCTCCTGGCCGCGCCAAGCGCACGAGTGTGGGCGCAGCAGTCCCTCACGCTAGACGCGTATGCGGCGTTGCGTTGACGTGAGGGACGACGACGACCGTGAGTTCTGGTTTATCTGAGTGAGGCAATATGAAGCACCCTGCGCGCCGCAGCGCACCTCCCCGGACGCCATTCGACGTTTGGCCAGGCTCATGTCCGGCTGCCCCACGCTGCCCCCATGCCGCCCCCATGCTGCCCCCACTCCTTTACTTGCATCCTCGGCCCTCCTCTTCGTGTCTGCCTCGGACAACGAAACCAACCAACCAACAAACGGACGTGACACAAATGCCCGCCTCACGCATCGACACGCACCTGCATTAGGATCGAACAACAAAAAACGTGCGTCTGTGTGTTCACTTTGCCATACAGTCTCCTTTCTCTGTTACACTCCTTCTCTTAGTTCTTGTCCCTGCCCCTGTCCCTCTCTCGCCCTCGCTCGCTTCCCTCCTCCTCTTCTCTGCTTTGCACCGTCGTTGATTGTGCGCACACGCGCTCTTGTCGCCTCCCCCCGCTCCCTTTTCAAGTGTGCGCGGGCTCCCGCTGCTCTCTCCTCTGTATTTTTCTGCGGCCTCTTCGAGAGTGTCACGCTCACTTGAAGCACAGAAGTAGAAAGCAACAACGCGAGGCGAAGAAGTGGTGTAAAGGCAACCAGAACTCCAAGCGTAGCAAGAGGCTCACTTGAGGCAAGTACAGACAACACACACACACACACACACACAGACACCGACACGCAAGCGCACAACTTTGCGAGTGTGTTAGTAAAAGGTAACGCTCTTTCTGTGTTTCGCTTCTTCTCTCTGTGTGCTTTCCGTTGTGTTTCACATTGCTTTCCTCTGTTCTCGTTGTTTATTTTTGTGTCGCTCCAACCATTTCACTTAATCTATTCTGAAACCCCTCACACGTCGGCAACTCCTTGCCTCCCCCCTCCCCTCGTGCCTTCCTTCCTTTTTCCCTCTTAAACTTCTTCCAGTTTTTCCTTGTTCCCATTCTTTGCTCTATTCTCCTTGAGCTGAGCCCGCCGCTCTCTTCTCGTGCCTCATTCCACCGCTATCACTATCTGGCCGTGCGTGAGCGCAAGCGCCATCAGCCCGATTTTTTCTGCTCACCCTCTGGCGACGCAACAAAGACCTAGACAGCCTCTCGTGAAGGTCTCGGGCATTCCCAGCAGCATCGAAGGCACTAGACTTCGCTGCCCCCCTCCACATCCATTAGCCGCTGCTGACGCCTGTTGCTCCTCATCAGCGCCCTCTCAGCCACGTCAGGAGGCAATCGAAAGCACAGATATAAGTGGACCACTCGGGCCTCTCCTCCCTCCTTCTTCCCTTTCCTGTGCTTGATGATGCCCATGCTGCTGCTCCGTGGCGCCATGCAGCGCCCGAGAGCCGCTCTCCTCGCTGTGGCGCTAACCCTATGCCTGCTGCTGGCGCCCGTGCGTGGCGCGGACTCGCCGTTCACCCAATACAAGGCCGTGCAGAAGGCAAACACGCGCAAGTTCCTGCAGGCCTTCGTGGACGCGAACCCGCTGCTTGAGAAGCTGCCGTCGGTGGACTTCTGCGAGTGGGTCTACTCTGAGTGCACGAGCAAGGGCGTGAACCTGTACCTGGATGAGAGAGCCATGGTGCGGCTGCCGGAGATGTCCTCTGACACTGTTGGCAAATATGTGCTGGTCACCTCCATCAATCTCAGCTACGGCAAGGGCACATTGAAGGGCACGCTGCCGGCGAGCTGGGGGAGCCTGACGCACGTCGAGTACATCTCCCTGTACTCGAACTCGCTGACGGGCACCCTGCCGCCGGAGTGGGCGAAGATGAAGTCGGCGAAGTGGTTCCTGCTGTACCGCAACGAGCTGACGGGCACCATTCCTGAGGCGTGGAGCAGTCTGCGCTACATGACGTGGGCGTGCCTGAATGACAACAATCTGACCGGAACCCTCCCCTCGTCGTGGGGCAGCGCACCGCAGCTGACGATCATTGAGGCCAGGGGAAATCGGCTGACCGGCACATTGCCGCCGACGTGGGGGAGTCTGCGGAAGGTCAGCTCCATCACGCTGACGGACAACAATCTGACCGGCCCCCTTCCAGAGGAGTGGGCGTCTGCCCAGCCGCTGTACGGTGTGTCCGTGGAGCGCAACAACTTGTGCGGCTGTGTTCCGAACGCGTGGGTGTCTCACACTTTTCTCTATGGCATCCGAGTCGATGACAGCCTCTTGGCCGCGGATTGCTCGACAGCCAACGCGTGCAAGTGAGGCGTCTGGCATCGCAGACCTCGCCGAGGGACAAGAGAAGCGGTGCTGTTGATCTAAATGCACTCACAGGACCTGCGATTGATGTGTGTTTCCGCGCGTCGCGCGCTGGCGTCCTGCCGCATGCACACTGTCATGGAGCAAGGTAGAGAGGGAAAGGGGAGTGGCAGGCGGCGAAGATGGAATGCGGCCTGGTGGCGAGGAAGCTGTACACAGGCACAGGGACTGAGGCGCTCACTGATGCCGACGCTTGTGGGCCGCTCTTGTCCCCTCGGCTGCCTTTTTCCACTTCTCTACTGTATCCGTCTCAGTCTCTCTCTCTCTGTGTGCATCTTTCAGTGTGCGCTTCCGCTGATGCAGGTGCGCGTCGGGTTTGTCTCAGCGGTGCATCCGTGGAAGATTCTGGGCGGTGGTACACACGCCTCCTTCACCATATTACTGAAACGGTTTGTTTTCTGTTGTCCCTTCTCACCTTTTTCACTCCCTTCGTTTTATTTATGGGGCATATCTCTTGCGTGCTTTATACTCTCCCATTTTCTCTTGCTTTCATACTCCCCGCAGATGGCCGCATGCGCTGCGCCGAGTGACGGGCGGAGCAGGATGTATTAGCCTGCGTTTTGTACGTGTCTCTTCTTCCCACTTTTGACCACTACTCCGCTGTGCCTCTCCCGCATGTGTCCCCCGGATCCTTTATTTGCATGCGCTGGCGTTTTTCGGCTCTGCAGTCGTTTGCCATAGGCTTTCCCCCTCCTCCCCCTTCCCCTCATCTCTCTCTCTCTCTCTCTCGCTTCCGTGCTTCTCTACGCGTGCGCGCGAGCGATGCTGTGTTCGTACGCGTGCAGAAGAACACCGAATCCAGGGCGCCAAACGAGAGGCAGCGGGGCGGGTGGAGGGAAACAGAAAGCCACCAAAAATCATTTAAACACCAACAACAACTAAGTTAAAGCGAAGAAAGGTAAGTGTGCTGGCGGGCCACACAAGCCGGCGAGGGCATGGACCTACGCGACGGCGGGGGAGGAAGGAGGGAAAACAAGACAAGAGAAACAAAGTGCACACAACGAAACGATGATGTTGTGGAAATGGGCAAAACGTTAAAGGGGAAGGAGGATGCTGAACGTGCTTGTCGTCTCTGGATTCTGGCAACTGTGTCGGATCATCTCTCTCCTACCTCCCATATATGCTGGGTGCGCATGCCTCTGCGTCTCTCTCTCTCTTCATGTGCGCGCGAGAGGCACGGCAACTTCCTCTTTTCCTTCTACACCGCTGCTCACGGCGTCGTAATACCCATTCGTGCCTCTCCGATGAATCTGTGTCCCTCTTTCTCGTTCGTTGCCGTCACCTGCCTGCTCGCTTTTCGTGTGTGGTTCGTCACCCTCGTTTCCCTCGTGTGGAGTCCCTACCTGAAAGCGCTCATTGCTCTCAGGCCGTTTCGTTCCACTTGTGTGTGTGTGTGTGTGTGTCTGGGTCATGCCACTGGCGCGCCCGCACGTGTGCCCACCACCTCCCTCCCTCTCCCTGTCTTTTGTTTGTATTTGCGCCCTTTTATTTGTTCATGTTATTTTTTTTTCTGTTGTATTTTGTGCCATGTCCGTCTTCGTATATCCGCCCGCTGTTTTCTCTTCTCGTTTCGTTCTCTACTCATTGCTCCCGGTTTCTTGTCACCTTGCCGCCCTCCCTCCCTCTCCCTCTTCACCAACCTTCGTGGGCAGAAATGGAGGACCCAACGACGCAGAGAAGACGCGAGAGGCCCCCCCCCCTCTCCCCACCCACCAAGAAAAAAACCAAAGAAACATGAAGCGGCGCTGCACCAGACGCACGCCATTCTGATTTTTTTCGGTTTCGCAAACGGACATGAGATTGCATGTGTGAAGAAGGTTTTGACAAGCAAAGCAGAGCAGAAAGAGGGAGGGGCGCAGGACATCAGTGCAGCAGCGGTATGCCACCTACTCTAACAAGCACATGCTGTCTCCCGCTCTCTAAATGTGGTGCGAGGATGTTGTCTGACTCTCTCTCTCTCTCTGCCTGTCTCTGCCTCGAGTATCGTCAACTTCTTTTAGTGCTAGCCTAGGAGGATAGAGCACCCGCTCTTTCCCTTCCCCCTGTCTGTCTCTCTAAGTATTGATCTTCGTCCGTTCTGCTGCCTTCTTATTTTGGTTAAATTTTTCTTTTGTTCTGCTAAAGGTTTGTGTGATCTCTTTCTTCCCGGAATCGGGCTCACGGTTGGGCGTGTGCGTTTCCTCTCCCTCTCTTTCTCTCTCTTCTTTGCGTTTCTCATATCACCTCTTTCCCGTTAATCACTTGTCTCGCCGTCTTCCCTCCCCTCCCCTCCCTCTTTTTCCCGTCTCCCCTCCCTGTTGGCTTTTTGTTTGGTTGTTTTGTGTGCGCGTGTGCGTTTTCCCTTTTGACGTGTTCGTGCTCATCACATCACGTGCACCTGTCCTTTCTTTCGATGTGCCCTGACACAGCAAAGAGAAGTCCGCAAGCGGAAGTGCGCCTTCTCCCTCCCTCCCTCCCTTCTCTTCCTTCACTGTCGCACTGGCGCTCTCTCGGGGTGCGAGCGAGAGAGAGGGAGGTGGGGGGGGGTGCGAAGAAGAAAGCGAAGGGAGGAGGGGTTGATGGAGAAGGGAGGGGGTGAGGGGACAGCCTGCAGGGGGGGGAGGGGGAACAAACGAAAGGGAGGTAAAACACTGGAACGGGGGAGGCGGGGACGCTGCACAAGCACGATGAGGGGGAGGATGAGGCCGAGCTCTCCCCACCTTGTGCGTTGAAATACATGCTGCTGACGAGACCAGTCTTTTGCCATTTCTTTTTTCGGTCTCTCTTTGATGCACCATCGTTTGTTGTGCGCACTGCAAGCGCACGGTGACTTGTGCTGACGTGTGCCCCAGTGCTCGTGTTTGGTAGGTGCACATGTGCATGCGTGGCTGTCCGGACCGTAGGGTTGGAGAGGAGGCGCCTCTTACGTTTCAATGGCGTGCATCCCTCGTACCTTGACTCTCCTTTGCCCCCCCCTCCTACTTGTATACGCTGCAACTGTGCACCGTTGCCGAGGCACGCGGAGCCACAGATCCGTGGGCTCACACGTGCACATGTGCACGTGGTTATTTTCAGGTAGTGCCCTCGTTACACCCGGCAGTTCAGCTAGGTGGCTCACTAGTGGACACAGTGTTTGCTGAAGCCCCACGTCCCACCCGCCTGGCTCCCTTGGATCACAGGAGAGGGAAAGCGAAAGCAGCGAAGTTGCCCCCCTCTCCCCACGTTTTTTCTTCCCCCCCCCCCGCTGCTTCCACAGCACCTCCACCCCTTTCGACGTCTTCGCCCTTCGCTGCTGTGCACTCGTTACGATGCGCTCCTTCTGTCGCTCTTATCTTTTCTCTTGCTCGCTCATGCCTTTGTCCGGGTACGCTTTATGGGCTTGCGTTTACTGTGTGCTCCTCTCTGCCCCCCCCTCCCCCTCCCTCCCTCCCTCCCTCCCTCCTTCCCACCCCTTGTAAAATGCACGTATATATGCATTTGGTGTGTTTTCGGTTCGTGTCTTCGATATCTTTTAACGCTAATCCTTTCTTTCCTTCCTCTCACTCTTGTCTTGTCTTCGTTTCTGCCTCTCCATCGATCCCTCCTTTCATTCCGCCTGTTGTGAGGGAAGCAAGGAGAGAGCGCCACCCTACGGCTTGGTGCTCTGATTTTGTTCCAGTCCTCCCCCCACCCACTCCACCCACCCTATTGCTTCTCGTTGTGGTCGGCCTATGCGCCATCCATCACAGAACTTCAGGCGGAGCTTCTTCTGTCACGTGTTCGCTCGGCTGCTGTTTCTCTTTGTCTAGCTGGTGCTCCTGTTCCTCTCCTTCGTTCTCGCGCTCATTCGATCACGAGGCGCAGCTGCGCGCGCGTTGGCGCATCGACGGTACACCCGCTCATGTTTCTTTCCCTTCTTTTTTTTTGTTTTTTTGTTCAGCGCCCGGCACCTCTCCTTGCTTGTGCATCACCCTCCCTCCTCTCCCCTCCCCTTCTCACCGTTCTACTGGTCTCTCTCCTGCGAATACTGTTGCCCTCGAGGCCATGGTGTCACCTCGTGCCCCCCTCCCTCCACCTCCTTCCCCCGTTACACGGAGGAAGGAGGCGACGGGATGAATTGTCGCCGTGTATCAGCGATCAGCGAAAAGACAGCAGTACAGTTGGTGGAGGGGAAGAGGGCGTCGGTGCGTGTCTCACGCGGTGGCCGCTAGCAACTGACCCGAATGTGAAGGAAAGGAGAGCGTGACAGACCAGTAGTCTCCCACTGAGCGTGAGTGCGCGTGTGGGCTTTCTGATATATCGCGAGTGCCTTTCTTCTGCGTGTCTTTTTATGTGTCCCTCAGTGCACTTGCGTGTCTGTCTGTCTGCGTGTGCGTCTGGGGGCACGTGCACCTGCACACGGCTGCGTACGCCTGCCCCTGTGTGACGCACCCGGTCCACCCATCGCCCATTTTCTTGCTGCTTTGTTTTGCTGAGCTCTGCCAAGCAGAGGAGGGGCCAGCCGTCGCAGCACACTGAACGAAAATCGGAAAGGAAACGGATGTGGGCCACCCCGGGTGCATCCAGTGGGAGGCGGTTTGCCGCACGCAGGACACAGGCACCTGAGCGAACCACGGTACCACCGCCTCGCTGCAAGCTGCCGCACGACAGCGCGCTGCGCCGAAGAAAGCAAAGGAAAACTCGAACACGGCGAGGGACCGCCGTCGGTTTTTGTACAGGCTTAACCCCGTGAGGCAAAGGAAAAAGAAGGAGGGGGAGGACCCCCCCACCCCCCAAAAAAAAGAAAAGAAAATGAGACGAAAGGAGGACACATCGTTTGAAAGCCCCCGTGGCGTACGCAAATCCTTTCTCGCTTGTTTTCAACACATCCGTGCGCCAAGTGAGGGCAGCAGAAATGCACCAGAACGCAACACGGCGGATGGGCAGAATTTACACAGAGAGAGAGAAAGCAGAGGGATAGTAAAGAGAACGAGCGTGCGTTCATGGCAGCGTGGAACTCTGCAGGGAATGGCGAGAGCTGACTGAGAGAACGGCACCTGCGCACCTACTCTTGTTTTCTCTGAACTTCTCTTTCCAACCTCTCTCATCCCGTCATGCCGCTAACACCCTCGTGCTGCGCTTCGAAGCAGCGTTGCCGACAGCCGCCCTCATGACCATCTCCCTCCTTTTGCAGCCTTTCCATGTGTTCCCCTCCCCTCTCTCCGTCCGCCTTTTTTCTGTCTGCGCCAATGCACCACACCCCTCTCTCTCCACGCACGGATATGGCTATTCTCTCTCCGCTGCTTCCACCGCGACCATCGCTGGTGCTGTCCATAAAACACACACACACACACATTATCCTCACCCCTTCCTTTATCGTTTCTCACGCACTCGTCTAGTAAGGACCGCCTCTTGTGTTTGTTGTTCGCCCTCATTTACTCTCGCACTTCCCACTGGCTCTCACTGCACCCACACCTCTTCGCACGCTGCCCCCACTCTCCATCCTTTGCTTCCTTTCCTGTCTGTTTTCCGGTGCACTTCAGCTGCCGCCTTCACGCGCGAGTGTCGTTTGGTCGTGTGCCCTACTCGCAGCGCGTAAGCGACTTCAGACTCGCTCTTCGTCTTATTTTTCCGTTTATCGGCTTGCTGAGCCGCCATCAGCAGCTTTTTTTTTTGCGGGCTCCTCCGTCTTTAGTCCGTTGGTCATTGCTGTCGACGCCTTTGCGAGCGGGTATCTGTCTGAGAGGGCACGAACTCCTTCATCCTGCGCTCATCGCTTTGCACCGCTTCCTCATCGACCTTCACAAAGCACCTGCCTGTTGCTTTTCATTCGCCCTCATCCTTTTGTTTTTCGTTTCATTCCCCGCCTGCGGCGCTCTGCACGATGCTGCGGTGTCTCACCTGTGCTTTCTTAACCGCAGCGCTGGGCGTCTTTTTCGTGCAACTCGGATCTGATGCCGCGATGGCACACGCTGCTGAGGACACGCCTTTGTCTTTGCAAATCGAAAAGGCGAGGTTCAGCGATGCTGAACCTCGCTACTCATTTACGAGTGTACAGAAACTGAACACGCTGAAGGTTCTGCAGGCGTTTGCTGGCGCGATGCCGTCACTGGGGTGGACCGGGACAGACTTCTGCAAGTGGGCGAGTGTGACATGCTACCAGTCGACTGTCCTATTTACGGTCAGCGGCACCAGCGTGAAAGGCACGCTTCCTGATTTACCCGATGCTGTTGACTACTCGCACGTGATGATCACAGCCATCAACTTGTTTGATCAGAAGTCCTCGATCAGCGGCACGCTGCCGAGCAGCTGGGGAAAGCTGCAGCACCTCGTCACCCTTAACATGGGATCCACTAGCGTGTCTGGCACTCTCCCTGCGTCATGGGGCTCGCTGCGTGCGGTAACGTTCATTTCACTCCCGAAAACGTCAATCTCCGGCTCGCTGCCCGCCTCGTGGAGATCGATGAGTTCTCTCGCCACGTTGATCTTGTACGACACTCAGCTCAGCGGTGCTTTGCCGCCGGCGTGGAGCTCCATGGCTTCCATGGGCATTCTCCAACTGCATCAAAACCGGTTCACTGGTAGCCTCCCGGCGTCATGGGCGCAGATGCCTGAATTGAGAAGGCTCTCGCTGATCGCCAACAACTTCTGCGGCTGTGTCCCTGACTCGTGGAGGCGAGCGTCCTTCCGGGTGACTGTCGACCCCCAAAACTATGCCGCCAACTGCGCCACGGCTAACTCCTGCGACCCGACGACCACGACGACCGAGGCGCCGACGACCACGACGACCGAGGCGCCGACGACCACGACGACCGAGGCACCGACGACCACGACGACCGAGGCACCGACGACCACGACGACCGAGGCACCGACGACCACGACGACCGAGGCGCCGACGACCACGACGACCGAGGCGCCGACGACCACGACGACCGAGGCACCGACGACCACGACGACCGAGGCGCCGACGACCACGACGACCGAGGCGCCGACGACCACGACGACCGAGGCACCGACGACCACGACGACCGAGGCACCGACGACCACGACGACCGAGGCGCCTTCTGAGTGCGAGGTGCCGCATTGTATTACCTGCGTTCGCGGAAACCCGACGCGGTGTGATGTGTGCGCATCTGGCTACATGGTAACTGCAGCGCAATGGTGCATGAAGCGGCCCAGCGCTGATTTGGCTTCGTCGCCGTCGATGACGGCGTTCAACGCGGCTGCGTCCCTTGGTGTGCTTGCCGCGGTTCTCTTGTCGATGTAGTGCGAATCTGCGCTGGGGCAAGTAATCGCAAATGCCGCGGATGGGGACGAGCTCTGGCTCAGTGCACATGTGTGACGGCATTTATAGGGTTTGTGTCCCCCCCCCCCGTGTTGCTGGGCAAGTGCTGCCAGATGCTCTTCGAAGCAAGGCATGGGGTTTGCGAGGAAGTGGTTGACAGAGGAAAGCTTGCGGTTTTGGGAAAACGGGATAGGTCTTTGTAAGACGATAGACTGTGTCGGACAGCCCCACCCCTCGCGTGCTCGAGAGGGGCACAAAGGAAAAGAGACACCACCGATCAGCTGCTGCATTGCTTGCCAGGATCGACAGCACTTCCAAAGTGTCGGGGCGTGCGCTTTCTCATGGCGGTGTGTGCAGTGGAACTTTGCTTGGCCATGCGAGGGGACAGGGCAGCGACAAGGCGTGTTCCGTCAATGAACCTCAGCACGCTAAGGCGGTGGTGCGGTGGCGCTTGGATGGGGTTTATTTGCACTGCACAGCGACGCCTGGCTTCTCCAGGCATGTCGCCCTCTTTTCAGCGTTGTTGTTCGTCGTTTTGGTATTGCGTCGCTACTCGGTGGAGCGCCAGCCACGTTGTCGTGAGGCTGTTTTCTGCCGTTCTCTCTTCAAAGGACCCTCAGAGCCAAGCCAAGCCAAGACAGGCAGTGCCGTGAACGCGCTGCCGCCTCCTCTGCCCACCCTTCCAGAAGAACGAGCACGAAAAAAACAACCAAACAAAGACGACAACAGACGCGAAAGAGACAAAATGAAATACAATATCGCCGCTGGGATGGTCCGACATCTCCGTTAAACTGTGCCTCCCGCATCCCGCCTCCCCCGTCTATCCGAGATGGAAGCAGGAGGCCCGTACTTTTATGTGCCCTTTTCTTTTTTCGTTGCCGCTCTTTCGTATTACGTTGCCTACCAAGCGCCGACTCGTCGATGAGCAGTACGTGCCAGTATTCTTTGATCTTCGTTTTCGTTTTCAAAGATTCGTGTACCACGTCGCGCAAGCTCGATAAATGTGTAAATGCGCACATGGTCCCCCTCCCCACCGACGTGATTGCCTGGACACTACTTGCCGTGTAGTCTGCGGGTGGAAGCCGCTGCGTATGCGCATGTTTGTGTGTGTTTCTACTTGCTCATGCACGTTCTCCCTTTCATGCTCATGAGCAGCACTTTCTGGGGATCTTTCGGCATCTGTTTCTTCACTCCTTCTTGATTTTCTTAGCGTAGGCCGTTAGCTCTTCCTTCTCGGCTCAACTGTTCTTTTCGCCCTCCCCCCTCTACGCCTCCCATGGGCACTTAGTGCGCCCATACTACAGGTGCGCCTCAGGCTCTCCATCTCCTTCCTTCTTCGCCTTCCCTGCAGCGTCACACCATACACTTCTTCGACTTCTTTTCATTGCGTGGATCACCTTCGGGCATGCGACAGCGTGTCTGCGCCGTTGTGACCCCTCGAGACTCATCCTGAGAAAAAAAGACGGAAGGAACGATGTCTTATGGCACTCACGGAGTCCAGGAGCAGCTGATGGGAGGGGGGGGGAGTTATACGTCCTCTTCGAGCATGCTTTGCCATCTTTCGTGTTTGTTCCGATATACATTTACGTGTGCTCGTTTCTTACGTTTTCTTCGAGCCTGCGCTTCGTGCAGGGCTCGGGACGCATAATATTTGTACACACACAGGGAAAACAGAAAGCGTTACATGACACACTTGGATGGCATGTGCTTCTCTGCACATGGGTAGACGTTCTGGGCAGAACTGGTATGGTGAGCCTTCTCGCCCAGCATAAGCAGTTGCCTCTCATCGCAGCGTCGCCTACTGTTCTCCTCGTTCCCGCAACGTTCATCACCCCACTCTCATGATGCTTTTCGCCAGCTCTTATTGTCTTTGCCCGCCGTTCTCTTGGGCTCCTTACTGGGCTCTCCTCATTGATACCTTTTTTTTCATCTTTGCGGCTGCGTTGCCTGCGGCCGACAGTATGCATCTCTCTCTCTCTCTCTGGTTTCTATGCGACTGCAGCGCGCACAGGACTGACAAACTTTCTTTCTTTTCCTCCTTGGTCGCCAGGCTCAGCGCCGTCCCTCCTCCCCCCTTCTCATTCTCGCCTTTCCTTTGGTCTTCTACTTCGCTTTGACCCCCTGCCCTCGCGCCCCCTATCCTTTCGATCTCATCATCGACATTTGTTTTTTGCTGTTTTCTTGTTTTGGTCTCGTCATTGTCTGCCTTCCCGCCTCCCCCTTCTTTTGCTTTCTGCCGTCTTGGCCGTCTTCTCATTTCCCTACCCACCCACACGCCTCCCCCTCTCTCGAGTGTAGTGCCTCCTATCTTCATCCGCTGCGCGTCTACGCTGTTGTCACCGTACCGCATGGCTGGTACCTTTGCTTTCCTTTTCTTGCGCGCATGGGATGCTTCATTGCCCTTTTCCTCCACGACCCCACGATAGCTATCCGACACCCACCCATGCTTTCTTCCGCCTCGGTGCCTATCTCTACTTCTCCCTTTCCCGGCACTGTTTTCGTTCCCCTGCACCGCAAAATATCTTCATGGGCACCTAGACCTGCCACTTCTCTCTCTTATCCTTCGGTGCTGGAAGCACACGTGACCGACACATGTGCCAGCGCGTCGAATGGGGGGACATGCTGCCGTTTTTATTTGCGTGGGCCGCTTCATGGCGGTGCGTTGAAGCGGCTGGACTATGTCGACTGGGGGGCACGGACGACAGAGCGCGCGTCGGCGCATGCGGGTATTCTCGGCGCATTCGAGAGATTCGTGCGGCCCGTGCCTTTCCCGGAAAGAAGGTTCATGTGGCCTTCACCTTTCACAGACACCGGAGTAATGTTTCCTTTTGATTTTCCTTTGCTGCTTTCTTATCTCCTGACTTTGGCGTCATCGTATCCACTCGTGCCTCTCTATCTCTTCGGTGGCCCTTTTCTCGCTTTCCCCGCTCTCTTTTCTCATCTCCGTCTCCAGCTCCGACGAGACTCTCACGCTGAGACGAAGGATTGCTTTCGACAGCGGTCGCACACTTCCGCCCGCCGCCCTCTCCCATGCGATGCCCTCTGCTTCAACCCTGTCCTCTTCTACGAGCTGTCCGCGAGTCACTTCTGCCTTCTGACAAGAGAAGGCGGGCATGCTTGCCCTGCTTCGCCGTCTCACGCGCTGCCAGCGTTTTGTGCTCGTCTCTTTCCCCCGTCTGCTCTGCCGGGGCTCCGTTGCTGCCACACGAGACAGAGGTAGCGAGGAGCACCAACAGAAGCATCCCTACGGCATGTGGGTACCACTTTGCGTCGTGGGGCTCGGTGTAAGCGGCGCGGTCGCGCACGCCGTGTGTGTGGCTGCTCACCTGTGCGTATGCTGCGGGTGGCGGCGTCCATTTCGCTTGTGCGCACCTACCCTGCCTCGCTCCATCCTCTGCTCTCTTACGCCGGCAAAGGAGGGGCAGCGCACACAGTCACACATGTATATGTGCATATATGCGTGCGCGTATGCGTGCGTGTCCGTGTGTAGGCTGCCGCGTGTTTCTGCTGGCCGTTGAGCGTGCTTTTATGTGTTTGTGCTTTGCGTGGCTTTGGCGGTGCAGCGCACGACTTCGCGTTGCGTGTGTGTCTTGGTGCTCGTGGGCGGTGGTGTGCTCGTGTCGGATGTGTGCGCAATATGGTAGCCGACGGGGATTGTGTCGCCGGCGCCCTCTCTCTCTCTCATGCGCGTCGGCGCCCCGCAGAAGCACCTGCATGGATGTTGCTTTGCTGTCGTTGTCCGCGCACGCGGCTCTCCGCCTCCTTTCGCTTGTCCCTCGACTTTGCGTGCACCCTCGCCGCTCTCCTGGTCTCGACCCCGTCGTTGTGGGGGCGCGTTTGAGGGCGTGGGCATACGGAGGTCAGCAGGGGGCCGACGATCGCGAAGCGCGTTGCGGGGACAGCGAGGGTGAAAGCGGGCTCGTACGCGACACGCCGGGGGGAAGAGGAGGCGAGGGCGCTTGGCGGTGCATACACCAGGCTTCGCGATCCAGAACGTGCGTGAGGGCAAGGGAGGCGGCGAGCACGTCAGCCAACGCAGCACCGCCTACCTCACCTGATTCTCCCTTTACCTCTCTCTGCTGTCCCGCTCGCATTCCGTTGTGTGCGTGTGGGGCTGATGCCTTGCTCTGCTCACTCGTGTGCTGGCGAGCGCCGAGGCGACCCGGTGTGGCTTAGGGAGGGGGCGCCACAGAGAGGGCGGAGAACGTGTGCCCCCCCTCCCCCCGGCAATCGAAGAAATGGGCTGGCCGTCGTTGCTCTGCGAGAGGCGGACAGAGCGTGTATGCTCCTGCCGTGGCCAATGCCCGTGCGTGTGTCGACGCTATCGTTATCGTTTTGGCTGTACTCATTTGCCCCGCTTCTGCCCTTCGGTCGCGTCTTCCTTTCTGTGCGGTGCTCGCGCGCTCTTCTCCCTTCCTTTTCTCTCTCGGCTTTGTTTTTGTGTTGCCATGACCTGTCCGACATCCTGCATCATCCCTCTGCCTCCATCCTCTGCAGCAACCCAGTGCGCACCGGCACGCAGTCACGCGCATGCACACGGGATGCCTTGGAGCGGGCGCACTTTCTCCGTTTCGTTTTCCTTCTCGCTTGTGCTCTTGCCGCTGCGCCTGCTGGCTTTCATCGCCTTTCGCGTCTCGCCGCGCTTCCTCGGCTTCGCATCCGACCCGCCTCCCATCCCTCCGCCCCCACGCGGAGGCGCAGAGGACCGCGCCCGGGGCGTGTGGGGGCCGAGGACGGCGCGAGAATCGACGTGCTCGCGCTCGGGAAAGGGGAGGGGGCGAGGGTGTGAGCTGTCTGCCGCTAGAGTGGAAGCGCGGAACGCGAGGGAGGCAGAGTCAACGTCGATGCGGCTTCGCGCATCTTCGGCTGCTGCCGTTGTCGGAGCTGGGAAGGCAGAAACGGTTGCGCCCCCGGTGCCGGCTGCCCGCTCTCTTTTGTGCATGTCGGCGTTGCCGGCCTCGCTGTGAGGCCAGCGCCTTGTGCGAGCCTCCGCGCGTGCCGACGGTGCGTTGACGCCATGCTATGAGCACCGCATCTGCCTTCACCACCTGCCTGCTTCTTTCCTGTCTTGCTGCTCTTGCCGTGCTCCTCAACGCCGTGCCGGGGCACCTGTCGTTGTCGACTCACCGGCATTGCTTCGGACGCTTCGCGCCCCTCCCGCCCTTTCCTGCATGATTCCTTCCAACACCACTCGCCACATACCCGCACCACCACCACCGGGCGGCCCTCTCTGCAATCCGTCTCTCGCTCTCAGACTTCGTCGCAGTGCCTCCATCAGCTCTTCTTCTCGCTGCTGTGATTACACACGGCACAGCGAGACCCTCACCGCGTGCGCCCCTTCCCCTCCAGGCTTCCAGGTGCACCGTCTGCCTCCCTGCCCCCTCCCTGCCCCCGCCTTCGCGCTCCTCTTCGCACCGACTCGCCCGCTGCGGCTCCATTGTGTGACCGAGGCGCCCGACGACAGCAGAGGTACGAAGGCACGACTGAGGCGGCCGCTCTGAGGCATCTGGGCCATCGGCACGCAGCAGCGGTCTGCATTTCTGTCGCCTTCCTCTCGAGTATATCCCTCGCCTCAGCAGCATGGCGCAGTCGCACCGTCGTGTGGTGCTGATCGCTGTTCTCGCAGCGGCGGTGCTGCTGTTGACGCTTGCCGCCCCCGTGGCGCGTGCCAGGGTGGCGAGCCCATGGGATGCGGTCGAGGACGACGGCCTTACGGAGAGAGAGTATGATGCTGCAGATACACCTTTTTTTATAAGTGAGGCAGAGAGGTCGAACACGCTGAAGGTGATGCAGGCGTTTGCTGCGGCGATGCCCTCGCTGGGGTGGAGCGGAACCGACTTCTGCAAGTGGGCTGGCGTGAGGTGCTTCGATACGAATGTGAGCTTTATCGCCACTCGTAGCTTGGCTATCGGCACGCTGCCTGAGATGCCTGATGACGTGGACTACTCGATGGTGAAGCTTGATCAGATCAACCTCTTGATCAGAACACCGGTATCACTGGAACCCTGCCGAGCAGCTGGGGCAAGCTGCATAAGGTGAGGACTCTCAACCTTGGGTACACGAGCATCAGCAGCACGCTACCCGCGTCGTGGAGCTCGATGAGCTCGCTGAGGTTCTTGACCCTGAGCTCCACGGATTTATTCGGCACGCTGCCGGCTGCCTGGAGCTCAATGCCGGCCATTGAGCAAATCGTCATCTCCAGGACTCAGATCACCGGCACTCTTCCTGAGGAGTGGAGCGCTATGCGGAGCGTTCGGAGGATACACTTTCAACAGTGCAACCTGTACGGCTCCTTCCCCGCATCCTGGGCACGGATGCCGTCGCTCGAGCGCTTGGGCCTTCAGAGGAACAACTTCTGCGGCTGTGTGCCGGACTCGTGGCTGGCGTCACCAACGCTATGGGTGGGCGTGGATGCCAAGCATCGTATGGCTGACTGTGCGACTGCCCACGCCTGCGTTGAGACCACAACACCCGAGCCCGTCCCGAGCAACTCCGGGTCCACCGGCGACGCGTCCGGGCCATCCGGCTCGAGCACCGCCACGACTGCGGAGCCGACCCCGAGCAGCTCCGGGTCCACCGGCGGCGCCTCCGGGCCGTCCAGCTCGAGCACCGCCACGACTGCGGAGCCGACTCCGAGCAGCTCCGGGTCCACCGGCGACGCGTCCGGGCCGTCCAGCTCGAGCACCGCCACGACTGCGGAGCCGACTCCGAGCAGCTCCGGGTCCACCGGCGACGCGTCCGGGCCGTCCGGCTCGAGCACCGCCACGACTGCGGAGCCGACTCCGAGCAGCTCCGGGTCCACCGGCGGCGCCTCCGGGCCGTCCAGCTCGAGCACCGCCACGACTGCGGAGCCGACTCCGAGCAGCTCCGGGTCCACCGGCGGCGCCTCCGGGCCGTCCGGCTCGAGCACCGCCACGACTGCGGAGCCGACTCCGAGCACGACGACTACAACTTCCCCCACGCCGTGCCCGACCCCGTGTCGCGTTCCAAACTGCATGACGTGCGCTCCCGGCAACGCGATGCGGTGCAGCGTGTGCTTTCCCGGATACGTGGTGACGGCTGGCGGGCGGTGCATGAGGCGCGCTGGTGAGGATGCTGCTGTGTTTCCTGTGGGGACTGCTGCTGTCGCTGCTGTCTGCGCGACGGTGGTGGTGATGGGCGCGGTGCTTGCGTAGGGTGAGGCTGTGGGCGTGAGATGGCGGTGCGGTGCTCAGCGGCGCCTCTTCGTGCGCCTCGGTGCCCGTCTTGTGCGTTGCGACGTGTGTGCCTTCTGTTGACGCCGGCGCCACCTGCGGTGCGAGGAGGCGAGGGGGTGCGCGCGCGTGAGCTCGCGTGTGCGCCTACAAGAGGCTGCCGGACGCCACCACGCATGCGAGTCCCGCCCTCCCCTCCGTCGTCCTCGTTTCCCGCAGCAGACTCTCGCCTGCCGACACGCGACTGCCTTGTGTGCTTCTCCGCGCTGGTCTCGCTGGCCCTGTCACCGCTTGTTTGCTGTTGTGGGCTGCGTGGCCGCTGCTGTCTCCTCGTCCTGCTTCTTGGGTTTTCGCGTCTTGCGGCTGTGCGGGCTTTGCGCCCCGCCGGCCCTCTTTCCTGACTGATGTCCGTCTGATGCTTCGGGACGTGCCGTTCGTGCGGTGGGCCGGCGCCCTTTTTGTGGTGCGCTGTGCTCGACTCTGCCTCCGCCTCCTCCATCGTCGCTGACATTTTGTGCGGGGGGCTGCGCTTCACCGGCGCCTCGAGGGCATCGCGCTACGCGCTGCCGTGTGCACTTGCTGGCGCGTGCGAGGCGGCGCGCGGGGCGGCACACGAGAGCCGGGGAGGGCGTGGGGGCGGATTGTGGGGTGCTGTTCGCGTGCGCCTGCCGCCTATCCGCTCACTTCCTCTGCTCTTCGCCGTCCGTCTGCTCAGGATGCTCTGCGCTTTCGCTCCCGAAGCGCGATTTCTCGTTGCCAAGCTGTCACCGACACGTTTCTGTGCTCTGTGCTTGCTCAGCGCGCGTACGCTCCGACGAGGCCCTTGGGCCGCCTGGACGTGCTCTGCCATTCTCTGTAGGCCTCGATCGCTGTGGCGAGCGCACGCGGCTGTTCTTTGCCGTTTGCGGCGCGGGTGCTGTTCTCTCACTTGTCGCCCCCGGCTCCGACATGTAGCCTCTGCTGTGCGACTGCAGGTGGTGGCGTACATTTTTGTGCTGGTGTGAGGTAGTGGCGGCGTGAATGGCGAAAGGGCGACGCGCGTGTGAGAGGAGGGGGCTGTGGGCGCCGTTATGAGGCCGAGTACTTCAGCTCACGAGACGGGCCGGGGAGCGAGGAGAGGGCAAGGAGGAAGGGAAGGGTGCAATATCCGGGCGGTGCGCCGTCGCGGTTGCGACCGGCTGTCTCTTTTGTCGTGTGTGTGTGTGTCTTGCGTCTCTCTTGTCGCTTTTGTCTGTATCGCGTGCTGGCGTCCGTGCGCGGGCACTCATCGCACTGCTGCTCGCCATCTTCTCTGTGCGCTAGCCGCGCTGCCGTCCTCCTCTCAGGGCGGAGACAACTTGTTTCGCTTTTCCTTTTCATTGTTCGTGCTTCCATTGCACGAGTGCTGTGGTGCCCGGTCGTGGTTTGTGCGGCCCGCCATGTGCTCGACGGGGGGCTCTCTCTTTGAGGGTGTCCCTTTCTCCATTTTTGAGGTGTTCCTCTCTCTTTTCTTTCGCACCATTTTCATTCCCCGGCTCGACTGATGCCGCTCATTTTTCTCTCCCTCCCTCATGTCATAACTCCCTCATTCTCGCCAACTTTTTCTTTTGTTTGCAGTTTGTTGCGTTCTGTCCGCTGATCCGACGCCTCTGTCTCTCTCTGCCTCCGGGAGCCTCAGAGCGACACGGAATCGCGTATGGAGGGCGCTTGCTGTAGCGGAAAGGCGATGAGGCGGGGGTGTGCTTGTGACGGCGCCGGCGCAGCAGAGCGGATGACGCCTGTAAACGCAAAGGAGAAACGCAACGCTGCAGACAGGGGAGAGGGGCAGCCGTTTACTGTGCGACGTGGTGGAAGCCGTGCGTCACTGCTCTTGTGCTGTGCACTGGAGTGACGCCGACGGCGCACCTGTGCTCCTCCCTCCCCATTGGGCTCACTCGCGTATGCCTTGTCTGTGTGTCTGCTTTCAGGACTTCCGCCTGACTCCGTGGCGTCTTCTGTTGCCTCGCTTTGTCTTGTGTCTAATGACTGTCGACTGCTCCCCCATCGGCTCCTCCCCGTTCCTTGGCAACCTCACGCTCATGCTTCGGCCTTTGATGTGTCGCTCGTTTTCTTTTCACCGGCGAGTGCGTGTGTGCGCTGTGTTCTTCATGCTCTGTAACATGTTGCCGCTATTCGTTGCTTATTCCGGCTCTCTCCCCCACGGCCCCCTCTCCCCCCTCCCCTTCGCTGGCGGCTGAATTGCAGCTTCCACGCCCTGGCCTGTGCATCAGGGTAGGGGTTAACGGGCGAGTCTCCGGCAGCTACTTCGTGGTGGTCGTGTGCGCCCTCGGTGGTGGTGGTAGCTGTATCGAGGACACGAGAGAGACGGTGGGGCCGGCGGTGCTGAGGCGGATGCGGCGATCTGCTTTGCCGCCTTGAGTGGCTGCTGCCCGGACCGTGTGTGCCCCCTCTGCCTGTCTCCCCATTCTTGTCGCCATCTGAGCTGGATACGACAGCAGCACGTCACAAGCGCTGCAAGACCGAGGGGGGTGGGGGACTGTCCAAAGGCTTTCCTGTTCGTTTCACTCTCTCTTTTGGCCTCTTGCTTCGACTGCACGTTCTCGACGAGAAACGAGCGCAAGGCGCATGCGCCACGCAGCGCTCTTCCCTCTTTGGCTGTGGTGAGGGCGGGGAGGCGGAGGGCTGCATCGACGCCTCTCGGTGCCCGCCGAAGCCTCCGTCGCTTACTTTCCCCTCCCTCTCTCCCCGGTGGTGCAGCCTCACATGCCGCGTCGTTTCGCCTCTCTTGCGGTGCGGGCTTGGCCTTGCCTCCCCCCTGTTCATTTTTTCTTTGCTGTTTTGATTGTTCGTTTCTTCACTCTTCTCTCTCTGTGCAGGCGGATGCGTGGCTGCGTGTGTCGGTGTCTGCCTGACGAGGGCCGTGCACGTACTCCTGTGCGTGTCGCTGTGTCCCCTTCTCTGTCGCGAAGCTCTGCGCAGGACCTGCATGGACCTACACCGGCTCCACGCATTCGCGCACGCATCTGCTCGCTGAGCGAGGCCCGCATCGTTGCCGCCTTCGCTTGTTTGCAGGTGCGGCGGACTCGCCGGCCTGCCCTCCTCCTCGCCGCCTGCGGTGTGACGACAAAAGAGACACGGACGCAAAACAGGGCAGGCAGGCATGGGGAGGCTGCTGGCGGAGACAGAAGATACCCGCATGGACAGCCACACACGGTCGGACGGCCTGCACCGTCCCAGCCTGCTCCTGTATCCCCTGCGCGCCATTCCGCAGAGCTGACGACAGCGCGAACTGCTATGCGTCTCGGTGCTCATGTGTCGGCTTGGCTGTACTCCTGTTGCCTTCTATGACTCGACTCTCTTTCTTTGCTGTTTCTTCGCTTCTGGCCTGCCCCCGCCTCCGTTTTTTCACCTCCCTTTCCCACAGATGCAACGAAGGATCTCCCCGGATGTGACGCTGTATACGATCATGCCCAGGAAGGAGCCATAGAGTGAAGATGCACGAACGGAAGGTGCGCGCGAGCGGCGGCGCGGGAGTGTGAAAGGGCGTGACACCCACGTACGCGGGCTACTCGTCTCTTGTGGTGTTTGGCGGACAGCGTCCTGGAGAGGGCTCGCAGCGCATGGGGGAGGGGGCGGGCCGAGATGTACGCTGGTGGAGCTGCGACCGCATCGTTGCTGGAAGATGCGGGTGCCACGTGAACGAGCACGCGTTGCAGCTGCGTGGGGGAGGGGAGGAAGCGAAGTGGAAGCCAGCGGAAGGCAGGGGAAGGCTGTGCCTCTTTCTTTGCGTGTCCGTCTACCGACGACGCCCTTCGCGGAGGGAGCGTGCCCACTCTGCACCTACACCGTATCCGTCTTCCCGGTCAGCCACGAGGCGCTACGTGGCCTTCCTAGTCTTTTTCGTTGCGCTCAGCGTGTGCATCTTGGTGCATCTCCTTGCACCCGTTCAGCTGCTCGTCTGCCCCCTTCCAGTCACGCTGTAGCGTCCCCCCGCTGCCACCTCCTATATCACGCCTGCGCCACTCTCTTCGCTGCCCTGTCTCTCTCGCTGTGAACGTCTCACCTGACGCGCGCCGCGCGCATGCCGCTGCCCGCCTCAGCGCCTGCGCGAACACAGCTCATCGCTGGCAAACAGCAACCCCCAGTCCTCGTGATCCTGCTGCGCGCCATCCCCCCTCTTCCAGACTGACGGCCTGCCAGCGTCTCACCAAAGCCCCCATTCAGGAAGGACTCCTCTCGCTTTACTGCGCGCGATCTCTCCTCGACCGCTCTCCCCACCTCGCTCCCCCGCGTGCTGCTGGGCACGCATACACGCCGGCGCCACAGCGGACAGTGCTTGCCACCTCTGTGTAGTAGTGATGCATGAGCTCTATCGCTGCTGTCCTCCGACGCATGGGCGTGTTTGAGGACACGCCCCTGCTGGTTTTGTGTCCGGCGCGACCCCTGCCACGCTCTCATCCACAGACGGACGAATGGCACTGTCCTTGCAGGCAGCTTGCCTCCGCCGCTCTGCCGTGCGACGCGCCCGTGGAGCACGGCACCCTGGAGGACGTAGCACTTCCACTGGACGTGGCGATGCCTGATTATGAGCAGGGTGCGACGCGTGCCCCAGACTCCTTCACTCCTGTGCAGTGCTTGAACACGCTGAGGGCGACCCGCGCGTTTGCTGCCGCGACGCCATCGCTGAGGTGGACCGGCGGCGACGTGTGCTCACGAACCGGCGCGCTGTGGTGGATATCAGCTCTGGGGTCTGCCTCGATCGGCATTGCTGCTGCTGGCGCGCCGCCTGGGATGCCAGATGACGTGGCCTGCTCGGACGCAGTGATGGCGGCCGGCAGCTCGTTGATCCCGGGAGCCATGAGCAGTAGCACACTTCCGGGCCGCTGGTGCTTGCTGCAGTACGTGGCGGTGGTGTACCTGTGTCGCGCGAGGGTGAGTGGGGCGCGGCTTGCCTCGTGGAGCTGGATGGGCTCCGCGGTAGCATGGGCCATGCAGGCCACCGCTGTGAATCGGACGCTGCCGAACGGGAGCGTGCTGGAGCTGCCGAGCGGCAAGCTCCGCTGGCGTTTCCCTGCCTCGCGGCCGCAGGTGCGGCGCGTAGCACCTATCGCATCGCTGGGGAGCAGCTTGTGCGGATGTGTTCCGCCGTCCGGGATGGACGCACAGACGGTGCGCTTTGGCGTGGACGCGGAGAGCGGGTGCTCCGGCAATGCGACTGCCCACGCGTGCACCGCGACAGCCGCCCCGACTACTGCGACGACGCCGATGTCCCCTACGCCATGTCTGCCGCCGCGCCGCGTGTGCTGCTGCGGGTACGTGCTGACGGCTGGCGGGTGGTGCATGAGGCAGGGGCGGCGCCGCGATCCCTGAGTCGGCACGCTGCTGGAAGGAAGAGAGGTCTGCTGCGGTCTTCACCCGTTTCTCGCCCTACTCTCTTTCGGCTGTTTTCTCTCGCGCAGCGGTGGTGAGGCGGCGAGTGGGCTCTGTTTGGTTCCTTTGTTTGCTCTGCTCTGCCTGAGGTGGTCATGCTATGCGTCCGTTCTCTGCGCTTGCCACGCTCACATTGGTGCACGCGCGGGAGGGTCGGGAGCTGTGCAAGCTGCATCTCGTCGTGAGGGTGACGGCCGGGCGCAACGGCAAGCGCGCAAACACGGACCGGTAGTGAAGGGCTGCCTGAATGGGAGCTTCGGGAGGCGGATACAGCGGACACTTAGATGTGTGGAGGGCGTCATGGCATCACTGCAACGCACCCTGCTTCGAATCAGTCGCCGCCACTGCGCCTGCGTGCGCGGTGCACGGAGAGGCCGCCCTGGGTGTAAGGTGTGGCTTGCGGTCGCATTGCCTGTGCCACCGCCACACTCCGTGAGCCGTCTGCTGCCCCGGTGCGCACCATGGCTTTCGTCCTCTCTCGGGCATCGCTCTTCTCAGGCGGCTGTGCGCATCGCTGCGCTGCACTGCGCCTTTGCGCCCGCTCACATCAGGTATGGCTGTGAGGCGAACTGCGTGGCATGCACAGCTCGTGCGCGGCCGCGTGCCGTTGTGCTGCTTGCCTTGCTCCATTTACTTGGCTCCTTCTCTCCGTGCCCGCCTCTGTTTTGACCACCCGCTGTGCGTCGTCCGGCGACCCTTTCGCGGTGATGCCTCATTGCGGCAGCGCAGCGGCATCACCGTCAGCGCTGTGTGTGCTGCGTCTCTTGCTCACTCTCTCCCTCTCTTGCGAAGGCTTGCAGCACCTCACTTGCCACTTCGCTCGATCTATTCTTTCTCTTTTTGTGCTGCGCTGGGCCGCACCACCACAGCGTTAGTGACCGCACACCGCTCCCCACCGAGGCTTCCACGGCTGCTGCACATGCGTGGACGGCATTTGCGCAGCTCAGCTGCCGGCGTTGGCTAACGAGGCCGTCTTCTTTGCAGGACCACCCGATGCAGCAGCGCGACACGGCCAAGTCAATTGTGTGTGTGTTTTGGCTGCTTAGCCCGCTGCGATAGGCGTGCCGGCAGGCAGCTGTCGTCTCCCCTGTCGCCGGAGTGCTCGCCCTCCCTGCACCACATGCATTGCGAGCCGCCCGAGCGCTACACGATCCTCTTAGTCTTGCCACGCTTGGTGCACCCTTTCGGCGCACGCTGCATCTTGCCCCTCCGACCCTTGGCATCGGAGATCGATGAGCAGCCAGCGACCGGAGATGTCAGAAGGGCCAGCGAGTTATAGCGCCCACTCGTTCGGCGAGGTCAACCGACGGCTGTGGCGGTTGCCTACTAAGTCGGTACCGAAGGGCAGCGGTTGTGATGATGCTGTGCTGGACTGGGCTGCGGTACGCGAGTTGCTGGAGGAGGCTCCGGAGGAGCGGAGCGGCGTTTTGTCGCGTTACCTGCTGATGTGGCTGAACCCGTATGTGACGCTTGCGTGGAGGGAGCGGCTGGAGGAGGCTTACATGCCTCCACCGCAGCGTGCGCACCGCGCCGTGTGCTGTGGCGCTCTGTTGAGCCGCGCGTTTCGTGACGAGGAGGTTTGCGGGGGCCGTGACGCGTGGCGTGCGCGCGTTGAAGCTGCGCTGCCAGTGCTGTGTGGCGACTGCGCTGACCGCGCTAGTGAATGTGAAGTGGGTGGCAGCGATTGTCACGGGCGATGGGGTGGCGCGCGCGTGGCGGCTGTGAACGAGCTGTCACGTGTGGGGTTGCGTGGTGAGGAGGGTGTCCACGGACGGCTGCGGTGGGTGGGGTACGTTCGATCGAGCGACGCACCGCAGACGCTTTTGTGCGGTGTGGAGTGGGATGCTGACAGTGCGCTGCCGTTGTATCGTGCGCGTGTTGCTGGTGATGCGGCCGCGGAAGTGGTGCACGATGGGTGCGTGCACGGCGAGCGTCTGTTTTACCAGGTTCAGGAGGGGCGGGCGCGGTGCACGTGCGAGTACGTGGAGGATCTGGTGCCGGTATCGGCGATTCCAACCGCCGATACCGGGTGCCAGCGTACGCCTCACACTCCGTCGCTGCTTTGGGCGCTGCTCCGCACGTTTCGCTCCGATCTGATGGCGATACTGCCACCGTCGATTGCGGGTATGATGTGCGAAGTGTTGACACCGTGGTTGCTGCAGCAGTTTG